>NC_063201.1:9474707-9619707 GCF_017589495.1 Alosa alosa
CTTTGGTCACCCTCACACTTGCTTGGTACAGCAGGTTCTTGTTTTTTCATTGAATGGTCAGCCCCATGGTCAGCAAGCAAAAGAACATGGGCAGCAAGCAAAAGAACATTTGTGTCCCAAGGTCTTGGAGTGGAAAACTGCATCAGCTATTCTCTCTTTATCCTGATCTCTCCTTTGCTTTCCATCATCTGTCAGTTTTTTTGTCTTCCTACCTTCCTCTCCTCTCTTCTCATGTCATCTTATTTCCTCTTCTCTTTTCCTCCTCTCCTCTCCTCTCCTCTCCTCTCCTTTCCTCTCCTTTTTTCTCTTTTCTCCTGTCCTATCATCTACTTATCTCTTCTCCTCTCCTCTTCTCCTCTCTTCTCTTCATCTCTCCTTCTCCTCTTCCTGTCACCCCCACCACCCAACCCTCTCTATTCTGATGTGTCTCATCCTCACTGCTCTGAGAATCGATGACAGACTGTTGTCGTGGCAATGGATGAGGTGTCAGGCTTCTCTCCTGCTGCTCTGCTCTCTGGTCCTCCTCTCATCTTTTATCCTCTCCTCTCCTCTCTTAGTCTCTCCTCTCCATCCTCTCTTAGTCTCTCCTCTGCTATCCTCTCCTCTCCACTAGTGTCTCCTATCCTCTTCTCTCCTCTCCTCTCTTAGTCTCTCCTCTCCTCTCTACTAGTGTCTTCTCTCCTCTCCTCTCTTAGTCTCTCCTCTCCTCTCCTCTTTTCTCCACTAGTGTCTCCTATCCTCTTCGCTCTTCTCCTCTCTTAGTCTCTCCTCTCCTCTCCTCTCCACTAGTGTCTCCTCTTCTCTCCTCTCCTCATGTCTCCTCTCTCCGCTAGCCGTTCTCATGCCTCTGGTCGTCTCCTGCTGTAGCTTTCCTTGGGCTCCCCCACCGCTGGGTCGTCCCCAGGGTGCGTGTCTTCTCTGGGCTGCCTAGCTGGAGGGAGGACTTTCAGTGCAGGTCTGCAGCAGAGGACTGGGCTTTCAGTGCAGGTCTGCAGCAGAGGACTGGGCTTTCAGTGCAGGTCTGCTGTGGTTGACTGTGTCCTCTCTGAGATGGACCTGGGCGTAAGGAGCCAGATTTAGTGCTGTCGTTTGGGTTTTTATGAAAGGCGTCTGCTGACATGGAACAGAAAGGCTCTGTGGCTCAACTGGTGAACATTCTGGCTCTGCCACACTACCAATGGGTATGTCTTTCTGCCGGTCACTGTTGTCCACATTGCCAGTGGGTCTGGCCTGTTCTCTTCAGGGCAGGTCAGGTCTGTGCTTTGGTGTCTTCTGGATCAGATTTGTGCTCTACCAAACCTATGTGTGTGTGAGGGGTTGTATGTATTTGTGTGTGAGTGTGTGTGTGTGTGCCAGGAATATCTAAGGGACTCCAAGAAACACCTGTCAGTTTAATCTACAGGCTTTTTTATTTAGTTTATTTGTGCTCTTCAACATACATATAACTAAACCGTTGTGCGCCACACCATGTATGTGTGTTCATATGTGTGTGTGTGTGTGCATATATCGTGTGTCCTGCAGGTGTCGGGGGGCTGTGAGTTGGCGCTGGTGGTGCGAGACTTCTCTGCGAGCAGCGGGGGGGAGCTGACCGTGCGGCGTGGCCAGCGTCTGCAGCTGATGGGCGGGATGCCCGAGCGGCCCGACTGGTGCCGTGTGCGCTGCTCAGAGGGAGGGGGCACGCTGGAGGGCCTGGTGCCACGCTGCTCCCTCTACCTGCCCCTCACCCAGTGCACCGCCACCCCAGAGGACCTGCACAGCAGCAGAGGTAGGGCTCATGCACAAGAACACAAACTCACACACACACACACACACAAAACACACTCACACACACACTCACACACATACTCACACACACACACACACACACACACACACACACACACACACACACACACACACACACACATACACACACTCACACACACACAAACACACACACACACACACTCACACATACGCACATACACAAACTCACACACACACACACACACACTCCCACACACAAACAAACACACACACACACACACACACACACACATACACACACTCACACACACTCACACTCTCACTCGCCCACTGTATTGTCAACACTGAGGAGTTGCAGAACTGAGACTCAGGGCCAGATGTACTAACACGTTTGCGCCCACTTCAGGCGTATTTGTTTCGCAACGTGCGTGTAAAATCTTTGCGAGGTATGTACAAAGGTATTTACATCGCAATGATGTAAAAGCGCAAACTGCCTGTCGCAGGAGCTGAACATAGCTAATTGCGTTTTTCGTGTCATGCATATGCATTCATGGGAGGATCCAGGGGAAAGTGGGAGTTTAGCTCAAGATGGGAGGGGGAAAGAGCCTCCCGGGGTATGTACAAAGACTGCTCCTGAAAGAGTTATTCTGCGCCTAAATACTTCCTCTTTGTAAAAGCAGGTGTTAATCCAAATTGCAGTTCAATGCATCAATAAGAGAACCTTTCAAAGAGACAACAGAATCGCTATTTAGAGCACCAGTTTTGTAAAAGTATTTGTATTCAAAAGCAACCTTAACTTTGTTGGCCTTTTGAATGTCTTACTTTCACTTTCACGTTTCAAAAACTTTCCTTTACTATCCTATACTGAAAGTGCTTTGAGTAAAACTACTGATCTTCATTATCTCCCCTGCTTGTTGACATCTTATCATGTATGGTATAATTTCATGATCGCTAAATGTTTGATTCTTTTTAATGTTGTCATCAGTTAGCGCAGTTTACACTAGTTTGATAAATGCAACGGAAACTTGGGTCTGACAGCGTTCGCAAATCTGCAGTTTGTCCATGACACTGATAACGCTACGTTCGCAAATGTACATACATCTGGCCCTCATTCTCAGAAAGGGAGGGAGGTGTTGCTCTCTCTCTCTTTCTCTCTCTCTCTGTCTCTCTAACAACCACACATCACACATACAGACACACACACACACACACACACACACACAAACACACACACACACAAACACACACACACACACACACACACACACACACACACACACACACACACACACACACACACACACACACACACACATACACATACACACTCACACACTGTGTAGCTTGCACAGAGAACCTGCACAGCAGTATAGGTGAGGCCTGCCAGACTGTCTGTCGATCAGCCATTCAGCTAATCAATCAATCAGTCAGCTGCTCACTCATCAATCAAACAAACAAGCATGCAGTAAGGCCACCAGTCAGTTATTAAAGTAACGTCAGTTAAGCAAGCAGACAAGCTAGCAAGGTCAGTTATTAAGGTAAGGTCAGTTAAGCAAGCAGACAAGATAGCAAGGTCAATTATTAAGGTAAGGTCAGTAAAAGTAACCGTATGTAAGAAATGTAATTCAATTAATCATAAAATGGCCCTGATATGTCACTAGACATTAAGAAATCATGTTCATTTCAAATACTTATATCACTGACAACAGCAGTCCGGCCAGGATATTGTCATTTAAAAAGTTAAGTTGCAGCCCTCAACTAATGTTGATGTTGTGTTTTGCATGTCATGTTGTGTTTTGGCCTGATGCGCCACCCTCCACCTATCTACTAATCACAAAGTCAGTAGTGTTTCGGCATCCGGGTTGGCAATCTCGAGGGGGAGGGGGAGGGGATACACCGCTCTACAGTAATTTGAAAGTGATTGCAGTACCAGTTTTGGCCAAAATCTTACATATGGTTCCTTTAAGCAAGCAAACAAGCTAGCAAGGTCAGTTATTGCATTAATCAGTGAGCTGTCAGTTGAGCTGTCAATTGTCACATCATCTCAATCAGTTAATCGTTACTGCTGCTACTATACAGTGTTTAAATGTCTTGGCAGTGGAACATTGTTTATGGTTGAAGCACTTGATGTGATAACTGCATATAAAGATAAACAGGCAGTCCAGGGAATGTGGCTGCTAACACTTGAAGTTCCCATTGTCTGACATGACTGACAGGTGTGTAAGCAGCTATCTCTGCAGTCTAGCAGAGCTGTTGTCCCTCTGCTGCAGTGACAAAGTCAGTTCAGTCAGCTGTTGGTGCTGTTGCTACGGCACTGGGCTCCTGCTAAGTGTTAGCATCCTGCACAGTGCTTGTGATTGAGGTCTGCTATGTATGTTCACATCGCTTTTGTTGTCTGGTTAAAGTACGGCAGCCTGCGAGGGACATTAGTAAGCCAGCCAGCTGTTTGTGCTGGAGCAAGTGTGAAATGAATGACTGGGTGAGATCTGTGTAGTTAAATGTGAGAGGCCTTACAGATGACCGTAAAGCACAGATCTGTGCCAGCTCACATATTTAACATCAACAGCATAATATGTGGCCTGTGGCACTGGATAGACTTAATGGCAGTAGGCTACAGAGTATGTGTCCATTTAACCAAGAGTAGAGTAGAGTAACATATGCATTCTGTCATTATGTGTGTTGCCAGGATTAGAATGCATGACAATGGTTATTAGCATGTTGTGCTAGCAGTGCAGAATCCTTAGTGTGGAGTCCTGTTTGGTCTGAAAGTGTCCCGCCTCTAGGGTTGCCAACTTCCTCAACCCCAAATGAGGGACACTTCACTTTAAATCCCCCCCCTCCCCCAACTTATTTACAAATGGTGTACTGTCACTTTAAGAGCTGGCAAAATATTATTCATAATATTTTGCCAGCTCCATTCAAATATAGCCTATGGTCATTCCACAAACTCTAACATTGTTTGTGCCACATTTAGGCCTATAGCACAATGATAAGTTTATTAAGTTGGTGTAAACAACCTTCATTCCTGTGGAAATAGAAGCATGTAATGATGCTAGCTAGATATTTTCTGTTTGCAATTAAAAGTGAATTATGAACCTGGTAGCTATCTGAGTGGAAAGTGTTTCAATTGGCATAGCCTATCATGTGCTTCATGTAAATGCTTAGTTTAAGGGAAACGGATTATTAAAGACTTCAAGACTCACCAATTCAATAATTATTACCCAGATGTAGGATAGGATACCCGAAATGCGCTAATTAAAGCCCACAGCATATAATACCACCAAAGCGTGTTGAGTCCTAATAATAATAGCGGCTTATTGTTACGTGGTAGCAAATCATGTTATCAAAGAAATAGACGTAGGCTAATGTAGGAATGCACACAGACATATTGCAACAGGTAATGGTGTAGGCCTATCTGACGAAGACCTGAGTGGTTGGAACGTCGTACTTGTACACTGGGCGCAAAGAAGACCATCCTCACATTTATCCCTTTGCAACTGTCAAAAATTTTTTTTTTTTTGTATGCAGTAATTTCAACACTGACCTTGATCTAACCTAGTTTGGCTATTTAAAGCTACTTTATTGGCAAAACACAACACAATGTAAATGAACTATAACAAAAAATAAAGGAATTAATCACACAAAGTAGGCCTACTATTTTTAGTTTAAAAAATAGTTTAGAACCCAGAATTGACCTGCACACTACAAAAGTGCACCGAATTCAACACAAATGACTTAATGCACTTGAAGGAGGTATGAGTCTTAGGATTTCGCCGTAGTATCATTTCAGTATCGAGCATCGTGATATTTATGGCAGGTATCGTATCGAAGTCATAATTTTGGTATCGTGACAACACTACAGTGCGTGCAGCCTATGTCAAAGTGCCCTCACATTTTGTAAATGGTCAGTAGCATAGTGTGAACCGGATAATTCCGCAATCTCCTCGCATTGTTTTTGTTGTTCTCATGATTTCCTTTTAAAAGTTTCTTATATTAAAAAGGTGAAATCAATTACCAACAATCACAAGCCAGCTGGAAACTTCCACCCTCTCTCCCTCTCGTTCCCAATTAAAACGAGTAGCATAACGTTCAAGTTAGATCTGCTGCATAATAGAGAGACTGAGAGGACCCAAAAAGTATCATCCTTATGTAAGATGCTGTTGCTGCATTTTGACATTGTAATCGTTTTCTAAGAAGAGTGAAAAGCAGTTTGCAGTAAAGCTTCTGTGGCTAAATTGTGATGCCCCTTCTGTCCCTTGGTGCCGTGCGCACAGTGTGAGATGCGCGTGGTAGCGGCGGCACTGGACACTTTGTTCCAGGTGCGTTTACAGTAGCCTACTATTGACAAGTTAACAAGGCCGATGAGCTGTGATTGAAAATCGGGAATGGTGCTGTCCCTGACGGGACAAATCAAAATCACCCAAAACACGGGATGTCCCGCACAATTCGGGACGGTTGGCAACCTTACTCGCATCTGCTGTCTGTAGCTGGTGGATGTGACTGTAAGGATCTAAACCTGTAACACATGAAGGCTGAGAATGATAACAACTTCTGTCATCTTCTGTTCATCTCTTCTGTTGTCTGGCTATGAACCCAACTGAGACAGGAACAGGAACTCTGACAACTCTGAGGGCCTAACACTTTAGAGAACTGAGAGAGTTCTGTCAAAGAGATTCTGACAGAAAAACAGAGGTATAGAGAGGTGTATAGAGACTGGCAGACAAAGGCAGAGCTAACACTGACTGACTGAGAAGGATAGAGAGAAAGAGTCTGAGAGACAGAGAGAGAGAGAACAAGAGAGAGAGTCTGTCCAACTGAGTAGGAGTATTAGAATGGCCTCCCTCTTTAGTTGTACTGCCAAGTTCTAGCCCATCCCTGCGGACTGTCTCTCTATCTCTCCCTCTCTCCCACTCACACTCTTTCACACTCTATGTTCCAACTCTCCATTGTTCTCTGCGGTCGGCTGCCATTGTGCTGCTGCCGTTTATAAATGCCCACTCGGTGGTGGCACCTCTGACATCAGCGCTCTTTTGCATGGCTTTGCGGACAGCCACCAGCTCTGTCTCCTCATGAGGTCAACTCATGGACCCTCACAGGGATGCCGCTACTGGCTCCTGGACTTGGGTGCGTACTGCATGCTAGTCTCCTCTGCTAATGGCTAATGCCTATTGCGCTCTGGTGATGGTGATGCTATGTCCATAGATTGCCTGCTGCTAAGCGTTGCTAAGTGCTAACAGGCAAGCTGTTGTGTTGTCATAGAAGCATGAGTGTAGCTGTTTACCAATCTGCCTCTGTTGTGGGGACATCTGGCACTCAGTGGCATTGGTCAGGCTAACTGGCAGGACTTGACATAGGCTACGCAGCTAAATCTCTTGATCTTAATCCCTCTCTCTTTTTTTCCCCTGGACAAATAGTAACTTCATTATTGTAAACTATCAAAGACAACACTTCATTTTATGGGGATGTTCTTTTTGTGTTAATTACATTATTACACAAGTCATTAATGACACTGTACTTGCACTGTAATGCATTTACATGTAATGTTGATGTACTGTATGTGAAATGTGTCAAATGTTGGTATTCATTAATGTCTAGATGTAGAAATGGTGTATGTAAGACCTATAAATACAAGTCTGTGAACATACAGTAGTTGTTTTTTGTTTACTGTGCTTTATGTACCCAGTAGCAGCCCCCCACCTGTAGCCCTCTACCGTATGTCTCTCTCTCTCTCTCTCTCTCTCTCTCTCTCTCTCTCTCTCTCTGTCTCTCTCTCTCTCTCTCTTTCTCTCTCTGGGGACTACTAGAGAATGTGTGGGTCTTATGCTTTATGGAGTCCAGCAGTCACCACGCAGGCAGCGACTTATGCAAGATCTTTACATAATGTCTGTAGAGCACCAGCAAGACCTGGAGCAGGGCCAGATGGTAGATAAAAATGGACCACCATGTGGAATCATAGACAGTAGAGAGAAAGAAGAGATTGTGTAAGTACAGGGCATGATCTATACCAAGCTGAGGTCAGGTCAGTAAAGGTGAGGTCTGTGAGGTTTCTCCATTCTGTAGAGAAAAGAGAACCAATGGTGATTCCAATTATTTTTATGTTTCTTTGTTTACGTGTGTTGTTTGTGTGTGTCCGAGACAGGGATGAGATGTTAGGTCTAGAACTCATTTTCCCACACACAGAACTTCTCACTTTTGAGAGCCCAAACTGTCCCATCTCTCACTCCCACACACAACTTATCCCTTTTGAGAGCCCAAATTGTCCCATCTCTCATGTTCTCTCTCTCTCTCGTCCTCATTCTCTAGACTCTCTGTCCGTCTCCAGTCCAGACGGCGGAGTTTCGGGTGGTTCCCCAGGCAACCGTCGTTCAGGCTCATCGCTAAGGAAGTGGCTGAGCAGTCCGGTGCGGAGGCTAAGCAGCGGCCGGGCCGACGCTCATGAGCGCAAGAGCAAGCAGAGGCGTGGGCGGGATGGAGCGCGTTCGCCACGAGATGCCGAGCATGTCACCATCACCACACCACAGGAGGACAACACAGAGGAGGTGTGTGTGTGTGTGTGTGTGTCCAGTAGCACTCTCACTCTCTCTCTCACACACACATTTAGCACACACACCACTTGCTTTCCCTCTGTCTCTCTCTTTCTCTCTTGCACACACACACTAACTCTCTGTCTCACTCTTGCACACACCCTCTCTCACACCCATCTGTCTTTGTCTCTTTCAATGCACACACCAGCCCCCCCCCCCCCCCAACACACACACACACACACACACACACACACACACTCTCTCTCTCTCTCTCTCCCTATCTCTCACTCTCTTTTTCCTGCATGTCAGTTCCCATGTTCTAAAAGTTTAAAATAAAGTTTAAAATTCCAGCTATTGTTTCAAAAGCCTTCAAAAAACTTCAACACTGTTTCTCTTCCCCCATTCTGTTTCATTCTAGCTGTGGGTTTAGAGGGCTTCTGAGCAGCCCTTATAGGAATAACTTAATAACTTAACTCAGTATTTGAACTTGGAGAAACTTTTATAAAGTTTTATAAAATTTCATAAGTTTTAATGTAGTCATCTCTCTACCTCTCTCTTCCGCTCTGTGTCCTCCCTTTATCAATTCAATTCAATTCAAAGGAGCTTTATTAGCATGACTGTTTGGATACAGTGTTGCCAAAGCCAGTGTTACATACAGATAACATATTCTCTCTCTCTCTCTCTCTCTCTCTCTCTCTCTCTCTCTCTCTCTCACACTCTCCTTCTGTTCTGTCTGTTCCTGTCTCTGTTTAGAGAGTCCGAGATGAAGTTGTGTGCAGTGGTACTCTGTCGAAGTCGTCCTCCTCGGGGCTGCAGAGCTGTGGGGAGGAGGAAGGGGAGGAGGGCTCTGAGGCTGCCCCTCTACCGCCCCCTATGGCTATACAGCAGCACTGCCTGCTGCAGGAGGACTCGCAGGAGGACAAGGTAATGCTCAGTGTAATACACACACACACACACACACATGCACACATATGCATACTTTCTCTCTCTCTCACACACACACACAACTCATACACACACACACACAGAACATATCACTAACAGCCCTGCAAATACACACACACACACACACACACACACACACACACACACACCTACTCTGTTTCACTTTGCACTCACACCACACACACCTTTACAAACTAGCAACTCATCCAGCGTTGACCCCATGAAAATGAACACACTCGTCCTTACCATACTCACACTGAATGCTCACTGGCACAGGTGTTTAGTGGACGTGCCACAATTCATGTTGTACGGCGTGATTGGTGTTTACACCCCAGATGGCCACTGCACTCTCACGCTCTGCTCTTTCACCAGTCTGGGTTCAGCTGTTTGCAGGGTGAATGAATGTTTCTTTGCTTTAATCACTAATGCATCTCTTTTGTCTTGTGTCTCTCTGCTCACTCCTCCTGCTCCTCCTGTAACTGTAGCATTACGTGGATTTCTGTTCCACGTCCGTGCTGTCACAGTTTCCATACCTCTCCATCTAGCCCTCCTCCTCCTCCTCCTCCTCCTCCTCCTCCTCCTCCTTCCTTGCGCCTCCTGTCCTCTCTGAGGTCCTGTTCCTTCTGTCTTACTCCACTTCTCATCCTTCTGTCCCGCCATCACCAATCACAACCTAGTTGTCTTAATCTTCCCAAGTGAACATGTCTAAGATCAGTTCAGTCTCTGTTTGAATCAGTTTCAAACGCTGTGCAAGTCATCCAGTCCCTTTATTATAGATAGTAAAGCCTTATCTGTTATCCCTTATCTGTTTGTTTGTGTGTGTGTTTGAGTGACTGATCAGCCCTTTGAGCTGTGTGTGTCCTGCTCATTACAGACACACACACACACACACACACACACACACACACACACACACACACGCACACACATGCTGTTCTCTGCCATGTGTGATGCTACTGTACATCTTCTCTCATACGTCCTTTCCCACGCGACCCCTGCCCTGTCCGTTGTTAGTTTGTAGTCACCCCTGCCCAGTGCCCACCCTTCTCTTATTTGCTGCTGCGTCCTGAGGCCACGCCCCCATATGTAACCCTAGGAGATGAGGAGCTTGTGACCGAACCACACTGGTGAGCAACACAGTGCAGCACCTCTTTATTTGGCCCAGGTAACAGCTAACAGACCGACCAATCCGGGCCACGTCAGAGCCAGATCAGGTCCGCGTCTGGGCCGGGTCAGAGACAGATCAGGCCCGTGTCTGGGCCGGGTCAGAGACAGATCTGGGCCAGTGTTAGCTGCTTACCTAAGGTGACATAATGGAACTGTGTTTGTGGTTGATGTGGTGGATGTAAACATTTGAAACGAGGAGGTCAGATGCAAGGTGACTAGAGAAGGTCATGTCTTTGTGATGAATGTGGGAAAAACTGGACATCCTGTCAGTCAGCGTTTTAATGCAGACTTTGTGATCAAAGTGTGTGTGCATGTCATTGTATAGTGTATGCCATAGAAGTCTGATGTGGTGATTGTGTAGGTTTAGATTTTATCTGTTTAGATTGTGATGAATGCATTTGTCCCCCTTTTATAGCAACATATGTCCCCCTTTTATAGCAAATTGACAGTGCATCTCTCTCTCTCTCTCTCTCTCTCTCTCGCTCATCTCAACCCAAAGATCCCTCCGCGTCCAGCAACCAGACTCACAAACCCAGACCCCCCTACTGCAGAGGAGCTGGTCAGCGCCATCCAGGAACTGGTGAAGAGCAGGATGGTGAGACACACACACACACACACACACACACACACACACACACACAGGCTCCTCTGTGCTCTATATGTATAATTAGCAGTTGCACAGTTAGGAGCTACCCGTGACACCCTTTACCCTTATTTTATCCTGCCCTATTTCTGTGTGTGTGTGTGTGTGTGTGTGTGTGTGTGTGTGTGTGTGTGTGTGTGTGGCTCTGGATGAGCAAGTTGATGGCCATAACCCTTCCTGTTACCCTGGCAACCACTCTCTCCTCTCCTCCTCTCCCCCCATCCCAGCAACGGACGAACGCAAGACAGCCTTCCTGAAGAGACGACAGTATGATCTCTCCCCTTTTGCCCTCTCTCTATCTATCCTCTGGCTGATGACCTGTGACCTCTCTCTCTCTCTCTCTCTCTCTCTCTCTCTCTCTCTCTCTCTCTCATAGTAGGTCAGTCTGTGATGGTGATGAAGTGTCAGCAACACTTCCCTTTGACATAATTACACTCATTAGCCCACAAACACATATCTCAGAATTCGGCCTGGTGTGATATACACACATGCATTCTCACAAGCGCGCAGCCGCACACTCACACATACACACACACACACATACACACTTGACACACACACACACACACACACACACACACACACACACACACACACACACACACACACACACACACACACACACACATACACACTTGACACACACACACACACACACATGCACACTTGACACACACACACACACACACACACACACACACACACACACACACACACACACACACACACATACACACACACACACACACACACACACACACACACACACACACACACACACACACACACACATACACACTTGACACACACACACACACACACACACACACACACACACACACACACACACACACACACACACACACACACACACACACACACACACACACACACACACACACACAAACACTTGGCACACACATGGTACACCATGCATACTGTAACTGTGAACGCTGAGCGTTAACCCATCACACTTAAATCTCTCTTCTTTCCTTCTTTCTCTTTGACTTCTTTACTTTCTCCCTTCATCAATCTCTCTTTCTAACATCTCTCTCTTTCTCTTTCTCTCTCTCTCTCTCTCTCTCTCTCTTCTCTCCATTCTCAGCTTCGTGCTCCTGGAGCTGGTGGAGACGGAGAGAGACTATGTAAGGGACCTCAGCTCAGTGGTGGAGGTACGCAACGCAAACCCAACCCAACACAACGCAACGCAACACACACCACCACTACCTCACAGTCTCACGTCTATCCCCTCCTACACCAATACTACAGAATACTACACTATCGCAGTATGATTGGTGTTGATCTAGCACAGAGTGGAGAATACTACACTATTGCAGTATGGTTGGTGTTGATCTAGCAGAGTGGAGAATACTACACTATCGCAGTATGATTGGTGTTGATCTAGCACAGAGTGGAGAATACTACACTATCGCAGTATGGTTGGTGTTGATCTAGCAGAGTGGAGAATACTACACTATCACAGTATGGTTGGTGTTGATCTAGCACAGAGTGGAGAATACTACACTATCAGAGTATGGTTGGTTATGATCTAGCACAGAGTGGAGAATACTACACTATCGCAGTATGGTTGGTTTTGATCTAGCACAGAGTGGAGAATACTACACTATCAGAGTATGGTTGGTTATGATCTAGCACAGAGTGGAGAATACTACACTATCGCATTATGGTTGGTGTTGATCTTTTCCTGTCGTGCCAGCTCATGTTACAGTAAACTCCTCTCACACTGCCCTAAAGTCTGCTGTGATGTTTTCGACTGCGCCAAACGCTGTTGTGAAATGTACTTTTGTGCTTAACATAGCTGTGCTATTTCTATGTGGTGGCAGTTTATCACTTGGCATGTGGTTTGAGGCCACTGTGACCCTTTTTTTAAAGTGTGGACTAAAAACTGACAGAGGCGTTTCCATTAACAAAGTTGACACACACACACACACACACACACACACACACACACACACACACACACTTGGCACACACATGGTACACCATGCATACTGTAACTGTGAACGCTGAGCGTTAACCCATCACACTTTTGTAGGAGTTTCCATTAACAAAGTCAAGTGGTGGAGAGGGCCGGCATTACTGTCCTTGGCCTGGCACTGGTGTTACAGTTTTTTTCTGAATGCTTAAACACATTTTTTGTAACTATGGCTTTTTTTGCAAAACTCACACAAATGGCAAAACCACTCACTGAGTTCGCAAAACTAAAAGCACAAACACTGCTTTGCACTCAGTTTGCAATTTTGTAACACACACTTTGCACAACTGTAGGCACAATGGCTATTATTTACACTATTTTGTCAACTCTCTGGCACACTTTCTCATGTGAAAACTGTTTTAGATAATTAGTTCACTTTTGCAATCAGCCTAAGCACTATAAATAAGCCACAGGTAATGTACAATGGGTACGATGGAGTGAGCAGGAAGAGTGAGAAGAGAAAAAAACAGACAAAAAAACAGTCTACATGTGGGGATATTGTCATGTCAGGCCTGGATCGTCATTCCAGAATATATTTTTTTCCGTGCCTTGGACTAGGACATTGCATGTGATGTAGACAGAATTTTGAGAGAGACGACCCGATGTAGACTGATTTGTTTTGTCTCAGTGAAATGCTATTTTGTGTTTTGACTTGGAAAAACACACTTGTGTTTGTTTTGATGTGTGTAAATAAACACTAATACTTGAAGTTGGGATCCCTGTATGTTTACAGAACTATGACAAAAGTATGACCTCAAACTGACATAGTCTACCTTGTGCACAGAGAAAGCAAAAGCCAGATGTGTTTTTATTAATACCATCAGTGTGTTGTTGGCACATTGTGTGCTTACTATTGTGATGGCTTGTGTTTACTGTTAGATCTGAAAACACCATTTTTACTGAAGGTGTGAAGAGTTAAGCAAGGTGTGTTAGCTTTTTAAGAGAACTACAATGTTTTGCTGATTGGGTGAGAGGTTTTGCCAATTGTGTGTAGAGTTTTGCAAAAAAAGCCATAGTTACAAAAAATGTGCTTAAGCAATCAGAAAAAACTGTAACTGTGTCATCGCTAACTGTCTCCATGGTAACCCTGTCTCCAGGGCTACATGAGGAAGATGAATGAGGATGGAGTATCTGACGACATGAAAGGCAAGGACAAAATCATCTTTGGGAACATCCACCAGATCTTCGACTGGCACAAAGAGTAAGAGTTCGCAACAGCACTGGACACTATTGAATGGGCTCTTCCCTAACAGTAGTGTCATGACCCTGGACAGGACAATAGCAAAACTGTTCTTATTAACATGCAACCACTTTACTCCAAATACAATTGTATTCATGTGAAGAGAAATCAACTATCTATCCTACTGTCTATAATTTCAGAGCCTGGGGGCAGATTTAGTGTGGACTTAGACCAGACTTCTTCCAGAGTCTGTTGCCACAAGAACTCACTGTTATTTTTATATTAGCTTAGAGGGGAGAGCTAATGTTGTGGGCATCAGCTCAAGTTTTAAAGTGCTGCCCTGACTGCAACATTATATTTTTGCTGCATCTGTCTGCTGCTCATGTGGTGTCTGTCTCCCAGCTACTTCCTGGCTGAGCTGGAGAGGTGCCTTGAGAATCCTGACAGACTGGCAACCCTTTTCATCAAACAGGTACGGCACCTGGAAGGCGCCCAGACATTACGACATCAAACCTCTCAGAACTGTGTGTGTGTGTGTGTGTGTGTGTGTGTGTGTGTGTGTGTGTGTGTGTGTGTGTGAGAGAGAGAGAGAGAGAGAGAGAGAGTGGCTCAGTGGTATTACACCACACCAGCCATCATATTTACATCACTGACAGGAGAGGATAGAAAGCAGTGGCTCTACCATCTCAAAACCAAGGTCGCAGTCACTGTTTACACAGACCACTTTCCAAAGAGCATTAGTGATAAGTGATATGGCATATACTGTATATAGATCTGTTTATGTGGCAATTATAGCAAATAGAAGTGGTGACAACTGCTTCAATCTTCACCAGATTGCACCTGATAATTTTGGGCATAGTGCTCTTACATGGCACTTCTGAAGCAATCACCATGTATGCAATGGCGACTGGCCTGACATAGTCTTTGATCCATGCAGGAGAGGCGGCTTCAGATGTACGTGGTTTACTGCCAGAACAAGCCCAAATCAGAGCATATTGTGTCCGAATACATAGACACCTACTTTGAGGTAAGGCATAGTTCACTACTGATTTATTTAGTTCATATGGCATGCTGTGTCAACATTTTATGTAGTCTATGCTCATACTATATATTGTACTATGTGTGTAGTCTATGCTCATACTATATATTGTACTGTGTGTGTGTGTGTGTGTGTGTGTGTGTGTGTGTGTGTTTCTGCCCGCGTATATATGCGCATGTGTGTGTGTGTGTGTGTGTGCAAATTTCATGTCTTTCAGAGCTTGCGGCAGGTGCTGGGTCATAGGCTACGCGTTACAGACCTCCTGATCAAACCTGTTCAGCGCATTATGAAGTACCAGCTCCTGCTCAAGGTGAGCTTCTTACCTGCTCAAGGTGACCTTTCTACCTGTCCCAGGTGAGCCAGCTGTTTAGCTGCACCTCTCCTCAGAGTAAGCATCTCACCTGTGCTGCCGAGTGCTTCACCTACAGAAGAGAGAGGAAAGAGAGAGAGAGAGAGAGAGAGAGAGACAGATAAGGTGAACTTTGAGTCTGCACAGTGCATGGACAAACGCTCTGCTCAATCCACATTGTTAGTGCTGACTCAGTTACAAGTGTTTTTTTCTTCCGTTCAGCCTTTTCCCATATGCGTACGCAGGGCTTAAAGAAAAGAAAATGTTTAGGCCTTCAGTTATCATCAGTAAATATTACAATTATATATTGATTATCCAACATATAATTACATATAATTACATACCCATAATTTCCCAACTATTAAGCAAGGTTTATACAAGGTTCATAAACAGCATTTCTCTTCCTTCTTCTTTATAAAACACTGATCTGATTCTGATTCATAATACATGGGTGCAGATGTGGTCAAAATGAATCCAAGACAACTGGTGTGAGAACTGCAGCTTTATTCACGACGCCGGGAGCATGTTACCCACATGAAATGTCAAATAACAAGCCCACACATCTGTGGGTGAAGCCAACTCTTATACCCTTAGCCCACACCCATGGAAAATCACAAGTTGTCACCCTCCAGTGGTCACTTAACCATCTGTTATTTTAACAGAGATAAGAAATGTTTACGACCCCCCCATCCTGAGGGTTACCCACAGTTCGGTGACACAGGGGTTAATTTAACTAAACATTCCAAAATAGGAGTTTCAGAAAACACAAGGGTCAGAGTAAGGAGATGACAATTAGATTTCACTACGTGTATATAAGGTATACTAAACATTCAATGAGAAAAATAAAAATTATCCCACACAGATAATGCATTATTTTGCTTTTTTTGTCCTGCGGTTTGTACACATTGCAGCTATTACACAGGAAATAACTGTATTTCATTTTTAATTCAATATTTTCGCATCTTGAGCAACACAACCCACACCTGAACTCTGGCCTAGGCCCTGATAACATTAAACCGTGTCCATAGAACTTCCATTTCCCTGCTGGTGGTGTAGTTTATGTTCACTCAATGATTTCCCTCTCCTCTTCCTCTTCCTCTCCCGTCTCCTCCTCCTCCTCCTCCCCATCCAGGACTTCCTGAAGTTCTCCCAGCGGGCTGGTCTGGACTGCACTGAGCTGGAGGTGAGGCCCCTGAACCAGACACACACACAGAGACACACACACAAAGACACACACACAGACACACACACACACACATACACATACACACACAAACAGACACACACACACGCACACATACACACACTCACCTAGACACACACACACACACACACACACACACACACACATTTACATCTCTGAGTAATGCATTCTCTCTGCACATCTGCACAGCAATCTCACTCGCTAATCTGAGCATTGAACTTAGAACTGTACACAGTACACACAGTCAACAGAAGTAGAAGAATAAAAAGGAAGATGGCCTCCTGCATCATTCAGTGAGATTGTTGGAATGTGATTTTTTTTATGTTAGGATGAACTTCTGTTCTGTTCTACAACATCTGGGGTTGTAAGAGTACCCTCTGAAGGTGTGTATTGTGTGTTGCAGAAAGCAGTGGAGGTCATGTGTATCGTCCCCAAACGATGCAACGACATGATGAATGTAGGACGCCTGCAGGGCTTTGAAGTGAGGCAGCTCTGTGTTTGCTCCCTTTAAGTATATATTTTAAAAGCCATAAAATGTACACTGATACACTGACACAGGAATATGTGTGTGTGTGTGTGTGTGTGTGTGTGTGTGTGTGTGTGTGTATGTGTGTGTGTGTCTGCATACGTGTCTGTGGAATGTGCGTGTGTGTGTGTGTGTGTGTGGATATGTACATATGTGTACACACGTGTGTGTGTGTGTGTGTGTTGTGTGTTCTCTAGGGTAAAATCATAGCTCAAGGCCAGCTGCTGCTGCAGGACAGCTTCCAGGTGTGCCAGGCAGAGACAGGGCCTCTCTCTCGCATGAAGGAGCGCCGCGTCTTCCTCTTTGAGCAGATCATCATCTTCAGCGAGCCCCTGGACCGGAGGAAAGGCTTCTCCACGCCCGCCTACCTCTTCAAGAACAGCATCAAGGTACTGTACATACACACACACTCAAAAACAGCATCAAGATAAACACACACACACCCTCAAAAACAGCATCATTGTACACACACACCCTCAAAAACAGCTTCAAGGTACACACACACACCCTTAAAAACAGCATCATAGTACACACAACACCCTCAAAAACAGCATCAAGATAAACAAACATCTGCAAACACACAAAATAGCAGACATGTATTCATTAGCAGACACTTTTATCCAAAGCAACCTACAAAATGAGAATAACATTTAAGCTCCAGAGCAGGCAAGACCTTTGTTAGGAATTACTACTGCATCAGCATTAAAGTCCAAGCTGCATTCCTGCAAGACTCGTCACACATTCAAGAACAGAAATATACTTGAGAATTACAGTGTTGTCTTCCTGTAACTCTACTGAAAGTGGAAGAGCAAGATGCTAGCTATTCAGAGATCATGTGTTAAATGCCTTGAGTGCACATATAGCACTGCAAATGGATATCTAATGCTGTACCATGTTACCCTGGAAATTCAGAGTTCTCGCGAGAGCACAATGGAATTGTCTCTGCGAGACACTCTGGCAAGGAGCAATGACGCACGTCACTTTTACCCCAACATTCCGGGGAACCAGCTAAACTGATGAAGACAGCGCTGCAACGTTGGAGGACAGTACGCATTGGTCGTAGTGTTTCGATTCGATCCGATTGCGTCGAAGTCCGAAATCATTCAGAGTAAACATGGTCTAGTGTTATCCAATTGCGTGCAGTGAGATTTTGAAATGCATAAATGCACCTTACACAATGCATGGATTTCCCAGGCTAGTACCATGTTGCAGGGGGCTAAAATTGTCTGATTGATGAGGAATTAGGCTGATGAATGTGAATGCGAAGACGAGAAAAGGAACTCACGGGGAAGTTGTGGAATTGCTTTCCAACAATGATGCAGATGATATTGTACTATATGGAGCAGCCATAGGTGATAAGAGGTCACGACATCTGTGTTCCTAATTCAGGTGAGCGGGCTGCGTCTGGAGGAGGCCGTGAACTCTGACCCCGGCAGACTGGTGCTTTCCTCCCAGACACCAGGGGGCAGTGTGGAGCGCTTCACTCTCCAGGCGCTGAGTCCTGCTGTTGGACGAGCCTGGCGCCATCAGATCAACCTGATCCTGGAGAACCAGCGCAACTTCCTCAATGGTAAAGTGTGTGTGTGTGTGTGTGTGTGTGTGTGTGTGTGTGTGTGTGTGTGTGTGTGTGTGTGTGTCTCTGTGTGTGTGTGTGTGTGTGTCTGAGTGTGTGTGTGTGTGTGTGTGTGTGTGTGTGTGTTTTGTGTTACTGTTACAGTGGATGTTGTTAGGCTACAGTATTACAGTAAATACTCATTGTAATGGGTTTCAGGTGCACAGCAGGCAGCAGGCTTGCAATACTACAGCCATGATGTTTAACATGATGTAAGACATGATGATGCTTTTTATTCTTTGTCTCTTTCCTCCTGTTTCTGTCATTCTCTATTATTTTAACCTCCCTGTGACTTTGTTAAGTTGCTTTGGACTAAAGCGTCTATTCAATACCTTTACTCTGCTATAACTTTCTCTCTCTCTCTCTCTCTCTCTCTCTCTCTCTCTCTCTCTCTCTCTCTCTCTCTCTTTCTCTCTCTTTCTCTCTCTCTCTCTCTCTCTCTCTCTCTCTCTCTTTCTCTTCCTCCCATCCCCACCCCAGCGTTGACCTCTCCCATTGAGTACCAGAGGAGCCATCTGGGTGGGGCCAGCCCTGGAGCCACCAGCAGCAGTAGCAGCAGTGGTGGAGGGGGCGCCACGCGATCCCGACCCCCCCAGCATCCCCAACACCCCCATCAGCCCCGCTCCCCGGCCCTGGGCAAACGCCCCCCAGGTAACCTGACTCTACATGCTGGCCCCCGAGGCCTACTCAAGCCCCAGGCTGCAGGCAAGGCCTTTACAGCATTCTGCATAACGAACACAACCATGCCAGACAGATGCACACACACACACACACACACACTAAACACAAACACAGGATCTCAACACTCCTCTCCCCTCACGTGTGGCTAGTTTGTTTTGCTCTGTCTTCTGCAGTAGAGTTGGAGGTTTGATCAGTGAGCTGATTGACCGTGTCATCTGACCCTGACCCTTTCTCTTTGACCCCCCCCGTACTCCCATCTTCTCCCAGACTGACAGCAGCAGTGGCCTCTCCAGCGTCTCTCTGCCCATCAGGACCCCATGGCCATACTCATGGAGGAGGAGGAGGAGGATGAGGAAGAGGAGGTGCAGATGGCTGGAGTCGCTGGCGTGAGCTACTGCCGGTCCCCAACAGCATGCAGCAGTGTTGGAGCCCCCCATCACACCCCCAGAACCCAACCCACAGCCAGTATCCCCATAAGGACCAGCTGACCCAGGACAGGATCTGGTTCAGGTTCCCGGACGGGCGCGGTCTGGACCGGGTCAGAACCAGGTCAGTTCCAGTGGCAGCTGACGTCTAGGTTCCTCCTGCATCCCAGCATCTAGAACCCGGCCGTCCATCGCCGATCACCCGGTTCTCAACAGAACGCACACCCCTAGCACATTGCATTCAACACCTACCTCTCAACATCCAACGCTTAACATGCAACGCCCAACAAACATGCAATATTCAGCATCCAGTACCTTACACACACTACCCACAGCTCAGCCCCAACACCTTGGACTCAGCTCACAACGTACAATCTAATGGTCCACGCATACAGTAGCAGTATATCAGAAGAACAATGTGTGAACTCTAACAACATAGCATGCAGTACGCAACTCCATTTAACACTCCATATCCAACATCCAACACTCCGATTCTAATACCCACCGGTATCCACCCCTATCCAAACTCCACCACGGTATATATAGCAGCCCCAAATCCAGCAATGAAATGCATATATACAACACTAGACATTGCATCAGACACTCATGGCCATGTAGGTTGACAGGTGTTCTTGGCTTCCTGCTTGTTCTCCGTTCTGCTGTGGAAGAGGAAGTGGATGTGGAGGTATCAGCCATATTGGTGGCAGATCTGAGCCACGTCCAGGCCGCACCTGGCCCAGACTGCCCTGCTGTGTGAGATCCATCCACATCAACAGTATCTATTCTCTCTCTGTACTGTTCCACCTCTTTCCTGCATGACCAATAGCACAGGATGATGACTTTCTCTAACATACACGCTTATGTCAACATATGTAAACACACACACACACACACACACTCTCCTACACATGCACAGAGACATACAGAACTATTTTTCCTCTTTTCCTCACACATATGCACTTATGCAAACACACACACACACACACACACACACACACACACACACACACACACACACACACACACACACACACACACACACACACACACACAACAGTGTGATGTTCTGAGTAAACACATTGCTGCACTAGATGTTTCTATCTGTGGTAATTCTGCTGCATGTTGCTGCTATAACAGAGCTACACACACACACACACACACACACACACACACACACACACACACACACACTGCATTAGATGGGACACTCTGTGCTGCAGCCCAGGGCTTCACCGAGCCGCATCACCGTTCTGTCCAGACCCCGGCTGGCTGCAGCTTGTAGTTCCCTGCTTTCTACGGGCCCCAGAGCAAGAGACCACGGGCCCCAGAGCAAGAGACCACGGGCCCCAGTGCTGTATGTGAGCCCTTGTGTTTTTGTGTTTGTTTCTGCTTTTTAAAAGAGATTACATTTTCTATGGCGAACGAAATGGGACAAGACGTTCTACTTTCAGAAGATTCATATTTTGAGATCACGAACGAGACGGTAAAAACTTTAAACAGACTCTTTAAAGACATTGTTGTGCAGATGCAGTCACAGGAAAACACTATAAAAGCAAAATGACAAAGTTAAGTGTGTTATCTTTAAATGTCAATGTTCATTTGTGTCATTAAGTCATCCACCGTGCTTTTCGGAGCTCCTGCGGGTACACTCCCTTAACCAGTCTCCTTTGGGCTGCAGTGTCCTGGGAGGATTGGATCTGTTTGTCTGTCTGCTTGGACAGAAGATACAGCTCGGGACAGGGCAGCAAGATGAGCACTGACTCTATGCGAGCTCTGGGCCACAGCTGCTCAACCCTTTTAGAAGTATGATCACAAATATGCTGGCATGGTGGTGTAACGGCAGGATCATCAACTGATAACCAGTTGACCCAGGTTCAATTGCAGAAACCTTTTGAACTGTAAATATGTGATTAGAATGTCAACAATTGAAGGTTTGATTTGATGATGAAATAATGAACTATGAGATAACAAGCAGTTGTTATCAGTACAAAACACTGATTGGTCACACAGTTCCATTGAAAATAGCCTATGGGAAACAAACCTCTAGATACCAGCGCCTGGCCTGGGTTTAATTTCCAAATCCGCCGCTGTGAGTCAGTGTTGCTTTGGATTAAAAAAGCATCTGCTAAACACCACTACATTTAGGCCTACAATACTTTATATAGCTCATGCCTGAAGCTCTTCTCATGACTATATAGCTCATGCCTAGCTCTTATGACTACAGTATGTCTGGTTCCTCCAGATCAGGCCCAGATCTTCTCCAGAGTCAGCAGCAGCCCTAGGGCTCACTCAGAGACGAGTGCTAAGGAAGCTCTCCATGTGAGGCATTTCCAGAAGACGCACGTTACAAATGGCCTTGTTTAGTATGTATGTACCCGGCAGGAACGATTCTAGTCATGTATTTCTCAGTTGAATGACTTCTAAATATTTGTTTTCCTTCTCAAGGCAGGTTCTAGAGACTGGTGTCATTATACAAGGCATGTGGTATACAGGTCCTTCACACACATGATTGATTTCCACTTAAACCAAAGCAGTCCTTCTTTCACCTGATTATTCCCCTGAGTCTTTGTGATGCTTAGACTTGCTTTCTGACTGACATATCGCATATTGCATATCGCGTCTTTGCTTTCCTTTGCCTGTGTTGCGGTTTGATTCGTTAGTTTCTTGTGACCAAGTGAGTGCTTCAGTTTTAATAATAATGAGCTCTTCTATTTCCTGTGTGGCAACAACAAAAAAAAGATGTGTTGTAGTGTACTAGTTTCTTGTGCATGCTGGGTGCGTTTGCGTTAACGAGGCTGTACTTAATGCAGGGTGGTTTTGACTCAAACCTCCTGCACACGCACACCTCTCTCCCTGTCCGCTTTGCCTTGCTTCTCCTCATGTGTCTGTGAGTCAAAGCCTCTAGCCTGTTTTTAGGAACACAGCACTGAAGTCATTTCAATAATGAGTTGAGTGTATATCTCTCAGACTCCTAGACCACCATTTGCTTCTTTTTAGCCTTGGTATCAATACTACATGATTTCAGGCACTCAGATGTAAGACATGTAAGTTCTGTTCAGTCATTAGATTAAAACAAACATTGCTGTACTTCTTGTTTAAAGGGTAAGTTTTATTAGGTCTCATTTGTTTTATAATGTATAGTTTTTACACAGCCAAACAGGGGACTGGACATAATGTATACTCATATTTTATACATGAATTACATTCTAAATGTTTGTTTTGTTTGTGTGTGTATATTTCTGTGTACAGAAATTATATCTCTGCGTATTTATATTCATGAAGATTAAAGCAGATGGTTCAATGACATATTTGTGGTGTTCTTTTCCAAAAATGGAAACGAAAAAAAAACGGAAGTTATTTCTCTTGGTTTGTGTGCGTGTTTTTTATATCAATGGTTCATTGTTACTAAAAGAGCCTTGTGGGCTCCGAAAGGTCATGAAGACTGACAATCTTAACACCAGATATCAATCAGCTTTGAGGATGAGGTGGCATTTACAAAACTGTCAAAATCAGATGAAAAATTCTCACATTAAGTAATACTATCAACTCGACACTGTAAAAAGTCCCGCCCAAATCTTCACTTGGCTTTCAAGTCTTTATTTATCATGCACCTTGTTAGCCTTTAGGGGGAAGTGTTGCACTTTCACACAAATCCTTGCTCCTCTAAAACAGATGATGGCGATAACTGTGCTTGTCTTTTGGGCCCCCACTGTCGACTTCAAGGCAGCCCTGCCACCGTCGACTTCAATGCACCTAATGCTATCCTTAGCTTCTAACCCTAGCATCTTCCAGGCAGCACTGCCTTAAAGTCGGCGGTGAGAGCCCAAAAGACCATATAGTGATTACTGCACAGTGCACATATCAAATTAATTGATTTTCTTTAGGACACGAGTACTTTTTCCTCACAACACACTTGCCCCCTGGACCACATAAAACCTGTGCTTGGGTGGCAGAGATGGATGCATCAGAGCAAACCGAAAAATACTCTAGGAAGTATGCATGCAATGCAGCCTTTGATGTATAGCCACTGGTCGGCAGCATTAAGCCATGCAAAAATCCCAAAAGTAAAATCAGACAGATAGGTATTAGGTAGTAGTTGGTATTATGGGATGTTTGTGATTGGACCAGGGTTTGTTGAGTGTATCACATGGGGAATATACGGAAGGAATAAGTGTGTAGCATCTGCATTTTCAATTCCCAAAGCATTTCAGGGGTTTCCTTTCCACCCTCGTGCTTCATACATCCTCACTGTGGTTGTTTGTTCTTTAGCTCTCACACTATCGTGACATGGATCAGGTTCCAACCAATGTCAAAGATGTTGCTCTCTGCAAGTGAGTCCTTGTGCAAGGTGAAAATGTAGTCAGACACAATTGGGGAGCCTTTTCCTGTCGTTTGCAGCGCACATGCACTGCTTACCTAGCAACCTATCTGTAGATGAGATATCTGATAAGGAAATGGAACAGATCTTATCTGCAGCATGCACCGTTTGGCGTAAAGGTGTGATTTCTGCATCTCCTGTTTATAAAATGTGTTTCCTCTCATGGCCTGTCAACCACCGCAAGATGAACAGATGTAAGGAAATGATAAGGTATTTTTTTGAATAAGGTTTGCATTGTGTGTGGGATGTAGGCTATAGGTAAGTTTTGAAGATGCTTAAGCAGATAAGGGGAGATGTTGTAAACATGTTATCCCATAGGTTTATTCATAGGGCTATATGAGATTTTAAAATGGGCATTTTGTGTGTGTGTGTCTGTGTGTTTGCACAGATAGTTTGCATACAGACACAGCTATCTTCATGATCTCTCTCCCTTCACAAGTATTGTTTCCTATCATTTAAATATTTTCCTTTGTCTGTTTGCCACACAACACAGAAGAAAGTCAGCTTTTCAGGGGAAAATCTGAAACTCTTGAAGTGTTTTTTTTTTATTATTATTGGGAGGGGGAGTATCAAGTGATGTTTTATTATTATTTGGAGGGGGAGTATCAAGTGCTGTATCAAGTGAACATACATTGCCTATGAGTTTGGCTGGCACATTCACGCTGAGGGTCAACAGAGCTCTTTCTAACAATCTGGTTTGTTCAAGCAAGCCCACAAAATCCTCAAATGAGTAACTGGTAGATTCCCTGACATCTAATTAGTAATGAACATATTTTCTGGATTACAAGAACTCTACACTCCAAACGCCACAAATAAGAGTTTACTAAACTGGGGAACGTAATGATGTTAGTTTTAGATTAGATACTCAACCATCTCGGTCTGCAAAACTCTGCAAAGAAGCCAATCTGGAGTGAACATATTTCTGACCTAAATCTAACTTCGACGAGGTTATTTAGAGAGCGCAGACCTTGGCATATCGATAGTGAAACTGAGTTGAAGGCAGGCAGCCCATACACCTGGCCACGAACTCGTGTGTCTGTCTGTCGTGATGCATTTTAAAGCAGGGCCGTCGCCATACATTTTCGACAATATTCAAATGTGACCAAAATGTCCCCCTCAATATTCGGACATAGAAAAATAAATAAAGAAAACGCTATAGGCTACTACAGGAAACCAACAAGCACCACCATCTGAAATGTAATCAAACGTAAATAACGCATAAATGACCTATTGATGCCCTTTTATTTTAAGTATTTTAATCTAAGAACTTGTGCGTGCGTGCCTGTGTCATTAATTTCTTTCACATGTCTTACAACATAAATAATGCATTCATATGCTAGTAATGTCAGAAATAACACTGTTTACACGCCTCTTAGAAATGGTTGTTGTTGCATCTTGCATGTTAAGATGCGCACTCAGTCGCGCATCCATACAGGCAAAAGCGTAGGACTCAAATGTGGCGACAGCACACAAGTTGATAAAACGATTACCCTAATTGACTGACTTGACTAATGACTTGTTTATGATACTTTTATTATTTTTGCATGGCAGGAAATATATTGAAATTCTGTTTGGTGGTACCCCAGACTCCACCACAGATTTACCCCCCCTCCCCATGTTGACATCATGACTACAGCCTTACTTTAAAGTGCCCTGTCGTCAGCTACATGTATAATGTGCACACATTTTACTTTCATACACTAAAGTCAGTTCACACAACGTCAGTTTTTTATGACCTTTTATGGGCCCCATAAAGGTTTCAGACTAAATTGAATTAAATAATTTAAAGACAGAACCCAGTTAAACTTTTACCCGGCGTCTTATTTCCAAAATAGTCACTGATTGCTAAATGGATCGGCTCCTAATGGCACGTAGGCCTACCACAATGCACAAAACAGAATAATATTAATAACATGTATTTCTTTATTACTTTTCTAGCACAGAGCATTGAGTAAGTGCTTTACAGAAAAAACAAGCGAAACAGTCATAATAATAATAAAAAACAAAATAGTAATATATTAAAGGGTAAACTCCATAAGAAAAAATTAAACTCCATACAAGACAAAAAATGGAGAAAGGAAAAATATCCAGAACATAATACCCCAAAAAACAAATAACAAACATAACAAACAAAACACAACAAAGAATATGATATGTGAATATGATCATGATTTTCATTTGGCACCTAAGCCCACTAGGGGGCAGGTTCTTCACGATCAACCTGATGTATTGAAAACAATATAGAGCTGTTTACACAATGTGGGCCCTAATGCTGAACACTGGTATTACCATAACAAGACATATGCTATCATATACAATAAATCATAAATGACAAGCAATCTAAAAAATCTAGCCCAAATAAAATAAAACACATACAAAAATATACATTCTAAAAAGAACCAACATTTCTTTAAATAAGCTTTGAATTACTTTTCTGTGTGTACTCAGTAGCACTGGTATGGATGAGCTATTTGGTTTTATTCTTTTGCCCTGTTTGTAGCTTCTTCAATTTGATATTTCTTACCCTGACCAGTCCATATTACCACATGTTATCAGCTGCTTACAGGGATGGACAGTACATTTACTTGATTACTGTACTTACTGTACTGTACTTGTGACTTTTTGACTCCACTACATTTGAAATACAGTATGACCATGAAGTACTCATTACTTTTAACCACATTTGATTATTTAAATGCAATAATGCGAAATACCATCTTGAAGTTAACTTTGTCAGTTTGTCAATAGTTCAATTTGAACTTGGTTGAATTGGCTGTGGTAATGATGTTGACAACAGATTCTTCATCAGAACATCCTCCATGAAGCCTGCGAGAACCCAGACTGTTATCAATTGAGATTTGAGAAGTGGTAGTGTTAACCAGGCTATCCTGCATGGTCATTGTGAATTCGGAATGAAATTAGACAATCACCTGACATTTACCACATAGCTAGATCTTTAGAACCTGACTCTCGCCAGATGAATTTCGTTCCGCCTAGCTCCACTCACATCCATCTGGGATCGGTTCCGTTGAGAGTGATTTCGGCACCAGATTGTATGGTAGAGCCAATCAGGACACAGGGCGGGAGTTTCATAGATGTGACCTAGCGTAGAAAGTGACTGTGAGACTGTTCTCAGCATCACGGGTTGGCTTTGATGTGAGTGGTTGAAGTAGCACATCAATAGATGACAGACAAGTGGCTTATCCAATCATATGCAGGCATTTTTTGATTAGGCCCAGCCTTCTGAAGCACCACTCCAATGGATTGATCCCAGATGGATGAGTGGAGCTAGGCGGAACGAAATTCATCTGGCGAGAGTCTTTAGCCTACATCAATAAATAATGTACTCATATCTACTCAGTTATCTGGTTTTGTATTCGGCATTATTCAGCAGAATTATTTTTAAAAACGGAGGGGATATAGGCTATCAGTTTTTTCCTAATAGCTTACCTTACTACGTATCTCTTAGATTTCGCTAATGAGTGTTGTAGGAGATATTGACGGCACAATAACTTTTACTAAAAACCAGAAAACAATGTTAAGGCATTTGTGGAGAAGAAGGATGGTTTGTGTGTTGTTCCTACATCTCAAGGTAAGCTATTTTGTTTACCCCTATATTCTGACTAGAATTGAGTATGGCTACATAAGGCTAACTGCCCTCACCAGGAGAGCAGGGGGAAAGTGTATGTTACCGTGGATTACCAGAGTCACACGATCACACAGACAAACACAGTCAGGGCAGGATGTTCTTGTAATAGTTTTTAGACAGAATCATAACACTGATCTACAATGCTTTTGTCAGTCATTCATCAATGTGCAAATACTCATAATTGACCTTGTGCAAGAGCTCACAACATGTTATATACCTGCAAGCTACCGGCAAATAATAAATGCGAAGAATGACTAAGATTACAGACAAGTGAACCTGACTTTGCAGACTTTGCAAGAGAGTACATTCAGAATGAATATTGGGTGGTCTGGGGGTGGGGAACTGACTGCAGGGCTCACTATGACTAACTGTAAAACTATGTCTGCAGCAGGCTCAGATGAAATGCTTTACATTACATACAGACTTAAAATGTGTGCATTGTTGTGAATATGTACAAAACATCTGTATCGAATTCATAATTCAATTGTTAATAAAATGTTTTCCCCATGACACTGGCCTGTGTTATATAAATATCATTATGCAGTTCCAGTAACATTTTGTAGTTTTAAATGTAATTAAAATAGATATATGCATTTCTACTTATCATCTCACCACTGAAAGGACAGAACACACTGACCTGGGATAAAAGGGTTCTTGAAGTTACTTCCTCAGTATTGTGCAATCTAATATCTCTACGTCTTTTTCTCCATTTCTGTGGTAAAACACAGAGGATATCTCTCTTCTTTTGAAGTCACCAGCATTTGATGAGGAAACCACAAACAGCACCTACAGGATACACCAGCCCAAAACCATTCTTTGGATCAAACTACCAGATACTTCAGGATTTCTCACCTCCTACACTTTCAGATTACTAGAGAAAATTTCCTTTGGTAATACCTACTGTCAGAAGCTTTAGAACTTTACCATGCTTTTCATTGCTTTGCTGCTGAGCTCTGGCTCGTTTCAAATCTAGACTTTAACAGATGATTTCTGTTAACTATATTTCTATTTAGTTTTGATGTTATTTTATCTTCTTTGGGTATTTTACTCAACATGCCTTGCCTCATTAGTCCAAGTATCCTCTGAAGAATGTGTGCACATGTATGTGCAGTCTGTACAATATGCGCATAACCTGGAAAAATCCAAACTCATTCACCAAGTGAATAGAGTTTGGTGACTCATAGATTGGCCAAGAATTCCTGCTTTGCATCTCGATGGGCACTAACTTTGAGTGTGTGTGTGTATTTGTGTGTGTGTGTGTGTGTGTGTGTGTGTGTGTGTGTGTGTGTGGACATGCATATGTGTATGTGTGTTTGTGTATGTGTGTGTGTCTGTGTGTGTGTGGGGGGGCAAGGGGCCGTGTGTGTGTGTTCTCGCCCATGTCATATTGCAGTGGAGCGCTCGTCCACACTGGTGTTGCGGGACACGGAGTAGACGGAGCCACTGGCCGTGCTGAGGTAGGCCTTGAGAGAGCTGCACCTGAGGCAGGGGCTCTTGCTGAGCAGTCGAGACAGGTGCCGTCCTGAACTTCCAAGCCCCACAAACGAGTGCAAGCAAGGGTTCAGGCAGCAGTGGGTGTAGGCCATCACCTCGGTGATCTGGAGACTCAGGAGCAGGGCGTTGCTGGACTCACAGTTGTGAAAGTAGCCCATGACGTGCAGCCCCCAGAAGAAGTTTGTGGCGTTGTAGGGCGTCCAGCAAAACAGGAAGGCCACCATCACCACCATGACGAGGCGTACCGCCTGGCGCTTGGCTGAGCGGCTGTGCAGGGCGTCCAGCAGGATTCGACTGTAGCAGAAGATCAGCATGGTCAGTGGGATCACAAAGCCCAGGACGTTCATCTTGAAGATGGCCCCGGCGCGCAGGCCACTTTTGTCCTCGTAGTCTCGGCCGCAGACATTTTTGGCCGTCGCGTTGCTATTGGATAATTTCACTGCCAGCACTTCTGGGAACGATGAAAGATGGCGGTGATCCAGGCGGCGATGCTGGCGGGGATCCCGTGAAGCGGCGTCGGACCCGCATGGCGTAGATGGCGTGTACGACCGCCAGGTACCGGTCCACACCCATGAGGGCGATGAAGTAGATGCCGCTGTAGTAGCCCACGTAATACACACTGAGCACCAGCTTGCACATGGCATTGCCGAACACCCACTCGTCTCGGGCCTGGTGCGCCAGGAAGGGCAGTGAGCTGACCAGCAGGAGGTCGGCCAGCGCCAGGTTGAGGAGGCACACGTCTGTCATGCTCCGCAGGCGCACCCCCATACTAATGACCCACACCACCAGGCCGTTTCCCAGCAGCCCCAACACAAAGTATATGGAGTAGAGCGCAGGAAGGAAGCTGGCAGAGTGATGGGTGTAATTGCATGCCTCACTGTTGGCCATTTCTTCCGTATCAAGTTCGTATCCATAGTCTGTGTTTGAGATTGTTTGAGCAGAACTGAAGGGAAACAGGAATACAATCAGCACACTTGTCAACAACTAAAACAAACAAAACTTCTGAAAGGAACTATGTGTAGTTTCTTTTAGTTTAAAAATATTTAGTTAAAAAATAACCTAGAAAGAGTAACAGAATGTAAAGAATCAACCATTTTAATGTAATGTCAAAAACACCTATATGCTCTGTGTGCTGTCCAGATATCCAGTGAAATTAGTATGCAAACCATCTAGCACCAGGCCAGCGTTCTTATTATACCACCTTGCACCATGTGATGTGCTGTGTTGAATACAGTGCAAGTCAATGGATGAGGGCTGTGTGGCTTCGTTCAAGACAACTCGAATCCTAAAGAATTCCACTATTCCACACTTCTTTAAAGTAACACAATGTAGGAATTCCCCCTTTTTGTCATTTTCCACGTGCTGAGTATTGATTTACTGTAGTAACGGGGTGGCCATTTCACTGACGAAAAGGGCCATGCCCTTACCCACAAAAACAACATTACATATATGCAATAACAGTCAATCTGGGTATGCATCAGCAATTTCAGAGAAACCAGTCTCCATATTATCAATTAGTATAGCATTACAATGAGTTTGAATGAATTTATCTTAAATTATTATTAAGTAAAAAAACGTGTTGCTTTAAAACCACATAATTTTCAGTGTCCCGCTGGCGGGACGGTTACCCCCCTCCCCCACCTCCCCCCAACATTCTAAATCAATTGTATGCACCATATTGCTATGTAGCATAGTAATGTTATACACCATTTCAAAGCTTTGACTCTTGGGAATCCAAAAATGACAACTTTTTTCATGTACAATCTCTATAGTGCTTTACATTCTCAGATTAATCTTATTATGTTAATAAGATTATTAACCCCCCGCTTTTGGTGCTACCCTGACTTAGCTGCAGCACAATAAGTAGATGCAACATATTGGGTATTGAAATATTCACAAGAATCCATAGAAATTGAATTTTCATGTTGTGTTATCCAATATTAGTTGTACAGATGTATAGTCTATCTTATACACACTCATTGAACCAACAAAGTAAATGCAAAAATAGAGACTTTTTTGTCATTATTCCATATTGTGTGTAGTCAGTCTATATCAGAACAACTGACATACAATCTAAATAGTTCACAAGAAACCTCAAAGTGTTACCTTTCATTTGAGACCAGAATTATGCTTCTACACAAAGGGGTTCATGTGCAGTAAGCATTTGATTGTCAGTATGCATTTTGGATAACAAAAAGTCCTATGGGGAGTTTCCATAGGCATTTTACAAAACGCATGAGCATACCTTGGCAAATAATAGTCTAAAGAACTCATATTTTTTCATTCTATATTGATCTACTTTTGCACACAACTTCACAAGACCTGGTGCTAGGGCTCAGTTGTGTTTCTAAGTGATATTAAGTGACCTAGAGGGTCACACTGAAATGTGGTCAGTCCAGAGATGCTTGTAATCCGGCAGAAAGAAAAAACGATATTCTAGCCTCTGTAACTCTTTCTGAGTACATCACACATTTATTTTGATTTCCTATGAAAACTAGAGGTTCTCAGCTTTCTATAGTCCAACATTTGATGGTAGGCCCCAGAAGAGGTGGGAACAATGCCCTTGTAAATAGGCACAGTGCAATTTCAGGCAAAAACTTTAGATTTTAAGATTAAGAGTTTCTTCAGTATGACATTTCTACACAAACACATGGCCCTTGCTGTAGCCAGGTAAAATCCCAACAAGATGTACTTTGTATCCATTTATCTCTTCAAATGTTCAAATAGGAAATACCCAAATGACTGATGCATTAATATTTTCATTGAGCAGGATTCAGTATTTGGGGAAAGTGTGTAATTGGCTAATCCACATTTTCAAGACTAGAACTGCAGAGCACACAGAGATAAAACATGTGTTGACCTTTAAACATCTGCTGAGATTTTTAAGAGATCACCTGAGAAGACGTGTTGATCACTCAAATGATTACAGATAAGCTGTACATTAAAGCTCTATGTATACAGCTGTTTGAGGATAGTAAGTGGTCGATGCAACTGGTCTTACCTGTATGTGCGAGTGGAGAAAGCACTGGCTGTGCTAGTCAGCAGACTTTGAAGCCCATCATGAGTGGAGAAAGCACTGGCTGTGCTATTCAGCAGACTTTGAAGCCCATCATGAGTGGAGAAAGCACTGGCTGTGCTATTCAGCAGACTTTGAAGCCCATCATGAGTGGAGAAAGCACTGGCTGTGCTAGTCAGCAGACTTTGAAGCCCATCATGAGTGGAGAAAACACTGGCTGTGCTAGTCAGCAGACTTTGAAGCCCATCATGAGTGGCACTGCTTGTGTCATTCATTATTACTCAAATACATGCAGTACCTGCAGTAATGCAATACAACAATATAACAACAGACCTGCAGTAATGCAATACAACAATATAACCATTATAACCAAAAGATAGTCAGTCAACGTGATAAAGAGTTAAAAGTGCACTCTGGGGTCAACCTGAGGATCTGACTAAAGAAACTTTGTTACATTGCTAAAAAAAAACACTTCCTTGAATATAGCATGTAGAATATCTCGATGCTGAATAAACAAATGTGCATGGAGTTGAATTATACTTACACTCTAGTCGTACTTGAGTTCTGTAGCGGACATTTACACAGTATGGGTTGAGGGTTTTGGTGGTTTATGTTGCTGTGAACAGGAAATATACTGGGCTAAGCAGAGGATGTGGGTGTAGAGAGGGCTAGGGGCTTGGCCTAATTAACTTATTGTTTCACACTCCTGTTTGAGGGTTTAATGAAAGATGAACTGTAAAGCATACAAATCTACATATCAAATCTAATAAATGGTTAAGACTTTATCATTGCATCACACAAATCACATCACGCAAGATATGATACTGCATCACACAAATCACATCACGCAAGATATGATACTGTCATATCTTGCTATGAGACATATCATAGCAAAGCCAGTCACCATAATGAAATTGCTTATTGATGCAAGTCGCGTCTTTCCTGTTAACTTAACAAGAAAAACCGTGGAGCTTATCATGGACCAAAATCATCACACACATTGCAACCAAGCTATAAAGCTTACAAATGATGGATCTCATTATCCAGACTTCGATGGTCCATGGTTTCCACATGGCAGGAGTTGTCATTTTTATCATAGGTCAGTATGTCAAGTAATGGTTAATGCAGTAGGTTCATAGATCAAAACCCACCCTGGAAACACATTTGCTGTCTTTAGTAAGAGGGCTTAATTGATCATAACAAAATGTACAGACTGTAAAGTTTGCTCGGCCCCAAAATGCCCCACACAAGAATGACAGGACATGCACCAGGGCAATAGACATGCAAATGCTTGTAGTAGTAGAATTTGACTTGTCCTAATGGGGCTATTTGTGTTGCAGCAATAACACACACACACACACACACACACACACACACACACACACACACAATCCAGTTAAGTACAATAAATACATTGTATAAAGAGTTTAAAATACAAATGAGTGTTTGTATCTGGATGAGTACTGTCAGACAGAATGGATTCTGCCTTTTTAGCACCTGTGTCTTACTGTATACAGTTAAGACACACTTTTCAGTTAAACACCAGTGACTCAGCTACCTTGATGACCTTTGTTATCACATTTTTCTGTTTCACATTGGTTGAAGCATGCAAACAGATAAGAGAAAAGCTAAGGATTAATTCTACATGTATAAAGCATCTGCACAGACACCTACCTGTATCCACATTAAAGGAGAATTCTGGCGATTTTTCACATACATCTCTGCTTCTCAACTTCACCTGTCGGTACGGAAAAAAATGAACACGGGGGCTCATGAACATGCCCCCAGAGTATAGCACTGTAGCTGTCTGGTACAGTAGCTCCAGCTGTTGGCTGCAGCAACTTGAGCTCGGAAGAAACGATTGTTTTTTTGTTTTTTTCGTATTGGTATTCAGTGACCTCAATTAGACATTTGATCAGGGGCTTACTCTGATGGAGTGCCAGCCAGCTAGCTAGAAAAATTGCAGGACTAGGCACTGTTCGATTAGATAATAAAAAAATCAGAACACAGAAGTTCTCCTCATTGTCATGTATCGGCACTATTAAACTTGGCCAGACACTTCTGACCTCTCTTATATTAGGCCTAGTGTTCCCATTAAAGCTCAGCTTGCTGTTAATCATAGTCCCCAGATACTTACAGTATATTACTCAACCAGTCCTATTTCCTGACCATTTATATTTGTTTTGACCATAGATTGTGTATAGTTCTATATATACAGTCTATGGTTTTGACAGGATGTAGCATACACTTCACTTCCCAATGTACTGCATTAACATGGTTGGCTGCATTGGATTAGTTCTGCATTTGCTTTTAGTGCTCGTCTTCTCATGCCTCAGTTCAAGATCTTGTCATGACAACATAAACTGCACATATTTAATTTATACTACTCTAAACCACCTTCTGTAAATCAACTCTATACTACTGTCTCTGCACTATATTTCTTGATCTGTCTATGCACCACCTGCCTATACTTTGTATATCACATTGCACTTTTCTGCTTTTTTTGCACTTCTGGTTAGACGCAAAGTGTATTTCGTTGTCTTTGTACTTGTACTCTGCACAAGCACAATGACAATAAAGTTGAATCTAATCTAATCTAATAACCAACCCCTGCGACAGTTTCTTTGATTAATTCTATTAATATATATATATATATATATATATATAGTAAAGTGTCTACACACAATGCAATCTCAGACTAGTTTTAGCTGTAGTTCCCTAAAGCTGTAATTTAGCAACCAAATGCAATCAGGACTCAGGACCAGTGCACCCCTCTCTATGACAACTTCATCTGTTTCATTGGATTTTCTGTAGCCTATTTTATGGATTTGTCTGGATTCTGATAGCTGTCTGAGTAAAGTCTGTTTTTCTTGTTCTTCTGTAGACCTACTGCGCATGTATTGGGCCACTTTCTGGAATTCCGTCTTCTCCTTTTAATGTGGCTTGCCTCCCTCACACACACACACACACACACACACACACACACACACACACACACACACACACACACACACACACACACACACACACACACACACAATCCAGTTAAGTACAATAAATACATTGTATAAAGAGTTTAAAATACAAATGCAAAAGAGTGTTTGTATCTGGATGAGTACTGTCAGACAGAATGGATTCTGCCTTTTAGCACCTGTGTCTTACTGTATACAGTTAAGACACACTTTTCAGTTAAACACCAGTGACTCAGCTACCTTGATGACCTTTGTTATCACATTTTTCTGTTTCACATTGGTTGAAGCATGCAAACAGATAAGAGAAAAGCTAAGGATTAATTCTACATGTATAAAGCATCTGCACAGACACCTACCTGTATCCACATTAAAGGAGAATTCTGGCGATTTTTCACATACATCTCTGCTTCTCAACTTCACCTGTCGGTCGAAAAAAAAAATGAACACGGGGGCTCATGAACATGCCCCCAGAGTATAGCACTGTAGCTGTCTGGTACAGTAGCTCCAGCTGTTGGCTGCAGCAACTTGAGCTCGGAAGAAACGATTGTTTTTTTGTTTTTTTCGTATTGGTATTCAGTGACCTCAATTAGACATTTGATCAGGGGCTTACTCTGATGGAGTGCCAGCCAGCTAGCTAGAAAATTGCAGGACTAGGCACTGTTCGATTAGATAATAAAAATCAGAACACAGAAGTTCTATTCATTGTCATGTATCGGCACTATTAAACTTGGCCAGACACTTCTGACCTCTCTTATATTAGGCCTAGTGTTCCCATTAAAGCTCAGCTTGCTGTTAATCATAGTCCCCAGATACTTACAGTATATTACTCAACCAGTCCTATTTCCTGACCATTTATATTTGTTTTGACCATAGATTGTGTATAGTTCTATATATACAGTCTATGGTTTTGACAGGATGTAGCATACACTTCACTTCCCAATGTACTGCATTAACATGGTTGGCTGCATTGGATTAGTTCTGCATTTGCTTTTTAGTGCTCGTCTTCTCATGCCTCAGTTCAAGATCTTGTCATGACAACATAAACTGCACATATTTAATTTATACTACTCTAAACCACCTTCTGTAAATCAACTCTATACTACTGTCTCTGCACTATATTTCTTGATCTGTCTATGTACCACCTGTCTATACTTTGTATATCACATTGCACTTTTCTGCTTTTTTTGCACTTCTGGTTAGACACAAAGTGTATTTCGTTGTCTTCGTACTTGTACTCTGCACAAGCACAATGACAATAAAGTTGAATCTAATCTAATCTAATAACCAACCCCTGCGACAGTTTCTTTGATTAATTCTATTAATATATATATATATATATATATATATATATATATATATATATATATATATATATATATATAGTAAAGTGTCTACACACAATGCAATCTCAGACTAGTTTTAGCTGTAGTTCCCTAAAGCTGTAATTAGCAACCAAATGCAATCAGGACTCAGGACCAGTGCACCCCTCTCTATGACAACTTCATCTGTTTCATTGGATTTTCTGTAGCCTATTTTATGATTTGTCTGGATTCTGATAGCTGTCTGAGAGTAAAGTCTGTTTTCTTGTTCTTCTGTAGACCTACTGCGCATGTATTGGGCTACTTTCTGGAATTCCGTCTTCTCCTTATTTGAAGCCTATCATCGGATAGCCTAGCAGTAGCCTATGGGTAGCCATTCAGCGTGTCTGCCTCCCTCTGGACTGAACATAGCATATGGCTGGACATAGGGGCTAATGTGACCACAACACCAAAGTTAACAACAGTAACCTATCCTTGTGTGTGTATGTTGGCCATATTATTGATCAGATGCCTTTAGAAATGTTGTTACATTCTTATATCAACATTTGAACTATTTATACATTTTTGGCTTGTTCAGTCACTGTGCTGCTATATAGAAATTAGTGGTAAAGTAAAACCAAACCCAAAGTGATCTACCATCATTCCTCATCTTACCTCAAAAAACAAATCAAATTTGGGATTTACAGCAATGATACAATAATGAGACATAAATGCATCACATTTGTCCTTTACATGTTGCTGTGAGTGCAATCATTGCATTTCATTTTGCATTTTGCAGACTTGCTGCAGATATGGCTGAGCAAAAAAGACAAAAAAAACAAAAAAACAACAGGAAACAGTGCAGAGCTCACAGCTAATGCCTCGCTTCACAACATTGGTGACTGTAACCCTTAAGCCTGGCTGTGGTTAATGCAAAGGTGGTAGTTCAGGTGACTGCTCTGCGACTGCTGTCAGAGGCTAGCGGGGCCATGAGAACAAGTTGAAAGAGGCTGACTCCTCCTGCTGCTTTGCCAAAGGTTTGCTGGTATTGGAGAATAACAGACAATTACATTGATAGATGAAGGGCCAATCTTGGAGCATCGTGTTGATTGGCTGACAATGTTTATAGCTCAGTCCGAGGCATTTATTTCCCATTCACAGAGGTAGGGCTGACCAGGGATAAATGCCCTGATAGGCTATTTAAACAGCCTCAAGGATAGTGAAGTGCAATTGGATGCACAATTAAAACGAATGTGTTGAAAACAACACAACTTGCATTGTTTTTAACACATCTCTGTGTCCAGATGGGGACAACACAAGTTTGTGTTGTTATAGTATTTTCCAAAGGCCAGCTTTCGTGCTTGTGTCACAACTTCAGAACGGCTTGACGCACATGCTTCAAATTTGGTGTGAACATTTGTATGGACTCAATGATGAAGTCAAATGTCAAGATCAAACCCACCTTGAGTTAGCCTAGAAATCTAGACACAGCCTAGCGGCGGCAAATTAATTTGCTCAGCCTGTACGTCTAGTACCAAACCATAGGGATTTCTATTGGCTGACGCCAAGGATGTCATCCAATCACAGCGTTCTATTTTGTTAGAGAGTCTTAAGGCGGGCTTAACAGGATAACGACAGTCCTGCGACGGTGAACAACAAGGAAGGTGGCTATGGCGAACGAAGAGCGGTTGTTTGAATCGGCGTTGGCATCAACTTTGGAGGAGTTGGATTTGTGCTTTTCTTTGAAAGTTGAGCAACACAATGCACTTAAGTCATTCCTTTCAAGAAGGATGTTTTTGCTGTTTTGGCCGAATCGGATAATGGATATGGTCGTGAGCGGCTGGCCTATTGCATGCCTAGGCAGTTTGAAAGACAATTCTCTACCCGCCCCTTGGATTAAGCGAGGTGAATGGTTCGATTCCAGACTATACATTTCAATGATATAGGATGGCCCGCCAGGCTAACCTTGAGTGTGATATCTCAAGAATGCCTGACACAAGGTTTTTTGGTAAGAGGGTTTGTACTCAAAGATTAAGTGATTCAATGTTTTTTTTTCAGGAATCTCCCCACCAACATTAAGGCAGCAGATTTCCATCCACTCCTCTGGCATTACATTTCTAGTTTCCTTTTTTATTTGTTACACAAAATGTGTTGAAAATAAAATAACACAACTTATGTTGTTTGTTGAACACATCTCTGTGTCCAGATAGGGACAACACATTCGTTTTAAGGCCATAATCGTAACACATAACTTACTTTGACCCCCGTAATCCCGTAATATACCCCCATATAAATTGTTAGGCTACAGTACCACTCACTGTTGTGCAAACCATCACTTGTTACAAACTGGAAAATGGCATGCTAAATGGTTAAAAATCTGTGAAGAAACTTAATTACTGAGAATTGCCAGGAAAACACTGGCTTGACTTACACAAAAATTCTGTCTTGAGTCATCTCTTACTATATGTGAAAGTTGTACCAACTGATGAACAGATTGGTCATTCTGAGAAATTATGCAATTCCTTCTCTCTCTGTTCTTCTTCTCCTGTAGCATTTCATATGTGCTCTTTTTAAGTTGAACTAGGGTAGTACTTGACTAGGCTACTAGCTATATTTCAAAGTATTGTAGAATTCATTCTATACAAGGCCATATCATGTTCTATTTGATGTGAAAAATATTCAAACCAATACAATGGCACCCTAGATTAAAGATTCTCTCCGCTCTAGAATCTTTGCCCTAGACTAAGCTATTTCAGCTATAAGTCCGTTTTTGGTCCTTTACTCACCCCATGCCACCGTCTATCTCTGCCCAGTTGGCATCATCGTGAAAAACAGTATTATTACACATTATTGTTTGAAAGAAAACATATTAACATATCACTCCATGTGTCCGTGAATTTGTACAATGAAATGGCAGGAACTGATTTCACCTGCCATGCACATGTAGTCCCCCCAATGTTGATTTAATGGCTACAGCCTTGTCTCTTCACACTATGGTTCTATTTCTGAACAGTATACAGGTGCTATGTGGAGTTTTTCAGTTTAAAAAATAAGCATTTGTCACAGGGTCTGCACAGGTTGGCCAGGCCTCTTAACATCACACACATATTTCTATATTTAAACATCTCGGCACCACAGGCGGGATGTATGTTCCACTAGTCAGCATTGCGCCACTGTTACACTCAACAAATGTGTTGAAAACAACACAACTTGTGTTGTTTTTAACACATCTCTGTGTCCAAATAGGGACGACACAGCAAAGAGCATAGTTCCTAGCTGCCACAATGTGTAAATGTTTTCTAACATAATATTGTTACCTAAAGCTAACCCATGATATAACATTGTTGGCTTGTCAAAAACGAGGAAAACTTTGATTCTTACACCTGCACCTTCCTCTTTTTTAGTGATTTTGTGCCAGATATGTTACTATTTCAATTTTAAATATAGGCTAATATGGGCTAGTGCGAGTAGCACTTCAACCACATCCCACCACAGACAGGTTTGATCATGACACCACCAGTATAAAGGAAACGGGCTGAGTGCAGAGCAGTGACCTAGTTGAGGTAGTCACACATCTTACGGATCTGTCAACAGCATTCAAACACTCCTCTGTGCCACTCCATACTGCATCATCCTCACGTCACAGACCCACTTTACCAAACTATTGATCTGATCTGATCTGATGTTTGGTATTGGAGAATAACAGCCAGGCACAAATACATCCTGTAAGGTGTCCCGATATACGGCATTAATTAACTTGGTGGAGAAAACTCCACTCTGTTTTGCATCAGGGAGGCCTTTGCCTCCATCTCCTCCATTATTTCCGCATATCAGGACACCTCGACGGATGCTATCCCTTACATTCTGTAAAATCCTAATGTCAAATCCTTTAAGTGGTTTTAATACTATCCTGTAGTAAGAATGAACAATGAACACCGCTATTAGGTACTCAAGATCATGGGGTCAAAAATCATGATCATATGGGGTCCATATCTAATGGTCTCCCTCGGTATCATATCAGTATCATTTTCCAATTTTAGTCTTGTAGCACTTGACACACCTGACAATTCAAGCTCCTACTTTTTATTTTATTTTTTCAATTTTTTGTTCTAAAATGGGTTTACACCCCATGTTGTCCTTGCAAAGGGGTGATAAAGTTGACAATTTTGGCTCCCTCAATTGATTTTTCTTTTAATTTCTTCCAACTTCAGACATGTCCATGGGGGATTGTAAAAGAGAAAAGTTGGATCTAACACGTTCAACTTGGGAGCTGAATACTGTATAGGGAATTGCCCAAGGGATATCACTGGACACCCTCCATATTCTTATTGAGTAACCCCTAGACAACAAGAAACAGCAAAGAAAAAAACTTTAACCGACAAAACCAAGTTCACAAGATTCTGGTCTTAGGTTCCAGGACTATGATAATCATGTCATGTTATAGGTATTATATTTAACTGAGTGATGAAAATGTTGCTTATTTGAGAAAAAATGACAGATTTGTCTTAAGTATTTGAAATACTCTAAATACAATCCCTTCAAAGTATTTTGTTACAAACTACATTTGATTTTTTCCAATCCTGCAAAATACAAATTGCAAAATACGCTAAAGTAATTAAATACGTATTTCAAATATATCTAATTAAAATTAAATTCAATTCAACTTTATTTCGCCATGTATACAGAGATACTAGGAATTGGATTTGGTCTTCTCCATCCAGGCAACACAAAGTGCAACAGAAAGACAAAAATAAAGAAAAACAAAAACACAATACAAGGACAGACAGGACCATTATGAACGATAAATTAATAGGAATGTAAATAGTGCTGTGTTAAATAAAAATAAAGTGCAATGAAGTCCAAGTTTAAGAGTTATTTAGGAGGGCTGTTGCCTGGGGGGAAAAACTGTGGCGGTGGCGTGATGTTTTGGGCAGAAAAGCCCTGTATCGCTTTCCAGAGGGGAGAAGATTAAACAGACTATTGGCAGGGTGAGAGGGGTCGGCCACAATCTTCACAGGTCTGTTAATGGACCTGGAGCTGTAAAGGTCCATGATGGGGGGCAGGGGCCAGCCGATGATGCGCTCTGCTGCCCGGACGACTCTTTGTAGCCTGGCCTTTGCACGGGCTGACGCAGAGGCAAACCAGACCGTGAGGGAGGATGTTAGCACACTCTCAATGACCGCTCTGTAGAACTGTACCAAGATGGGGACTGCTTCTTTCAGGCGGAGGAGGAAAAACAGGTGCTGCTGGCCTTTCTTCACTAGTTGGGAGATGTTATTGTCCCATTTGAGTGTGTTGGTGATGGTTGTGCCCAGGAACTTTAAGTCCTCTACCACAGTAACGGATGAGTTGTTAATGACCAGAGGAGGATGAGTCGGGGGCTTTTTGCGGAAGTCCACTATCATCTCCACTGTTTTGTTGATGTTAAGCTCCAGGTTACTGACTGCACACCAGAACTCCAGGAGACTGACCTCTCTGCGGTAGGCTGACTCGTCGTTGTTGGAGATGAGGCCTATTATGGTGGTGTCGTCCGCATATTTGATGGTTTTGACAGAAGGGTCTCCAGAGGTGCAGTCATTAGTGTACAGGGAGAAGAGCAGGGGGGACAGCACACAGCCCTGGGAGGCACCGGTGTTAACTGTGCGGGGCTGTGAGAGATGTGGGCCCAGCCTGACATACTGTACTGAGTCCTGTTGGTGAGGAAGTCTGTAATCCATGAGCAGAGGAGGGGGTGAATGTTCAGATGGGTCAGTTTGCTGTGGAGGAGGTCAGGGATGATGGTGTTAAAGGCAGAGCTGTAATCCACAAACAGCTGCACATGTCTGCTTGTTGCAATGGTAAACATATGTGCTGTGGTCTGCTCCAAGGGAAGGATGTTGCACAAATTGCACAGTGTAATGGAAACCTCCCCTACTCAAATGCAAAGAGTTCTCAGTTGAAGCAGAGACTTTCTAATGAGGAGACACAGCACACACACAAAAATCCTCCATAGAAATGCAGGGGTTTAGTTTTGCAGTTGTCTACACATATCCCACCCCTTCCGCAGCAAAATGTCCACATGTGAATACATTGAGCCAATCTTGTGGTGTGTTGTGAAGACATCGTGCCAATCATGTGTTGTGATCTCACCACTGGAGCAAGATTGTTGTCGTGAAGCCTTGCGCATGCACATTTCTTCCGAAATAGATGCCCGATAAGTGCCCAAATAGTGTTGCAATATGACCGCCGAGTGGAGGGACTTGCCTAAAAGGACTTTGGTTGAAGTCTCCTTGAAATGAAATAAGGACAGCTGCAGCAATTTACTGTGACACCCCTCCCCACCAGGAGAGAAAGCTTGTCCTGAGTCTGCTTGTCTGCCTATCCGTCTGTCTGTCGATCAATAAATGTGTACCTTTTGTGAACTTTCCTGCCAACAGACCTAGTCTAATGATCAGAGTGTGTACACAAAATATGGACTGATGTGACCCACATGTGTGCATCAGACATCTCCACTGGCTTAAATCATTTCACAGTTTCTAAAAACTTAGTCGGTACAAGAGAGAATATTTTTACTTATTACTATTTTTTTATTTATTAGTTTATTTGTCAGGAACAATGCAGTGCACATTATTACATACATAATGATCACAGTCAAAGCCATAACAATATGTGTGATCCATATAAGGTTTCTAGCCAATTGGCTAATTTGCAACCCCTTTGATACTTGGGTGTATCAAAGCCTACTATGCTGTGGGAATCATCCAGAGAGATATGTGAAGAGTTCAGATGCAAAACCCTCTAAATCCGTCTGACCACTTTTCTTTTAAATGAGCATTTAAATTCAGGCTCCTATAGGTTTTTGCCTATAAATCGATATTTCAGACCAGGAAGATAGTGGTATTTAGTGGGTTTAGAAGTTAAATTATTTGATTAGCGTATACTATGTGTGGAGCGCATCCCCTCACCATCTTTATCTCATTTTTGACATAGGTGGCATTTAGAGGCTTTTGCATCTGAACCCTTCATGTGTTAACCACTTGAATGATTACAGATGAGGAGTACATGTATATTAAAGCTCTGCTATATAGCCTTTTTATCACAAGCGCATATTGAGCAGTTTTTGAACCCCACCATCAGTTACACTGCTTTTGGTATTCATCCAATACATAGGCCTGCATCAATACAATGCATGAGATCACATACACATGGCCAGTGTGGTAAAGAAATGCCAGAGTAAATACAAAAGGAGTTGAATGTGGTCCACCTCACATCTTACTGGTGTGTAAATTAACACATGTTCATAAAGCTCATCATTACTATATGCTTGGTTGTGCTTTCTGTCATGTAGTGGATATGGTGTGTGCAAAGCTAGCTTCCTGTGAGATGACGGAGGAAGCTCATGGTTGTGGTGATGAGGTAGCGAAGAGGTGGGGGGATGGGTGGCTGGGTGAGGTAGTGAAGAGAGGGGTGGCTGGGTGGAGGGTGGACTTTGTCAGTCTTTGTCAATATGATGCAAAGGTTTCTGGAGATGTGCCCTGTCCTCATTTTTCTGATGTGAAACAACAGTATTTTCTCACTTTGTAGCCTTTGTGAAAGTTTCCAGCACACACCACTCTCAAAAACAACGTGTTGTTTGTCATCTTTCATGGCTGTAGCCTGCTTGGTGGATTGGGTGGATCTGTTTTGCATATGATCTTTTCTCCAAAGAAGCCAAATGAAAGTAAATGTAGACTTTCACATGGCGTGGGGACAACCCCTATGGCCCTGTCTTTGTAGATCTCAACGTTTTCCTTTTGAGTCTACTCATTCCTGAGAGTGAACACCATTGTTACAGTCCCCTTCATAACTGCTAACAACATGTACTGTAGTTACTACTGACTGCAATAACCAGCTTGGTGGATAGGATGGGTCTGTTTTGGATGAACCTAAATGAACCTGTTGGCCAACAAAGCCTAATGAAAAAGCTAATGTTGAAATTTGGACATTCAAGTAGTGTTCTTGTCTCTGTTCACTCTTCAAAGTGAACCTGCTATGTTCATAGGTTTAAAGTGGTATACATAACTGCTATGTTCATAGGTTTAAAGTACTATACATAACTGCTGACAGCTGCTAAAAGTGTGGTTACTACCAAGGTAGCAGCACTCTGGTTACATGTGTCACTACTTCCTCTAACCTAATAAAAACACACACATACTGTACACACACTCACACACACACACACACATACACACACAAAATATCACTAAGACTACTTTACTTACGAAGTACAGCAGCAATAAAGCAATAAAACAGTAAAGCAGTTGTTTTGATTAAGTACCTTCACATAGTAGACTTTCTATGTTGTGACCTAATGGTTGACGACCCATTTTAGGTGTTTCATATTTACCATGTTGTCAGATGCAATATCACATTTTCCTTTAAAATTGTTTTCTTTGCCAATGCATCAAAACACAGTGAATCATTCCCAGAATGAACTGAAATTTAGCTAAATAATATCTTTCCATCACTTTGCCAGAATGACATCAATATGGTTGGTTTAGGTCTTTAGAGTTTTCAAGAACTAAGAACCACATTTTTCCTCTTCCTGTACTCTGCATGTAGGCTATGTCTTTCCTCTTGTGTACGTGACAGCTAACAGACGTTCATGCACACAAAAATCCTCCATAGAAATGCATGGGTTTAGTTTTGCAGTTGTCTACACATATCCCACCCCTTCCGCAGCAAAATGTCCACATGTGAATACATTGAGCCAATCTTGTGGTGTGTTGTGAAGACATCGTGCCAATCATGTGTTGTGATCTCACCACTGGAGCAAGATTGGTGTCGTGAAGCCTTGCGCATGCGCATTTCTTCCAAAATAGATGCCCGATAAGTGCCCAAAAAGTGTTGCAATATGACCGCAGAGTGGAGGGACTTGCCTAAAAGGACTTTGGTTGAAGTCTCCTTGAAATGAAATAAGGACAGCTGCAGCAATTTACTGTGACACCCCTCCCCACCAGGAGAGAAAGCTTGTCCTGAGTCTGCTTGTCTGCCTATCCGTCTGTCTGTCGATCAATCAATGTGTACCTTTTGTGCCAACAGACCTAGTCTAATGATCAGAGTGTGTACACAAAATATGGATGTGCATGTTGTTGCACTTTTTATTCATCTGTTCTCCATAACAATCTTGCATGTAGGTCAGGGTCCACAGCCCACTAGTGGTCAATAAAGGCATTGCTGTTGGTCCTTGACCATGCATTTATAATGTAGGTTTAAACCTACATTATAAATGCATGGTCAAGGATTTTTTCAACAGTGGTCCTCAGGTTGCTTCTTTTGTCCAGTGGTGGTCACTGGATCATATTCAGTTGAAAATCCTCTAGATTTTAAATTGCTTTAGATTAACGCGTGTGGCAAATGCACAATGAGAAGCTGTATTTGGAACAGATCAGGTCACAGGTCAACACAGCATCCTTATTTGAGAGCTAAAACATAACCACAAAAGCAGTTTACCCAGTATATTATATTCTGATTTATTATATACATAGCATATACATTATCTGATAAAACATTCTCAAATATATAAGAAGAACAATACAGAAAACAATCCTATTACAATTATACACATACATTACACACACTCACTCACTCACTCACTTATATACAGTATATTTCATAATCAATAGTCCTTTTCTACGTTTTCCAAGCGTGCTGAAGACACAGCTGTGTTTGAGGTGTCGTTGTCTGAAGGTTTCGAGTAAGTACTTGTGACAGTGTAGGCCAGAGGGCACAGTTTCACACAGAGAGGATGCCTGGCGAACGCCAGGGCGAAGCCCTTCTTGAACTTCTCCCCTACGAAGGCGTAGATGACGGGGTTGACGCAGCAGTGGGTGAGCGCCACGATCTCCGTCACCTCCACCGCCACCGTCAGGTGCTGGGACATCTGGCACCAGCTCCACAGGTCCAGGTCGTGATGCAGCGTCTGCAGGAGCACGGCCACGTAGTAGGGCACCCAGAAGACGGTGAACGCGCAGACGATGGCGAAGATGAGGCGCACGGCGCGGCTCTTCTTGGAGCTACGCTGCTGCCGCACCACCACGAGAATCCTCACGTAGCAGAAGGTGAGGGTGGGCAGGCAGACGCCGAGGCACACGGAGATCTCCGTGAAGTTGTGCACCAGTTTCCGCGTCTTGGTGGGGTAATCCACGAGGCACTTCCCATCGTCGTCGCTGATGGTGAAGAGGGCCTTGACCAGGGCCAGTGTGGCGGCCGCCACCCAGACCGCGGCGCTGACCAGGACGCTGTAGCGCAGCTTGCGCACAGCGGAGGACGCCACGGCGTGCACGATGGCGAGGTAGCGGTCGAGGCTCATGAGCGTGACGAAGAGCAGGCCGCTGGTGAAGCCCAGCTGGTACATGCCGGCTGTGACCTTGCAGAGGGCGGCGTTCATCAAGTCCGAGCCCACGCCCGCGCGGGTCCAGAGGGGCAGGAGCAGGGCGAGCAGGAGGTCAGCCAGCGCCAGGTTGAGCAGGCACACGTCGGCCATGGTCCGAACGCGGTGCAACGCCAAGACCCACAACACCAGCCCGTTGCCCAGCAGGCCTACCACGCACACTACCCACAGCAGCACCGGGCGGAAGGCCGTCCCCAGCGAGTCAGCTGTGTCCAGGAAGCAGGGTGTGATCGAGGAGTCCGTGGAGTAGTCATAGTCGTACTCTGTGGTGGTGGTTGGAAGCACCATGGTACTGCAACAGCGAGGGACAAAGATATGGGTAGAATGCTTAGGCAGGTGATGCAACATCCTGAATGTCTCAAAAGCTGCCATTTCTATGTTGAGTGCTTTTGCACACCTCCTTGGGACAAGTGCGTCGGAGAAGGCCCACAGGGTCTTCACATTTACAACGTTTCGGTCAGATGACCATCATCAGGCATTTTTTTTTTGCCTGATGATGGTCATCTGACCGAAACGTTGCAAATTAAAAGCTACAATTGCAAATGAAGACAGTGTGCGGGAGCTTTCTACTTATTTAGTTTGGTAAATCTGGTAAATACATTGTTTTTTATAATTATTGTTATTTCTCATAGTATAGTTATTTCTCATAGTTTTGTAGACTCATAGTAAAATAAACAAACAAACAAACAAAATCATACAAAACATATAATTTCGCATTGACAACAAAAATGACACCCATATGCCCATCCGGTTATGGAGCTGAAGTGTGAAGTAAACTAAACTTAATTTCTATCACGACTCAAGTGATAGTGAGACCTTAATTTTCCACATCTCATGCCTTCCTCCACACTTAACTCATTGCTCTCTACTACTGTACAACATAATGTATTGCTCTCTTTATTACTGTGATAAAAGAAAGAAGTGTCTCTCCAGAAAAGAAAGAAACATCCTCCTTTTCAAAGGCAGAGTGGGGCGTTGGTAAATACTTTAACAGGTGATGGTGCAATACATCAATAAAAAGATTATATAGCCAAGTCCCTTGTTAAGTTCCTTGACTTGTCGCCTCCAATCATTTAGATTTATTCTATTCTATTTCTGTGTTACTACTGTTTACATACTCTTTATGTGACAACAGCATTAACATCACTCTCACTCTCACTCTCGTCAACCACATCCCACCACAGACCGACCCTCAAGGACTTGCCACACTTTTACATTCCACAGCACACCCTCTCTCTCACACATCCTTCACCCAATCACTGTACTGTGGTTTGATAAGACCACCACTGCTGAGAAGACAGGCCAGCCACAGAGCACATGGATTGTAACTCCTTCAGACTAGTTGTGGGAGGCCACTGATCAGTCAAGAAAATTCAAACACTACTCTCCCTCTGCCATTCCAACTCTGCATATTACTTTGTATATTCAACATCACCTGACATTATTCCAGACATTTGATCTGATCTGACGTTTGAGAAGGACTCACCTCATGTTGTCTCTGGTTACCTGGCAGGTCTGAAGAGTCCCTACTGATGAAGAGCCAGTGACTAGTGAGTTCCGTTCCTTGTCTGCAACAAAGCCATGCACATTTCCTGTAAGAAGTCCATTCTCTCAGTCTTGCTCTATCTTACCCATCGTACATCAGAAGGTTGGGGTTTTCCTGTGCACAAACTCGCTTGTTGTGAGGCACGGCAGTGACACTGGTGTGTAATGCCTTATGGCACAGTCCCATCTCTCATTCAGGCATCTGAGTCACACACACACACACACACACACACTGCTGCTCTGACAAAACTTTGACCTTCTTTATGTTAGCTTTATTCAGACTTGTACCCCCCACACAGATACTATCCAGTAACCACCTACAGTGGCTAACAGTTAGCACTGCCGAAGGGGATTTCACCACAAAAAAGTGCAGATGTCACTGACCAAAACAGCACTGTTCCAAATTTAGCACGTCAAAAGCTGTAGTGGTCTGGACAGAAACCCCAAATATCAGTGTAGATTTCAGAGAAGATGTGATCTTGTGAGCCTACAGCAAATCTGCCCCATGATCAGAGTCGAAACCACTCCACAGTCATCTTGCTATCTGTGGTGATTTGATACTTGATAGACAGCAGAGGTTTGAGGCTTAGAGAAAAATTTAAGACAACTGTTTTTTTGGCCAAATGTTAAATTCATTCTGCTTTGCTTTTGTAAGCACTACTTACTACTTACAAAAACGCAGTATACTGACTGTAAGTGGTGATCAGTGGTTAACACATACAGTTTGGAAGATGAGAAACTAGAGTAACGGTTTTACAGCAGGTTTTAATGTCACTGACTGTGGTATTTCAATTTCAGAAACGTTATAGTTTCTCACCTTTATCGCTTGTTTTGGCAAATAGTTACTGGAAAAATGAGACAGGAATTTTCCCATGGCAGTTTTTCTGACAGCAAAAATGCATAGCAGGGGAGTTGGGTCCTTTTATATTTGTGAATTTCAAACATGATTTACCATCTGTCTTGGTCTTATCAAATTGATCACATTGTGTCATAGATGGGAAAAGGGACTGCAATCCAAATTAATTGTTCTCTTCCATACTATGCCATCACTGAAGTATTAAAGGTCACTTGTGTTGTCACACTTGGAGTAACAGTCCAGTTATTTGGTCAAGTGTTGCTGGAAAACATCTTAAAAATAAATCCCCTATGAATCAGCTGTGATTTTATTTACATAACTGCTCATGATGAATGAATCAAAATGATCTGAGGATCTGATAAGTTTGTTTTTGAGTGTCACATTCTGAAGCTGTGGTATACTCACTGTTGCTTGTGTATGCTTCCTGCAAATTCTGTCTGATTCAAGTGTGATGATAATCTGATCATGTCAGAACTAGTCTATATGACCGAACACCATGTACTGTACCTGACTTTCTCCCTCACACTTCATGTGAATCGTCTGTGATATGTGTATGGGGAACACTTTGTTGTGAGCAAACAATGCTGATACAGTGTTATTTCTATGTAAATTTATAAATAATACAATAAAGCATAATACACAAGTTCACCATATATCAGTCCTCAGAGAGGATGATCTGGACCCAGACCCTGGATGTGGAATGCGGTTTCACATTCTTTAATATAACATTACCAGATAGGGCTCAGGCGTGAACACCCCAGGATACAGGCATACTGTACATTCCATCAAGTATCAACATATCACACTTTCACACATTTCACACACACATTTCACACTTTCAGATTAAGCTTGTTTTTCTGTTTTTCTGTTTTTCACTGCAAAAACAATGAAAACTTTTCACACTCATGTTGGTTTTTCCAGTGTGACTCAGAAGGTTTGGAGTGACACGACAGAGTTTCTCTGTCCAGAATCCACCCCCTGCACCCCCACACACACACACACACACACACAGACACACACACTCTCTGTGTGACCTTTGACTCATCTGCCTTCCAGCCAGTCCATTTCACACATTAACCACCGGGGGCAGACACCAGAGTTTGAGTTACACTACAATTGGGTGTGTGTATGTGTGTGTGTGTGTGTGTGTGTGTGTAAGATACAACAAGAATTCTGTTTGTATGTGTGCATCTAGATACAACATTCTATCCCACCGGTCACTATTGTGACCGTTAACATGTTTACTCATTCTGTAAACACACCAAAGACATTTGAATAATTACAAAGAGCATGTGTACACAAATCTTTATGGTTATTTTAACATACTTTAATAGCCTTTTATTTTGGAGCTTTGAGGCAGCCATCCTTTTCTCAAGGTGGGGTGCAACCAGGAAGTAAACAGCTCTGGTCATATTACCATTTACTCAAAACATTTGACATTGCACACATTTTATTGAAACACTCGTATTTCAATATTTACTCTTTATATTTCAATACTCGTATTTCAATTTCAATATATATATATATTAACTTAGGTAATCCACACATATATAAAATAATATATATATATATATATATATATATATATACATAATATATATATATATATATATATAAAAAAAAAATGGAATGGCACAGGGGAAAAGTATTGAACACGCTGAGAAAAAGCAGTACACAAAGGCAAGGAATGGCAAGGAACAAACTGGAACCTATAAGTAGTTAGAGAAATTATCCCTCCTATCTGTGCAAATTGATATAAGCTGGGTTAGTACATACTGGTGAGCTATAAAAAGGTTTTTTGTTACCAAGGTGTCACACAAGAAACATTTCATGATGGGTAAAAGCAAAGAGCTCTCCCAAGACCTTTGCAACCTTATTGTTGCAAAACATATCAGTGGAACTGGTTACAGATGCACTTCAAAACTTCAGCAAGCAGTATTGGAGCAATTATCTGCAAGTGGAAGGAACATCACTGCATCATCAACTGTCCATGCACAGGATCTCCTTGCAAGATTTCTGACCAGGAAGTCAGAAGGATAGTCAGAAGAGTAGCCCAAGAGCCAAGGACCACTCGGAGGTGGTGGTATCATGGTGTGGGCTGTTTTTCATCTCATGGTACTGGCAGACTTCATACAGTTGAAGGAATGATGAATGGAGTCATTTTGTTCCGGGAGAATCTTTACATCCACCAGGATGATGAGGATGAGACATCGATAGACCTTCCAGCAGGACAATGATCCAAACCATTCAGCAAAGGAAACTCTCAATTGGTTTCAGAGAAAGGAAATCAAGGCCCATGACTTCAATTCAATTGAACAGTTTTGGAAGTTAACTAAAGATCAGAATTCACATGGAATCTTCAATATCAAAGGACTATCTGTTTAAAAGAATGGGCCAAAATCACACCAGAATACTGTGACTGATTAGTTTCGTCATACAGGAAATGCCTTAAAGCTGTCATTACGAATAAAGGCTTTTACACAAAGTATTTAAGACATTTCAGTAGGCGTGTTCAATACTTTTTTCCTGTGTCATTCCACTTTATTAAACATAACTCTTCCTATGGACTTTAATGTTTGGATTTTTTATATGGGTGGATTATCAGAGTTAATACTAATGTCTGGTGAAAATAGCCTCATTGGAAGTATACTGACTGAAAAAAATGTTGACGTGTTCAATACTTATTTTCCCCGCTGTATATATATATATATATATTTATTTATTTTGGTTAGTGTGTGTGTGTGTGTACTGTATGTGTATGCGTGTGTTTGTTTGTGTATGTGTGTGTGCGTGTGTTTGTTTGTGGTTGTGTGTGTGTATGTATGTGTATGTGTATATTTGTGTGTGTGTGTGTGTGTGTGTGTGTGTGTGTGTGTGTGTGTGTGTGTGTATGTGTACAGTATGTGTATGTGTATGTGTATGCTGCTAAAGTTGACTAAAAACCGGTAGAAAATGTGTTGGTAATTTATTGTAATCTCACAATGAAAACAATTAGGAAAAATCCACCCGAAGCAAATTTACAGTTTTTCTCAGTCGCTTTGGTGCTTTTCTCACATTACTATTAACATTTGCACAGCAGTTAGTGCATTTCTCAAAACAATTAGTGCAAACTGCAAAACCTAGTGGATAACCTGCAAAAGCACGTCACTTGCTCAAAATGGATAGTCAGTGAAACTGCCAGTGTCATCAAAATGAGAAGTCTTGACACCATCATTTATGAATAAGATAGTCAAATGGCTGTCATGTTTTTTTTTTCATTACGACAGTTCATGCTCTCAGTGTTTTCCCATGCAAAAAAAGGTCAGAACACTACCTGGAAATGCTCAAGACAGCACTATACAGTACTTGTACAGCCATTTGAAAACTTCAGTAAAGTTACAAATTGCTGTAGTTAGGGGAGTAAGTGAGTACAAGACACTGAATATGTACGTTTCACAGTTTTACTGTATATGCTCTTTGCAATTCTACAGCATTTGATAACTAGTTCACCATTTTTTTTATTTTTCAAACAATGAAATGAAGACTATTAGTTTTATTGGGAACGACTATTCAGCATCCATAAGTATAGTTCATTTTGACTGACATGAGAAAGCAACTGATACATGTTCAAAAGCATTTGCAATTTGTTCAGAGGAAGGAGAAATAGCTACTATGATGTGCACAAATGACTAAATGTTGTGGAGCTTGAACTAATAGTTAAAAAGGAGAATCTCATAAATAAATAAATAAATATTTTTAACATCACTCACAATTATTGGCACCCCTGTTTGTAATACCTTCTTAAGCCTCCCTTTGCCAATAAAAATAGCTTGTAATATTCTCCTATGACACCCCATAAAATTGGAGAATAAAATGCCGGGGATTTTTTCGTCTTTACGAACACACTTGTGCATTCTTCTCCTTGACTCACCCCACTGTTTTCCTATGGAGTTTAGATCAGGGGACTGAGATGGCAATGGCCGAAGCTTGATTTTGTGTTCAGCAAACCATATTTGTTTTGATCTGGACATTTGTTTTGGTTCATTGACCTGATGAATGATCCAATCATGACCAACTTTTAGTGTCTTGGCAGAGATTGACAGATGTCCTTGTTCAGATGTTCAGGTTTCTCTTGGTGTTCATGATACCATGCACCTTAATTAGGTTGCCAAGGCCTTTGGGAATAAAAAAGCCCCACAATAGCACAGCCCCTCCACTATAATTCTCATTAGGCATGGGGTTCTTTTCAGTAGGCCTATAGCCATTCTTCTATGTGCGCCAAACACACCTAAAGTGTGTCTAGCCAAAGAGCACAATTTTCATTTCATCTGACAATAGACCACACTTCCAGACAAAGTCACTGTACCATTCCGTAACTCCTGCTGTTTACATTGGTAATTAAGACTGGACAGGCTTTTTACCTGGCATGCCCTCTAAATAATCTATTAGCAGTGAGGCCACTTTTGAGGACTTGGTGACCCCAAGATAATACCTTTGTCTGTAACTCTCCAACAGTGGTTCTTATGGAATTTTCTGCCTATCTTACCATCCTCCATACTGTACGTGGGGGCAAGATAACCATGGGTCTTTGTCCAAGCATGTTTGTCACATTTCCAGATGATTAGAACCTTTTATTTCACGGCTCTTCACAAGGCAAGTAGAACTCTCCATTGACTTGAATGGGATTTCCCAAAGTTGTAGCGGTCATTATTTCCGAGGAAAGGACCTCTGAAAAAAATGACGACCGCTGTCAATGGCAACGGAGTTTGTGCTTCTAATTCAGGTATTTCATATCACTACGCAAGGACTGGAACTTCATTCAAAAGTGAAAGCAGACGGTTGATCAGCTGTTCTAAAGAATATTTGATTCAAGTTCAGCGTGTGTTGTTGCGAACTATTTGTTTCAGCAAATGCCACGATGAACAGTAACAAATAGGCTAGGCTATGTAGGCTAAAGTCATATCGTGGGGTATGTGTGTGTATTTGTTTGTGGTTGTGTATGTGTGTGTGTGTGTGTGTGTGTGTGTGTGTGTGTGTGTGTGTGTGCGCGCGCGCATGTATGTGTGTGTGAGGTGTGAAGGACAGATGATACCACAGGGGTAGAGAGGAGGGACTGAGAGCTCTGCAGCTGTAGCTAGGCTGCTCTGTGGTTCAAACACACACACACACACACACAGTCCCTCTTCCTAGAAAGACACGGATGTGCATTTCACCTCCAGCCTACCCCTCACTTCCCCGAACAACTTTCTAATAGCTCACTTCCCCAAACAGCCAATCTGCTCATTTCTCATCTGAAGCGCTCAGCAGCACTCACACTGATCATCACTTTATGTCACACATGGTTTTTATTTATTGAAAATATATAAAACAATACATTGATGTGTTTAATATAGAAACACTCTGTTATTGGAACCAATATTTACAATGACTTGAAAATAGGTTGGGAACCTGTGGGTGAATAGTTGCTTTGGCTTTATTCTATCTCATCACTATGTATTTACATCATTTCACCTGTTGCCTTGTTGTGCATATCACATATCAGTCTGTTAAAACACAAATGTGCAGATGTAACACAACCCACACTTAATGCACTCAGTGCACCAGTTTCAGTCACCAACACTCATGCACTTATCATGGGGGCGCTGTGGCACTGGCCTGTTATAATAAAGGCAAAATACACACAAAAATATACAATAAAATAAGATCATACAGGCCTCATCAAATAGGCAACAGGGGAAAAAATCCCTTCATGAGCTTCTGATTTTGTTCATCTCTGATCATCTCTATAATATACATGTCCAGTTACCAGATGACTAAAGAATGCCAGATTGGCACCTGACTGCGGCTGGATTGGTCCCAGACAAACCCCCTAGCAGGGTATAGAATCACATTCATTTTCAGAGCCACCGCAACTATTTCTGATTCTTCTAAAGGGGTGAAAATCAAATAGCATTTCAAACACAGCATTTGAGGTCTATTTACATGTATTAATTTAGGACACTTCTGTCCAAAGCGACATACATATGTCAATTATATTACATATGTGACCAAATGTGACAAAATAAGTCATAAGTTGCATATTCTAATTTTGAGATACAGGCCGATTACTTAAAAAACATTGAAAATATTGATTTTTCTTTTTAGTTTCATTGTTAAGACAATTTACAAAAATGTTAAATCAAGTGGGCAAATCCTTCCTGTACCTGCCTGTAACCTGTAACTTCAAATGTGATTCTCTTAGTTTTTCAATTGGAAAAAGATGGTGGGATGCCAGCCTGACAACTGATACATTTCCACGATTTTATACTGTGTGTCCATACGTATGTGTATAATATGGAATGCTGTCTCTTCTTAGTTCCTCATTAGGGTACTGAGAAGTGCATTTTCTAAGTACCAATAAGGAAACTTATACTGGCCTTACACCATACGATTTTCAAGCGATTTCACAGTCGACGACTACTTTTCCAAAGTCGGAATGAAATCATGGGAGTTTTACTGGAATTGCGGCTCACTCTCGTCAACTAGATTGTTTAATGTAAGGTGCCAATCTTAGCGGTTTTAAGTCAGTTCGAGTCAGTCTTTTTCTAGTCTTGGCATTACGACAATATGTTTGATATTATCGCAAGTATTTTAGTCGTGGCTCATGCAAATAGTAACATGAACTGCTCTGGCCTCAGCTGTGGAGTAGGGGTCCTGTGATCCCCAGCTTCTATGTGTCCACACATTAAAGGGACACCAGGCAACGTTTTCGTGTAAATTAATCATCTTTGTAAGTCGGTATATGGTTAAATGACTCATTACGGGGCGAATGAAGGCTCTCTCGCCCGCCCCTACTGCCTGTAGGAAGAATATCCCGCTTACAAGTTGATTGTATCCCACCCGCCGACCGAAGCAGGATCAGTTTACAGCACAGAGGCAGGCTAACGAAATGCTAGAGATTGTTGCAAACGTGTGTATAATGGCAGAGCTGGCGAAGAAGCAGCGAAAACCCTTGACGGAAGACGCAAAGAAAAGGCATCAGGCTTGCCTGGTGTCCCTTTAACACAAATGACCTTTCCTATTATGTTCAGGTCAAATCTGAACATAGGACTCGCATGGGAACTGAATGAGTAATGTAGAGGTTCCTGCTAAAGCATGCTGTACAATGCATCATTGGCAAAGATTTTGACCTAGTCACTACTGGTCCTACAAAGCAGTGGCATTAACATGGACTCTATGTATCAAGCTATCTTGAAGTGTAACCAATTTAAAAGTCAGGAGGGAATATGTGTCAAACACATTACCAGCATTAGAAAGCTATTATTGATGAGGCATGATGAGATCTCCCAGTCAGACTGCTCAGTGGGTTTATTTGATCCAGGAGAAAGGCCTCTCTTACATGCTGCATGGAATTCTGATTCTGTGGTCCTAGATAGCTGCTGTTTGAGTCATCATGACTGTTGTTTGCGAATGATTTGTTGTTAGTCATTGTGAAAACTTGCCACACAACTCTAGGATACAATAAATTCATCACTGTATCATACATGCTAAGTGAAACTTTAGTTACTGGAAGTCTACTAATCTATTTGAACTTTTAGTTTTACTCATCAAAGGGCTGCTAGACATGGAAGAAAGGCAGTGTCTTTTTGAAACCCTGTGTGGGTGTACCAGGGTGGTTCATATCAGTTTGGTGCTGGTAATCTCTGATGACCGTGAGTAGACAGAGCTCCGGCGTTCAGAGAACTCCCTAGAAATGGAGGACAGAGGCAGCCACTGGCTAAGCATCTTGACCACCAGCCGGCAGAACTTCTCCCCGGCGAAGGCGTAAATGATGGGGTTGAGACAGCAGTGGGTATAGGCAATAGTCTCCGTCCACTTCATGGCCAAATCGAGGCGGTGCATCTGGTGGCAGTCCAGGAAGTAGCCATGCTGCTTCAACATGTGCAGGAAGATGACCACGTGGTAAGGGGTCCAGAAGAGGAAGAAGGTGATGAGGATGGCCAAGATGAGCTTGATGGCCTTGTGCTTTCGATGCGTCTTCAAGTTGATGAGGGTGGGGATGATCCTCGCGTAGCAGAACACCATGATGGAGAGTGGCACGACCAAACCTAAGACGTTCATCTCTAGGAACTCAAAAGACCGCCACGCGGAGCCCGCGGACATCTCCAAGGCGCACGTGTGTGCTTCCCCGGTCCCGTTAATGTCCACAAAGATGACGTTTGGCAGGGAGGCCATCAGGCTCAAGGCCCACACCACTCCGATCAGGACCATGCCGACACGCAGCGTGCGCCACACAGTGATGGACGGAGAGTGGACGATCAGCAGGTAGCGGTCCAGCGTCATGACGACCATAAAGCCAGTGCTGGCATAGAAACCCAGCGTATAGAGGAAGGTGACCAGGCGGCACACGGTGCCATCCCAGGGCCAGTGGCCGAGGGCGGCGTAGCGGGCCCAGAACGGCAGTGATAAGACGAACAGCAGGTCGGACAGCGCCAGGTTCAGCAGGCAGATGTCCGTCAGGTTGCACTTACGGCGGAACCACAGCAGGACGCACACCACCAGTCCGTTGCCCAGTAACCCCACCACGAAGACAAGGCTGTAGAGCGTAGGCAAGAAGACTTGGCTGAAGTCCTTCAAGCTATTAGTTGGGCATGGTCCAGAGTCTGTTTCTGTTTCCAATTCAGCGTAGTAGCCACTGTAGTCCAGGGTGCTTGTGTTTTCTGTATTATCATCTGTTTTAAGAATATACACAAACACACACATGCAGACACACACACACACACACACACACACACACACACACACACACACAAGCCATCATAAGTCTCCTCTTCTCTAACCCTTCTTCAGTAATATAATCTCACTTTGTCACCAACAAATGAAAAAGTACCTAAAAATAAAACTACACAAATTAATTTTGTTGAAGGTGTTTTTCTTTAAATACAGTATAATGTCCTAAATGGATGTTTTAAGTCAATTCAAGGAAGTGGGTCTCTTGCGCTCTAGCCCATTGGTGCTCACGGAGCAGGACCTCAGAATCAATCACAACTTTCGGGCCACTTCAGAAGACTGAACCCAGAAAAAGGACTGGAGCACACAATTAGTTACACCGAGCTTTCACTGGTGCTGGTGACTAACGTTTTAACGCGATAGCGCCTTCATCAAATATTGGTTGAAACAGCAAAACAATTTAATAGTGTAAACAACATGTGCAGAGGTTAGGGGGCAGCTCAACTAAAACAGTCACAGCAATACTGAAAGTGGCCTGTCTAATGCTGACAAGGTCTTGTACAAAGAGAGAAGAGAGAGAGAGAGAGAGAGAGAGAGAGAGAGAGATAGACTGTGGGAGGGTCAAACACAGTCAGAAGGGAATGTGACATGGAGGTTAAAAAAAGCTAACCTCAAATTGTGTAAACTAATTCTGCCCTCTGCTGTTGAAAGTGGAGACTACAGGCTGTTTCTGAACATTTTCAACAAGACACCAGTGCAGAGGCAAATATTGCTTCACCAGTCATAAGGTAACAAAGTCATCAATGAAATACTGTGGCTCTAAATGTGTGTTTATATGAACAGGAGGGAATGTGACAGAGAGAGAGAGAGTGAATGAGAGAGAGAGAGAGTGAATGAGAGAGAGGCCACATAAAAGAGCACTAGATACTACGACAGGGTCATGCTAACACACTGCCACATCTGAGTATGGCCAAGTGGCTGTCTAATGATGAACATTTATACGATTTTTTTAAGGCAAACAATTTCACACCAGCTGATAAAGATGACCGCCACATTTTTACGCTATCCCTTTTGATGTCAGACATGAAGCCTAGTTAATATACATTCCTTGTCTTTCTGTCTAAAGTTGAATGCACATTAGTTGAATATTTATACATATTCACATTAAAAATCACACTGAAAAAATCTGACATTAAATGTTGCACTTACTGCTCAAGTATATTTCTGAGTCATTAAAGTCCATTGTCCTGACTTTGTCCTTTGTCCTGGAGGTGAATGGAATCCTGTGGTGTGAATAAGTGTCTGTATACTGTGTGAAGAGTGTCTGTATACTGTGTGTGTGTGTGTGAGAGAGAGTGTATGTGTGTGTTGTCCTTGGTCCTTTTAGTGACTCTCACACCAGCTTCTGTGGCAGAATTGTTCTCAGATCCTGTTTTTGTGCGGAGGGTAGTCTCCCCGCCTCTCTCTAACACCCCGATGCGTGCCTGCAGGCAAGATGAAACAAATCTTATCTCCACAATCTAAACCTGATGTCAAATGATGTCAAAGGACGCCTTCAGACTTCTCTAGTGACCTTATTAGAGGAAAAAGAACCCTAAGCCTATAAGAAAGACAGAAACTTGTTTTTTTGTTGTATTATTATTATAATTATTATTTTGTATTCCCTGTTTAAATATAATTACTCTATGGGGTGTTCCTTGCTATATTAGAGATATCTCATTACAAGAGATAATTCTGGATGCAATGGATAACTTCTGCAGCAAAGCATGGCAAATCTCAAATGTGCTCGTGCATCATGCCAATATGTGACTGCTACTTGTGGTCAAGCTATAAATAGATAATACACTTGCATGCTGCTATCTTACAAACTTTTTCTTGAGAAACAGATGGGGCATGTATTCAGGTCAAAGAGCGTGCACTCAGTGTACAGGTATGTAGATAATCTGTGCACATGTGCACTCTCACATTGAATGCAAATACATGTACTATAATTCTGGCAACTTATTTACTAACCATAGGTTTACACCTGTGAGGTCAAAAGCCCTTTCCTCGTTTCGAGTTACTGTGAATGGCATTGAGTAAAGACAGCTGTCTGTTTATGGTAACTATAGCAACATCAAATCTAGACAACAAATAAAAAGAAAAGAGAGGCTGATTTACACTCTTAAAACGAATGTGTTGCCCTATCTGGACACAGAGATGTGTTAAAAACAACACAAGTTGTGTTATTTTCAACACATTTTGTGTAACAAATAAAAAAGAAAACAACACAAACTGGTGTTGTCCCCATCTGGATATGTGTCAAAACAATGCAAGTTGTGTTATTTTCAACACATTCGTTTTAAGAGTGTAGTCATTATCATTTTTAACATTTACATGCTTCTCAGGAGAAGCTTTTATTTTGCTTCAGGACTTAACATGTCAGTGAAGCATTTACATTTTCAATACACCAGTTTTCATTTAAAATTCCGAATAGCACATTAGATACATTTCGTGTCAACTTCTTAAACATGGTAAAACCAGCAGCAGGATTCTAAGATTAAAATCCCGGTTTGGGGTTAACAGAAACATCTTTACACTCTTAACGAATGTGTTGTCCCTATCTGAACACAGAGATGTGTTAAACAACAACGCAAGTTGTGTTATTTCAACATGTGTGTAACAAAAAAAAGGAAACAACACAAACTGTGTTGTCCCTATATGGACACAGTGATGTGTTAAAAACAACAAGTTGTGTTGTTTTCAACACATTCGTTTTAAGAGTGTAGTTAGTTCTAGGTATTTCACATTTCCTACAGCAGGCCTATTTAACTAGCGGCCCGTGGGCCAGATCCGGCCTGCTTAAATTTTTCTGTTGCCCACAATCTGCCCTCAAATCTGGCTGCCATGTGTATGCTATAATAAACACAACTGACACATCTCACTCCCTCACACCACAGTTTTCTCACACTAACTTTTCATCTTGACTTTATTCCCAAAATGAATTTGTGACTGAAATGAAGCTGATGAGATCTGTGCTTTAACACAAATGCAAGGGGGATTTAAAACATGCTGGCAGTGACGCTAAAGTGGAGGTCAATCTGCCTCTACCTTTTTATTATCAACCACTGTATTGGTCGCAATAATCTTCAATCAATGGGCAATGAAAGTTTTCAGCGCACACTCATTCTCCATTTACGAGAAGACATTAAACTCTTGAATTTCCCCTGGGGATCAATAAAGTATCTATCTATCTACATCTCCCTGATAGGAGTCATTTTAGCCATTTCATACTTTGAGTGGCCTACAAAGACCTAGTATTTTTCCTATCTGGCCCACTTGATGCAGAAGTTGAATAGTCCTGTCCTAAAGCATGACACACGGCGTGTTCTACTCACATTCTGATGGTTCAGTCTCCATGCTACTCTCCTCATCATGTGCGGCAGACTGCTGAAATAGCTCAGGTTTGGTATTTTTGAGAGATATGTTTTTGGGATGAACCAGTAAAACATTTTTTCTTTTTCTAACGGTCCTTTTCTGCTCCGCTGACTGATTCCTCTTACTTTCATATCTCATAACGAACTGCTAATGGTAGTTTGAGTTTGATAAAAAAGTAATGAAAGTGTTGCCATTTCAATTGCCTGGCCATACCTGCCTATTTTACTAATAGTGAAACATGACTCAGATCACAACAACAACCATACTAAACCCTGAAGTGAATTTCTAAGAAATGTTGAATTTAGCCTTTCCCCTTCTTTAGGTACAGTACAGTGATGGGGAAATCGTGGCAAGATCACATCTTCAGCATAGAGCTGCACGATTATCAGGATTATGCACTGATTTTAATGAAAAAAATCTGCTGTCGGTCACTTAAAACCCCAAATTCTCTCTCTTCTTTTCCTACCCTCTTTTTAAAGGCCCTAATCTCGGTCAGCCTCTTTATCTCTCTCTCTCTGGTTTTGGCTGTTGAATTTTTAAATATAATTTGAATTTAATTATACCTTTCTACCTCTGCCTCCTCTCTGCCCTGCACTCACTTTGATGTATCTGTCTATTTTTGTGTTTCATTTGGTCTCTGTTTATGTGCCTTCGGTTTCGGTTTAGTTAGCTTGTGTTTTAATATTAGTTGATAGTGTTCATCTAATTGTAAGTCTGGTTTGCCAGGCAAGTCCTGAATTTACCAGCACAGAATCCTTCCGCAAATCCTGTGGCCTCTTAGTGTATGATGTGCTGATGTCTACAACTGAGGGCCTTGAGCGGAAGATTAGCCAGTACCTCCGCAGGTAGCTGGGGCTCCCCTGGAGTCTAAGCAGCATTGCACTGTATGGACGCAAGAACAAACTCATACTCCTGTTCAGCGGTGTGAAGGACGCGTTCATGGTCACACGTGCTAGGGAGGTACTGCAGCACAGAGAGTCCAGGGATCCCAAGGTAGCTCACTCGTTGTCGTGAGAACGGAGAGGAAGGAAAAAATGCCCAGACGACTTCGGCACAGCCTGCTGGTGGGCCAGGTGTAGAGGCTGATGGCAGTTGGTCCAGCATGAGGTGAGGGCAGATATGGAGGACGATTGGGCCACCAGACCAGTGGGGATGAGACAGGAGGGAGCTTGGATGAGTTGGGACCAGGCAATGGGCTGTACAATATAATTTACCGACTTATTTTGGTTGACCTAGAGAGACAGCTCAGGTTCCCAGGTTCCCAGGGTCCATCACAATGACGACACTGAGACCAGATATGGTCCTCCTGTCAATAACAACAAGACAGGTGGTCATTCTGGAGCTCCCAGTACCCTGGGAGCAGTGTTTCCACTTGAAAAAATTGGTGCCGGTTAAAGTGGCCGGCAGAGGTTTAGTTTTCTGGACATTTTGATGATATGCCGGTAAAATATCCTATTATCGCTTCTTAATTAGTCAAGTTGAGGAGAACTGGAGACAGGCTATGGCTATGTAGCTTAAAGAATGACATAATCAGGCCATATAGAATGCAACATGTGCATTAGCCTAACTTACAGTAAACATGCTTGACTGGTGTCAACTTAAAGATCTAGCCTATCTATGTTGTTTTCATGGACAGCAAAAATCCACTTTGTTCATTGTTTTAAATACATTGTTTGTTGCTGCTACCCAGTGGTTCAACAGTTTTACTTGCGCAGATGCGCACACACATTGAATGAGTGCTCACACCACTACTCTCTAATGCTATGCCTCTTTATTTGATAACACTAAATTAAGAAATATTTTCTATTCTGGAAAATGTTTAGTTTCTTTTTCTTTCAGTCCGCGGTTCCATGATACCATTCAATTGTGCCGCAAATTATCCATAGACCTGCAATCTCCTCGTCGAGGATGCCCTAACCCTGCAGATCATAGACAGAGAAAGCATGCTCTGGGAACAGAACACAGTTGCGTGTCCAGTGTAGCCATGGGTCTGTCTACGCGGAAAATGACAAGTGTCTTGGTGCGGCCGCACCCCCCGCACCTCCACTTCCAACGTTACTGATTCCGACTGATACCCCCAACATTTCGGCTTCGGCTTTTTCTCTGGTGGTGGTGGAGGCGTTAACGATTTACAATCATCCATCGCGTCTGGCCTCTGAAAAAAGCTTTTAAGTCTAGTCTGCCTGGGCCTGGCCATGTTTGAACTGTCTCACTCATTCGTTCGTTGTTTATAACAGACATTTTAAGCGTGCGCTTTATGCAGCATGCTTGTTTAATAACTTTGAAACAGTAGAGCCTGTTCCTTTAAAACATAGCCAAAGCACAAAGTATTCTTGCTTTAGTATAGGCCTACATTTTAGGCTTATTCTCAAGTTGTCACAAAAACAACAAGAAGTAGCCTTGGCTCACTAGGCTAAATTTGTTACAGGGTGGTGGCCGTACAGAAACAGATAATGTGCTATTAATATAGGTTGTGTTTACACAAACAGACAAAGGTACCAATCAAGTTCAAGACATAGCTTCTGGTTTCTTTTTGCTTTAAATACAGAGTAGCTGCACACTCGGATCTCTTGATATAGGCTCAGCACCAAAACAACAACAACAACAACAACAGGTTACATTTATTTAGCGCTTTTCTCGACACTCAAAGCGCTCCACATGGAAAGGGGGACCTCACTAACACCAGCAATGTGTAGCACCCACCTGGGTGGGAATGAGCCAATTACAGTGGGGGGATTATTAGGGGTCCCAGATTGAATGAGCCAGGTTGGAAATTTAGCCAGGACACCGGGGAATCCCCTAATCTTTGCAATAAGTGCCATGGGATCTTTAATGACCACAGTGAGTCAGGACCTCGGTTTAACGCTATATTTGGGTGTGGATTCCTCCACACTTTTTTTCACCTAACACCTAACAGGCCTCCATGAAGAGGTTCTAGCCCTCTGAGATGATACTTAGGAAGTATAATAAGCCTGGGGCCCCACGTGATACAGCCTTGATATGCGGACATCTGATCTTACCGGCTTTGATATTCGGGAAAAGTGTGAGGCCATCTCTTCACTAGACTATAAACTCTCACCATTGCAGAACCTCGGCCTGCGTTCTCTTAACTTCCATGGAAGTAACAGGCAGATTCTCCGACTTTGTGACTTGCTGGGGTTGAAGATAGCCATGAGAGGCTGGAGGGGCTGGTACAACTGAGGCACTCATTTTCAGATGTTTGTTGACAGCGATGACAGAGAACAGGAAATGGGTATGCCGACTTCAAGACAAAAAAGAAAGTTTGTCAGTGCACTAGTGCATAGAGCCTTTATGCCCTCCGTCACCTTGTGGGAATGTAACCTGCAGCCCCATATGGTGCAGCATCACAGGCCAAGCACAATGGCAAATCTACTGTAGGTTGTGTGAATACCTTCTCTGCTGTTACATGAGCTCAGGCTTTTGTCCATTTCCATGATTTTCACTTGCAGTTAGCTATTCAAGGGGTGAAGTACTGTAGCTACACTTTTTACAGTAAATTCAAATCCCTCACTCTGGCCTTGCTGCACCTTGCTGTCTTACTGTAGTTCCATGGTCCAGCTCGACGTCCCTCTCGCAAGCTCCAGCTCATGGATGAACGTCTGCTTTGTCGGCCTTCCATCAACACTAAGAGGTCTACACTCACACTGAGGACTCTTTTCTTCTGTGATTCCTCATTGGTGAAAAGATTTAGCTTTTCATGAATGAACGCTTTCTGATCTAGCAATCTTCAAAAAGCATTTAAAGAGAAACTATGCAGTTTTGGCAATTTATTCGCTGTTTTCTCACTTTTCTGTTTCTCTGCAGAGCTCCCCCTACAGCCTACAGCAGTATATTTACGACAGGAGATTCACAAATGCAAATTCCACATACAAAGTCAAGCATATTTATTTTCAAATCTCGAAAATATATTTACAAAGATACGTTTATTTATATAAATTTGTTTATTTATTTGTATGTCACATTTTTATATTTGTATTTTGTATTTGGATATTTATACATGTATGTATATGTATATATATCCTTTTATATATATTTAAATCATTTTGAGACAATCCTCACTCCATATGTTGTAGCCGGTGCCTGGCGTGTATGTGTATAAATGCAGTATAGCAATTTGTTACACTTGTTACTTCCTGACACTGAGGGCGTCGGCCCGCCGGCCCAACGTTGCAAGGGTGGTTTTTCCACTCACAAGCGCTAGGGGGAAGCGAGATGGCCACCATTCAACCCAAAAAAGTCATATAACCATTCCAATGACTCCGAAGCTGTTAAGTTAACGCATCTGCAATTGAACATATCTACAGCCTATGACAACATGGTAACTAGAATTTAATCGGTCTTGCTGAAGAACTGGTGTCTGTTAATGTTTGTGGAAAAAGGCTGATTCATGTCCCTTGCATTTCGCAACTGCGAGGTCCATGGCAAGCGCCCCACAGAAATGTTTAATTTTGCAAGTGAGATGTCCACGCTGTCCCCTCTGCGACGCGTTCGCCCCCCAGTTTCAGAGCTATTTTAAATGCAAAATTGCACAGAGGGCCGTGACTGTAGTTAACAAACTAGATCCTAATAGAAAACTGTTAGCTTTCCTGGCTAAATGGTACAGCGGGGAAAATAAATAACCATTTTTTCAGTAAGTATACTTCCAGTGAGGCTATTTGCATTACTCCATTTTCTCCAGACATTAGTATTAACTTAGGTTATCCACAGATATTAAAAAATTCAAACACTAATGTCCATAAGTAGAGTTATGAGTAAAAAAGTGGAATGGCACAGTGATATCTGTCAGTTCAGTTTTATATATTTCAGGGTTGTTTGCTTTGAGTAGAATATAGGCTACAAACAGTTATTTCTTTAAGTGTTTTTGCATTGAAATTATTTTTGTTTTGCTCTGGATAGAAAATGAGTAGGCTAGAAGGTTAATTATTATTAAGTCAACACAGAGCCCTGGAGGAGTCATCACAAGATTTTTTTTCTGCGCACATTTCACCAAATTGTGCACTTTTTTACTCAATTATGATCTCATTTTACTAGATTGTGCATAGAATGTATATTATGCCCTCATTTTAGTAAATAGTGCTCATTTTGACACAATTTAGTAAATGGGCCCACAATTTAGTAAAATGATGCACTATTTAGTAAAAAAAAATATATATATACGTCTTGCAATACACACACACACACAAGGCCTATATCAGGGCTCTTCAATTGGCGCCCGTCCTGCGAGGTCATTTGTACTGGCCCTTTAAAAAAAAAAAGTAAGCTCTAGCAAGCACATGAGCTGTTCTCCACTCTTGCATCTCTCGCTCGCTTTAATCCTGCATCCACTGCACCTCAGCCCATTGCACAAGTTAGACTACATCTACAAATCTTAGTTTAGTTTCAACCTAAATTGGCACTACGTTGGAGTTTATGAATTAGGCCTACTAATATTTAACAGGTTGCACCACACAAATAGTTTCTGTCAACAATATCGCAAAAAAACCACGGGCACAATTTCTGCAAAACTTGGTGGAAAGGTGGAGCAGATCCGACTCAAAGGGGAATTTCAAAGTATTTCTATATAGTAACCTAGCTATTTTTTTTCCAACGATAGCGAAAGAAAAACTTGGAGTCTCTCTGTGTCCATTTAGTGAATAATGAATTTGTGCGTAGCCTGCTATTGTTGTTGTCCTTTATTTCTTCACGTCTTCAGTCTAGTGAAGTCAGAAATGAGCCTGTCTAAAGGCCTCTTGAAATCATGTGGCATGTCACATTAACATCCCTTTCGTGACAGTTCTCTATGTTTTCCTCATGTGGTTTAGGCTACTCAAACACACGGCAGCAGCCTTTTTTTGCAGGAGATGTTGGTCTCGCTGTTCTTTAGTTCTTACACTAAAGCCTTTCGCTTTTGAGCCCCGCTCTCATATCTTCTTTCCAACTTTTTCTCAAGGTGTCCAACGGAACTGTAGCCAAGGCCGAATGACGTATATTTTTAAAACCTAATTTGACCGTGAACTCCGCATATTTACCCAATCAGCGCCTTACTTTAGATATTTATTTTGGGCCAATGAGGTTCAAGTCAAGTCAAGTCAAGTCAAGTTTATTTATATAGCACATTTCATACACAGAGGTCATTCAATGTGCTTTACATAAACAAAACCAAACGATAATAACAAATAAAAGCATAGAAGGGCAATATAGTCAAAGAGTAGTTAAAAGGTAAAGATCATAATAAAAAAGAAAACATAAAACACAAGGTAAAATCATTTAAAAATAAAGAATAATTAGTAAGCAAAAACAAAGGCAAAAGTAGTAAAAACAGTAATAAAAGACAAAGTAGAATAATTATCGAGGCAGATTCAGAATTTGTAACTTCGGCACAGTTAGCAGAAAGCGCCTGAGAACAGTTTGGTCTTAAGTCTAGATTTAAAACTGGCTACAGTTGGGGCCTTTTAATGTCATCCGAAAGTTGGTTCCACAGCTGAGCCGCATAGCAGCTAAAAAAAGCTGCTTCACCATGTTTAGTTCTAACTGTAGGTTTTACTAGCAGGTTTTTCACCTGGGACCTGAGAGGAGGAGAAGGGTGTGTACTGCTGAAGCATGTCTGACAAGTATTTAGGTCCTGCTCCATTTACTGATTTATAAACAAGCAATAGTGCTTTAAAGTCAATTCTGTGACTTACTGGAAGCCAGTGCAAGGACTTAAGAATTGGAGTAATGTGGTCAGTTCTTTTAGTTTTTGTTAGAGTCCTAGCTGCTGCATTTTGTATCACCTGAAGCTGTTTAATAGTCTTTTTAGGAAGGCCTGTGAACAGTCCATTGCAGTAATCAACCCTGCTGGAGATAAATGCATGAATGAGTTTTTCTAAGTCATGTTTTGACATCAGCCCTCTGAGTTTGACAATATTTTTGAGGTGGTAAAAGCTGATTTAGTTATCGCTTTCATGTGGCTGTTGAAATTTAGATCACTGTCAATTAATACACCAAGATTTTTAACAGTATCCTTTGCCTTCAACCCTTTTGTGTCAAGGAGAGTGGCAACCCTAAGTCTTTCCTCATTTTTACCAAATATAATTACTTCAGTTTTTTTTTCTTTGTTCAGCTGAAGAAAATTTTGAGACATCCAGGTGTTGATTTGTTCTATACACTGACACATAGATTCAAGAGGACCATAGTTGTTTGGTGATAGAGCTAAGTAAATTTGTGTGTCATCTGCATAGCTATGATATGAAATCAAATTATTTTGAATGATTTGTCCAAGTGGGCGCATATAGAGGTTGAATAATAGTGGCCCCAAGATCGACCCCTGGGGAACACCACAGGTCAAGGACGTTGGTGTTGAGGTACAGTTTCCGATGGCAACAAAGAAGCTCCTTTCTTGTAGATATGATTTTAGCCAGCTGATAACTATGCCTGTAAATCCAACCCAGTGTTCTAGTCTGTGTAGTAAAATATTGTGATCAACAGTGTCAAATGCTGCACTAAGGTCCAGTAGCACTAGGACTGATGTTTTACCTGAATCTGTGTTGAGGCGTATGTCATTGGAAACTTTAATGAGAGCTGTTTCAGTGCTGTGATTTGCCCGAAAACCAGACTGAAAGTAATCAAAATACCCATTTGATGTTAGGAAGGTGGTTAATTGATTAAAGACTACTTTTTCAATAATTTTGCCAATAAAAGGTAGATTGGATATGGGCCTGTAATTGTTTAGCATGGAGGCATCCAGGTTATTCTTCTTGAGAAGTGGCTTTACAACAGCTGTTTTCAGTGACTTAGGAAAAGTGCCAGACGGCAATGATACATTTACAATTTGAAGGACATCCGCCGCTACGAGGTGAAAAACAGTTTTGAAGAAATTGGTAGGCAGAGTGTCTAAGACACATGTGGAAGGGCTGAGATTCTGTACCGTTTTTCAAGTGTTTCAGAGTCTATCAAGCTGAACTCTGACATCAAGTTTAGTTTCCCTCTGTTTGTTGCTGGAAGTTCAGGTTGTTGAATTTGTAATTGAGCAGATATGTTGAGTCTGATTTTGTCAATTTTACCTTTAAAAAAGATGAAAACTCATTGCATTTATTAGTTGAGAGAAGTTCAGGCGCTTAATTGTGAGGGGGGGATTTGTTAACTTATCAACAGTTGAAAATAGAATACGAGTGTTATTTGAACTTCTATTGATAATGTTAGAAAAGAAAGACTGTCTTGCTTTGCATATTTCAGAGTTATATGTGCGGAGCATCTCTTTATGGATTTCATAGTGGATCTGAAGTTTGTATTTACGCCATTTTCTTTCAGTCTTCCTACACTCTCTTTTTAGAAGTTTAACTGCTGGATTTTGCCTCCATGGTGCTTTCTGTTTGTCCTTAACTTTCTTGAATTGTAATGGAGCAATGTCATCCATAATGTTTGCCATTTTTGCATTAAAGTGATCAAATAAGTCACGTTAAGTTCAAGTTTTATTCTCTTATGCAAATTTAAATGAATTATTTTTTTTATGGCCAATGGTGGGCCCCCTGGCAGGCTGGCACACATGGGGCCCCTAGGCTGCATTCATATCTAGCCTATGCATTGATCCACGCCTGCACGTCTATGTGTGTGTGTGTGTGTGTGTGTGTGTGTGTGTGCATGCTTGTAGAAATGTAATAAGAACTTCAAATTTTGTGCAGTTTTGAACATGTCAGCCAAAGATAAATGCACATGTCAGCCAAAGATAAATGCCATTACAACTCATTTTCAACTAGGTGGTGCTATACCACAAGTGAGCGCTTATGCAATGGGTTGAGATGGCTCCTTGAGATAAACATACAAAAGGATCAAAACGAAAATCAATGGTTCCTTGTTATCCTTGTGGGGCTACATGCCCACCAAGTTTTGTGTAGCCTACTAAAGAAAATTAATCCAAAAAACTGACTAAACCTATACAACCTATATGACACGCCACTTTGCCAGCGTAATAATAATATCATTAGGTCAGGAGGAGTCTATTGACCCCTTTACGTTCACGTCACAGGAAAATCCAGGTGCATATCGGGGTCAGAAAGATTGACTGAAACTTCAAGGAAACATCAAGAAAAATGCCTATTTGTACTACTTTTTTGTGTGTATATACACTGCTGGGATGTCAACCAGAAGGCCGTATGGCGGGCCAACCTAGGCTCTGGATGTTTACAAACATTGAAAGGGTCTATACTAAGCCATTGACCCATGTCACCTTGCAGTTGCAAAAAAAGGTACTTATGGTCAACAGCGCCCCTGTGTGGAGATGTTGGGAACGTTCATGAGCGAGCCATGTGAGTGGGTATTTTACGATTTTGAGAATAGCTCAAAGTTGTAAATTCGAGCTTTCTGCTGAACTGATATTAAGGAAAATAGTTGCCATTCTGCACTTATCCTAATTTTTGCAAAATGTTGTGGAAATGGCAATGCAGATGGTGATCCCTTGCTGTGGTTAACAACAATAATAAACGATTTGGCACAGGAGTCAGTCCAGAAATAGACCTAGTTTGGATGTGTCACCCCTTCTTTGACCATACCAACTGACAAGATTGTGGCTACTGTATGACCTCCTGCTGAAAGGAGACGGTTTGTACATAGGATAGGCCAATCAGGTGACACACAGCTATATCTCCATCACAAAGCACGCTGGGAGTGGCAGGTTTGAATATTAAAATAAGAAAGTGATGAACTTTATTCAAACAAATAAACAATGTAACACTGTGTTTTCTAGAGGCAAGTAGCAGACAAATCAACATAATGATAGTCCGCAAAACGAAAAAAAAGATGAAGCCATAAAAATAGTTATCATGGCTAAGAAACTAACGTGGTTCTTGTGAGTTATCAGAGTGTAAACAAATGGTCATTCCTAAATGCTGTAGATGCTATTGAATTGAAACTTTAGTGTTTAATCGCATCCTCCACGGTTAGTTGAGTCGGTTGCTATCGTAGCCGGCCCGCCAAGCCCTTATGGAGCCCTAAGCAGAATAATGATTGGGGCCCCTCCTACCCTTCTCCACCAATGACACAGAATGTTGTCAAAATACTTCATCATTCACACCATATTTAAGCTAATATATAATTTTAATTCATATTCATTGAGTACATACATTTTTATACTTTATGGTATTTTTAAAATATGATCTGCATGATTAATTGTAGCTCAAAATATTTTGTAATACGGATATTTCGTATTGATTTTAAGTATATTTTTTGGCCTTTTTGCCTTTTAGTCCAGTCATTTTAAGCCAAAATGGGGGTCAAGGTTGAACAAATTGCTGTTTGCCCATGTTAACAAACAATTTCAAAAAACTTATAATACATTTTTTGTTTATCTTGATGTAAGTAATCAACTCAGTAATTTTCATGGTGATATGTGAAGGTTAATTTTTTCCCCCTATTTGCGTGAGAAAAATACTGTATAGGCGCATGAATAGGGTATATTTAGGTCTTTTTCTAAACTTTCCCCTATTGGGATTCTTCGGGGCTTTTTTCCCTTACTCAGGACATATTGAGGATACAAAATCAGTTAAGTTTGCTTGTGTTGCAATTTGTTCAACCCTTTCTCCTAAAATGACTGGACTATTTATTCATATAGGACAGTGAAGAGTGAGACAGGAAGTAAGTGAGAGAGAGATGGGGTGGGACCGGGGATATGACCACAGGTCGGATTCGAACCTGGGTCCCCGTGGGCCCGTATATGGTATGAGCGCTGTAGCCTGTTGTGCCACAGCGCCCCCCTCATATTGATTTTTAAACTATTACACTTACTTTTAATATCATCATTATATTGCATTGGTGGTGTGAAAGTCAAAATCGGTGCCTTTTTCTTTTAGGACATTAGAGTAACTGTCTCTGTGAGGACCTCACTGTCTGTGTTATTTACAGTAGGCTAATGATGGAAATGAGTTGTGCATAGGTGTGAGAGAAAATGGAATTGAACATTATGTCCAATACTTTAATATGTTGGTTTAATGTGCAGCATTGGGCCCAATATTCAGTATGTGGTTTAATGTTCTGCATTTCTCACTAGTGGGTCACTTTGACACTAAAAGTATGATTCTACGTCTGCACCATGACCCTGTGTGATATCTGTACTGTTCTTTTAAACATGATAATGTAAGGCGCCAGAGTGGATATCACTTGCTGTTGTCTATTCTGCGTTAACAGTCATTTTCGTCATTGATTAAGGTAGACTGAATGTCTCCTGGCGTTGCCACAGTCACTGTATGATTATCTATTTCTTACTGTCGGGTACTTAAACCCTGGATGATTCTGTGTCAAGTCAGAGACGCATATTCTGGAGTACGCTGTGCTACAGGTGTGCCTCTATCCTGTATACAGCCTAATAAACCCTGCATCTTGATTTGTACTTTTTCCTGGATCTCATATTTCACTTTGGTATATACTATTTTTACCAACAGGTGAAACAGTCAATCTCACTGACTCTGGCTGACTTGACACAAGGGGAGGCGAGGGGGCCTTGATTAATTTGCGGGGCCCTACGCAACGAAGTGCGCGTATAGGGCGGTCTGGCTCTGTGTGCAAGGACTTTAGTTTTGAAAAAGTGTGATCTGTGCGCTTCAACAGGGTATCTGCAAATGTTAAAGTGCAAATTTAAAGACTTTTAAGACCTATTCAAGACATCTAAATGGAAAAATTAAGACTATACCACGGCAAAAAGATAAATACGACAACCTAAAACTGTTTTATGCAATAGTTATTTTATTAACTTTAACACCCACCCCATTTTGGATGTCTACTGTACAGAAGTTACCAAATATATTTTTTGGGGCAAAGAAAAATAATTGTGTGTGAATCACCTTCACAGCTATAAATGCCCAACTTTAGGGGTCTGCACTGCTTGCAATAAATTTTTTTTGCTAAAGGTAGACTGTTCTGTGCCTGTAGCCTAGGCTATTGCCAAAACATACTTTTCAATATTTTTTCAAAGGTAGACTAAGCTATTCAAATATTTCAATAGGCCTTAGGCATTAGGCTACTTTACATTTTGCATGCGATTAGTTGTATTGTAAAACCATTGCTTTTTTAAAAACAATGTATGGGAAAAGTGAAATCCCCCACGTTGATTAAGAGACAGGTCCTCGCATGTTTCTGCTGAAAAACTGCTGGTTTCATAAAGCACGCACGCATTATGAACGCATAATTAGAGATTTTTTTTTTAATGCAGCCAGTGAGTCGCCGACAATCAAAAAAACGGAATATGCGGTTATATTTCACAACTGGGAAAACCTGGCAAGCAAGCCGCAGACAGATCAGGGTCAGGGGCGTCACTAGACCTTATTCACTGGGGCACGTGCCTTAGTAAAAGTCTCTAGTGCCCCAGTAAAATTCTAGCGCTGCTCTCGCTGGAAACGGCATTCATGAGCCCATCTCCGTGCCTACTTTAGTCATGACTCGAGCCTGTCACTTACCAGCCAATAAAAATAAACAACGAAAAAAAAAGGAGCCATAATAGCCAATCAGAAAATAGCACCTCTGTAGCTGGGTAAGATTGAACGCAACAACCAATGAAAATCGTTCACATGATTCTTCCGAGTGTTTCGTTGTAGCCTACAGTGGAAACTGCAGGAGCTCATCACATCACTTTGAGCGCAGAGTAAGTCGTCCCCTGTTTTAATGTTACAACAAATTCACAACTTCTTTGACAGAAAAAATTACAAGTTGATTGCTGTTAGATCTTCAATGCTTAGCGTCATTGTAGCCTAAATTTAGCAACAGTTTACCAGCTTGTGCTCTCTCCCTCACACACACACACTCAGACCATGCATATAGGCTGCATGCACACATGCGGAGAATTAATAATGATTTACTTATACTGTAGAGAGTCCTGTAAAAGTAGACTATATTGTTTGTGAAGCTGTCCTACTGTAAAGCTAAACATAGGGAGGACGAGGGAGGTATGATAATTGCATTCATTAACGGTAACATTAACATGTATGTCGGTAGCCAGTGCTGTAATTTGATCTATGGTTTAATGGCAAACTTAAATAAGTTTGCTGCATTTGCAAATGTAGCCTATAATAATCTGCACAGAATAGGCTACTCTGATTCTGTGCAGATTATTATAGGCTACATTTGGAAATGATCACCAAAAGTCAGTATGAAGGCTTTAGTAGGCTATTTAAGCTACAAAGAACTGCAGTATTGCCAGGATGACTATAGGACCCTTACCTGGGAGGGAAGCATATCTCAATTTTGACTAAAAATAAGCTTCCCTTGTGTTAGTAGGAAAGCCTAAATTCATGCAGTGAGTATAGGCCTATTTATGCCTATGTGTTTGAATGTTGCTGGATAGTGGCTGCTACAACAATTGAGGGAGAGAGTGCTGGTCCTAGAGTATGACAGTGACAATAATGGCAATAGGCTAGCCATTTATTTAATTTAATTTCATTTTTTTTTTTTTATGTATTGGGAGTTGGGGGCCTGTGCCCCAGCAAAGCTCTAGATCTAGAATCGCCCCTGATCAGGGTAGCCTATTCACTTCCCTGTTGGTAGGCCAGCAACACACGCTGGAGAGATGCAAACAGATTAACTTAACGTGCCTATATTTCCTCATCCTGATTGCGGAAAACGTTTGTTTTCTTTTTCTGTCGGCCCGTGGTTCCTTCATAAATTGCGCAGCAAATTATCGACGAGTGACAGAAGCACCGGGCATAATTTGACCAGCAGTGTCCGCGTCCGTAATTCGTGAAACGCTATGCTGCCTGCATCCCAGCAAAGATTCTAGAAGCTCAGCTCAACTCCAAACAGGAGGACAAATGAGCGTCTGCCTTGAGGCTGCTCCGGATGCTGGACAGGGCGTTTAAAAGCCTACCAACTCTTTCTCTAACTCACTCTACCACTCGCGTATGCTACCTGCGTGTATCTCAGGCCACGGCTACACGAACACTACAGGCATATTTTTCTTACCGTTTTCACACCTTTAACAACACCCGTGAAAAACATCTTCCTCCAGTAACCTAGTTCTTGATGTAGATGGATTAATGCAGATGCACCCGCACAGAAAAAAATGCTTAATTCCCCCAATGTACGCTGGTCACTTATACAATTGCGGTTAAAAAACAGGGAGACATTTCACTTGCTCGGTGGTCCCATACGAAATGTAGGCTAATACCTCCCTTTCGAAAATTCAAGACATTCCAGCCAATTTAAGACTTTTTTAGACCTTAAACACCAAAAGTTGTATTTAAGATTTTTCAAGGATCCGCAAGGACCCTGTTCAGGAGAGGAAATTCAAATTAGTGTATTAAAGGATAATTCCGGTGTGATTTTGACCTAAAGTGTCTTGAAACATGATACCGAATGTGAACGTATGTCTCATAGCTCACCTCAGCTTGTCCCCTGCACTCAGAAATCTGGCGCTAGTTAGCCAATGCTACCAGCAGTGTTTCGTTGTGGTGCCTCGGGCATCGGCCTAGCCATGCAAATAAATCACTGTTTTACACCATTTACGAGGCTCAAAGTAGCTCCATACTTCATTGGTAGACTTGGTGAGGCTTGGCCTCACAGATAGGCCTATTAACTGACCGCCCGATTCACGTTGGCTGGGGGGCAGGGGGGCCATCAGACATTTGTTCCCAAGGGTCTATGAATTGTTAATCCAGCCCTGCCCCCAACGAACGCAACTTTCCACCTCTGGGACAGCTTAAAAGAAGTCTAGAGGACTCCTAACTCACTGACCTACTTACTGTAGGCTGCGCAAACCACAGGCCTTTTTTTTTTTGGGCAAGCCTGCATTCGAGGCAGGCCTTCTGTTGAAGAATTTTATATGAATCCTGTGCTAACAGTAATCCTCCTACCCCCGCTACCACAGCTGTGGATAGTGTGGCAGGCTCACGCTTTATGTCTCCTTGCAAACTAGGCCTATAGCCCAACCATTTACGTCTTCAAAAAATAACAACTTGCCAGATATGCCTTCATATCTTTGGGCTTCATTCAGCATTTTGTTCTTCCACTGAAAATGACTCTTCTATATTTGCTGCCTGCTGCATCCTTTCTGTTTGTATTGTTTAGAAAAGGTTTGACGTCTTGAGTTAATGCATTAAACATTGTTTGCTGGTAACCAGCCACAAATAGCCTACAGATTCTTGCGTATGCATATTCTCTATTCTCTCCAAAATGTGCCCGCTCTATAGGCTGGCCAAGTCGCGTAATTCTGCGGCATAAAGCAGATGTATTTGTTTATTGTACAGAAAAATAAAAATAACCTGTCAAGCAGTCAATTGACTACATTGCAGTCAATAAGTATAGGGCAAATTACGAAACCAAAACGTGGGTCATAGTTGTCTAAGCCTCTGCTGTGAGGCCAAACCCATGAACAAAGACGCATTGATATCTGCAATAGAGTTTTTTTTGGCTTAAACAAGCTCACAGCCTAACGAAGTCATAGCACTGAAGGGAGAGGCAACTGGCATGTGATCTCCCCACGGGCCAATGGATGTACAAGTTTTTTCCTGTGCCTACGATATTTAATCCAGTGTTTTGTCAAGTTGCAAAATGCTATTCGTTTTAATGAATTTTTATGATAGTATGAAGTACTTTTTGTATAGGGTACTATTGTTTTATACTCAATACTTGACCAATGGCTATTGCATCTGTTTACTGAAAGTGAGAATGTGGCATGTGATCTACAGTACTGTGTAGGCTTCATAAAATAAAATAAACAGATTGCTAATGGCCTACATGGGGTGCGCGCGCCCCCGCATAACCACGGAGGTTAGCTTTTTACTAACAGGATGCATCGTTCAACTAACCAACATGTAAGTTACGACTGTTTCCCAAAACTGTCGTCCTTACATAGTACTGTAAGTTTGGACCATGATCCAAACTTCAGTAGTCTGGATTAAGGTGGTTAATGACGTTTAGTAGCACGTGAACGGGCACCTGCACATACTTCTGTGGCGCATTGCGTTAAGGCCGGCAGATGACAGCCGCCGTTGCACAGCAGTTACCAGTCCCCTGTCCAAGAGTTCGAATCTGGGTTAAGATTTTGACAACAATATTGACATCGTTGTTTACCTAAGTTTATCTTTTGTGAAGATCATATTATCAAAATCAGAATCCGCCTTCTTGGCTTGGTTTGCGTAAACTAACAAGGACCCCCCCCCCCCCATGAAAATCAAAGGCTACATATTCTCAGCTGACTCGTCAAAAAGTGCGCACCACCTTATTATTATCTGCAGGTGTGCGACTTTTATTTACGTGCACATGGCTGCAAATTGACTTTTAATTTATGTATTTTCTGCCTGGGGCATTTTAAAATATAGATGTATGGTGGTTAGAAGTGTAAATATCAATTAGAAACCTAAATATATTTATAATTATTAATTTGCAAACAAATAACTGGCGTCAGTGACGTCTTTGACATGAAGATCCCTGGAACTATGCTTCTACTAGCATTCTACCACAGGTCGAGAGGTGTAGTTGTAATTACACATCTTTACGATAGTGGTTGCGAACGTTCGTTGCTACTATGGTTTTGGGAAACACTAACGTAGTGTAACGATGCATTGGACTAGGCCTATGTAAGTTCCAAATATGAATGTAATTCTGCGGCATAAAGCAGATGTATTTGTTTATTGTACAGAAAAATAAAAATGACATGTCAAGCAGTCAATTGACTACATTGCAGTCAAGAAGTAGGGCAAATTAATTTACGAAACCAAACCATGGGTCATAGTTGTCTAAGCCTCTATAGTGTAGCCTGTTAAAAACGTCGCAGAAGCCTACCCAAAGCTACAGATTAATTCTGAACAGTTATTTCTCTTCTGGCTCAATTATCACACCACTGTTTTGATTTGCGTAGTTGCGTTACCCCAACACTGACAATAATGTAGACAGCAAATTTCGATTTTCGTTACCAGTAGTCAAGCCTTAAGCCATACCCAAGTAGCCTAAATCGAGGTAAATCGAGCTTTTTCAGAAGGGGCGGCAGGCAGAGCGATGTACAGTGGCAGAGCGACGCAGTGGCTGAAAGTGGTACTAAAGCTTCACACAGCTTCACACCTCGTAACGCGCGACTGAAGTGGCCATTTGAAAGCGATCCCCACTGTATACCGTCGACTGGTTTTGACTGAAATGTGTGCCGATATCAATTATTGGGAAAAACATTGTTTTGAGTGGATGGCGGATGCAGATGACATGACTACAGCTCATCCATGCATCTAGGATGCTGGAATTTGATAAGATACAGGAACTGCAGAGATAAATTGAAAATGAGGATTGGTAATGTTGGAATAGCGGTACTAAAAAAAATCGAAGTAGGGGCATGTCTAAATAGAGGCATCGTAATAACGGTATGTTGTAATAGAGGGTCGTCGTAATAACGGGATGTCGTAATAAAGGGTGAACCCCCGTACCAGACAGGAATTTTGTTAGCTTATCATGGTTGTGGGACACAACTTGACTGTTCAAAACAAAGCGTCTATCAACCTAACACATTCCCATGTTAATAGCGTCAAACAGAATTTGTCAGAGATTCTTGTCAACCATTTTAGAGCCATAGCTGTATTTTATTCTGTGTTTCATCTTGTCTAGACATGGACCAGGATCTTGAGTCTTTCCTAATATCAAGGAATGTCAGTGAGGACAACCTGCAGAGAATGAAAATGGACGAAGTATGTAGATTATGTTGATAATTTCACAGATCTTAACTGGAGTAATAACTTGTTGTCTACAGCGTGTTGAATACACAATGAAATTAGTAGGAGTTTGTATTAACCATGTCAAAAAATTTTACATTACAACTGTGCCTAGATTAATCTAGACCACCCAAATCTTCTACACTGCCTTTTCTGAAAATGATTAGGCTAACACATTTTGTATGTCTGCGCGTGGTGTGGGTGGGTGGGTGAGTGTGGGTGCTAAACAATAACTTTGTTTGTTATTGCAGATTGACAGAGCTGTCTTAAATGTTATGACCGATGAAGAGATGGCAAAATACATCCCCTCTTATGGCAGCCGCCTGGCGGTCTGGTCATTTTGTCGCATTAAGGAATCTGATGGGCCTACAACCACATGCATTCAAAGGCTCCGCCAAAAGATTACAGAGGGAAGGATTTGTAAAAGAAAAGGATCTGCTGCCAAATCTTCCTCCGAGCCAAAGGATGACCTGATGGCAAGACGCAAGAACACAAATGCCATAAGAAGCAAACGGAGGATTGGTAGGAAGTAGGTTGGCCTCATTATCAGAATCATAGCTTTCATCAAGTGAGGTCTAAGAATGGTGGAGGAACAAGGCATCTGGTGCTGGAGAAAAGTACCTCAGTGAAACAGATGATGGTGATGGCAAAGAATCTATTCTTCCCAGAGGGCAAGTCACCTAAAGCAGGGGTCCCCAACCTTTTATGTACCATGGACCGGTTTGATTCCTAATTTTTTTTCACGGACCGGCGGTGGGGGGGTTTAGGGGTTCCATGTTCCATATGTGTTGTGCATGCATTACTTGAAAAGAACTAGCTCCAGTTATGTATGAACAGTGAAGGTAACGATCTCTTGAAGTGAAAATTGAACTTGAAGTGAAAATTGAACAATATGAACTATGAATATTGAACAACTTGAAGCTACATCTATAAGTGTGAACATGCAACAAAATATTGGAACAAAACATGGGAACTAAACGTGCATTACGAATATAATCAGTGGGAGCCCTGTGCTTGTTTCCCTGCAACAAGAAGGTTCCATCTGGGGGTGATGGAAGACAGTGACACCCTCAGTGTGTTTGAAATGTCCAGTCGATTGCGCAATTTGTCTAGTTGCAGTCATTGCCGAAAACCCGGCCTCGCATAGATACGTGGTGGGAAACGTTTTCAGCGCTTTTACGGATATCTCGGGATATTCTGCTTTGGTTGTGATCCAAAAACCCGCCAGAGAGGTTTCCTTATACACACTCTTAAGACCACCATCTTTGAAGGATGGGAAGTAACGCTCAAACTCATTTGAGAGCGCAACAAGGTGATCGCGCACCAGCTGCGAGAGAAAGGGCCCTGCCTCAGTCTCTCCCAAAACCCCCACTACTTTTTGGAACATATGAAATACACCCCGGTCCACTCGTCGTCCCTACAAATCAAGCTTGGCTTTAAATGCAGCGACTTTATCTGCCAGTTTAAAGACAGTCGTCATTCTCCCCTGGAGTGACAGGTTGAGGTCATTAAGCAACCCGAATATGTCACACAGGTATGCGAGTTTTGACACCCAGTCCTCATCACTAAAATGTGCAGCTAACGGTGACTTTTTTTCTGTAAGAAATCTCTGCAGCGGCTCTCGCAACTCAAACACTCTGGCCAGTGACCTGCTAAAGATGCTTGTTTTATGTTGCTCATTCTAGCAGTTTAGCTAACTTCGTGTGACACTACCTTTCGCCAAGAACTGATCAAGTGGAGTGAGCTGACCTGAGGCTGCGCAGCGCTGAAGGCAATATGTAAAAGTGTTGAAGGCGGGACAGACAGACGTAAGAAAATCGACCTTGCAAAATGCAAACATGCATGCAATCAAACAACTGCATATAGGCCTATGCCATGTAAAAACGTGACATTATTGCGAATTAAATTTAGTTTAGTTTGCATGCATTTTTTTTTAAACTCATGTCGTAGGCTACGGCCCGGTTAGGAATGTCCTGTCCTGCCCGTAGGCTACGGCCCGGTGGTTGGGGGCCGCTGACCTAAAGGACCTATTGAGGACTTTACAAATGAGATATGTGATTTCAAGAAACAGCCTGTGGCTACAACTAGTACTATCGCAGATCTTTATGAGCAGTCAAAGCTGAAAATGGTTAGACTTTACCTGTGTACAAGACCATTTGTACATTCAATCACAGAGTCTGACACTTCAGACACTGAGAACCATGAACAGGTATGTATTAATAAATCCGTTTTTTTAATGATTTATGTTAATCAGCTGTTTGTAAACATTTCGGACACAAAAAAGTAATGTGTACTGTGATACTTCTTTAAATTTCTTAGCAATGGGAAATATTCATGCAGCCTTTATTAGAATATTGTATCACATTGTGGTAATGGTAATATAAACCAAAATTAGAAACTAAACCAAAGTTGCGGTCATTTCAGGTCAAAGGTCCAAATCCTATGCATGATCCTGAGGCAGATAAAGAAGACAAAGCTGAAAGCTCTCCACAGTCCTCCTCATCAGATGTAGGCCTACGTTTCTCAAGTCCAGTGCAACTTCATCATGATGCAAGTCCAGTCCATTCCATTGCTGACACAGAAGGACTACCAGCCATGCCCTCCTACCAGGTCCATAACATTTCCTACAGCTTTGAAGTCCCTGCAGTGTTACTGGACCCCAATGAAAATGAAGTTTTCGTGAATGGAGAGGACAAGAGATTTCCAATGATGCTGATGAAACGCTTCCAGTCATGCGGGTAAGTTCTGATGGCACTTTTCCATACAAAGTACCTACTGTACTCTACTCAGTACCAGGTCATTAGCATTTCCATTGCAAATTGACATGGCCCATACCGTGGTACGTTTTGTATTGATTTCATGTCGGTTCTCGTCAATTCTGTCTATGTATCTATCTTATAGGGTGGCCTACTGGTTAGCACTTCGGACTTGTAACCGGAGGGTTGCCGGTTCGAACCCCGACCAGTAGGCACGGCTGAAGTGCCCTTGAGCAAGGCACCTAACCCCTCACTGCTCCCCCCTCGAAATGCTGTTGTTGCAGGCAGCTCACTGCGCCAGGATTAGTGTGTGCTTCACCTCACTGTGTGTTCACTGTGTGCTGAGTGTGTTTCACTAATTCACGGATTGGGATAAATGCAGAGACTAAATTTCCCTCACGGGATCAAAAGAGTATATATACTTATACTTATACTTATACTTATACTATAACATATATATATATATATATATGTCTCTGTCGTCCAGATGTTTGTGTCGTTTTCTTAACTGGTGAAGACAACTCAGCCTTCATCCAAGAATCGAAATCTGGGTAATCTCCAAGGATATTAAAACTAATATTAAACTCATCCATTGTGCCGGATGTTTTGGAAGTTTGTCCGTTACAAAGTATCTGCAGGTCAACTCGCGTAGCTTAGCAGCGGAGTATTATAAAGTGATAAGTGGCCGAACTACTTGCGCAGTAATATGAAAGACGTGAAATAGAAGCACAAAGCCCATTTTCCTTGACAGCGGTCTGTTATACTTAGCAACGGTCTGTTATTGAGAATTAGCAGACCGCCGAATGTTGGGAAGGCCCATTCCAGTGAATGGATCATTCTGCAGCATTATGAAGAGGCGTGTAATAATGACTAGTAAACTGTTAGATGTTAGATTAGATCTAGTAAGATGTATGTGGTTCAGTAATTAACCTTTCCAACTTATGAAAATGTTTCTCTTGTAGGAGATTGCAATGATGTCAAATACTCAGCCACACTCAGCTAATCAGAGCAACACACAACCAAGTTTGGATGATCCACAGCCAAACTCAAGGATTGACCAGGACATGCACAGATTAGGCAACTCTCAACAGACACCTGTACCCTTATTGGTAAATCTGGAGTGTAATTCTTACTTTGAGTCATCAAAATGGAAAAGTGTATTCATTCAGTTATTTATTCCAGACACCAGTATCAGGGTCCATATCTTATAAAATGTAAATACAGAATAAATAGATAAAAAAGAAACATAACAAGACAGACAGCACAACATCCTGAAAATGTGTTCACTTTTGTGTGTTTCAAGAGAAATGTAATCACTTACCCGTTACCTGAAAATGTGTTCACTTACCTAAATCCACCTGGTTTACTGTACCTGTTACTTGAAAAAAATGAGTTCACCTACCTGAGTATACTTACCTGTGACCTGAGTCTTAGAAGAAAGTTACACTTCACACGGATGCTCATGTAATGGAGGTGAGTGAGGTTAAGCAAGGTTCTGTCTGGCAGGCTATGCCTGAAATGAAAGTAGGTTAATAGAACACTTTTAACTAACCTGTATTAAGGCCAGAAAGCAAAACAACATTAGGTTCTTGTCCAGGAAATCACCCACGAAATCCCCCTCGTCTTTTAAACGGTGAAAGTGTTCCAGCCAGAAGTCCACGCACTGTTTGCGAAGGAAGCCCCACCAGCTCTCGATCCTTTGATTACTTGTGCTTTTCCCATATATGAAGCTTCGCTCACCTCCATGAGCATCTGTGTCATTACGGCGAAAGTAGCGCTGCATATCACGGATGGAGCTGTTTTCTGTCCCCATGTCGGTCCTGACAATGCGTGGACATCCCGCAAGCTCCTGGGCCGTCTCTAAGTAGTACCCACCAACAACCTTAGGGTCACTACTGGTGTTGTACGCATTCAACCATAGCATTCGTCTAGAAAACCCATCAATAGCCCCGTTGATACAGATGCCAAAGGGCTTCAACTTGTCGTAGGAGTCTACATGCCAAATAAAATTTGGTCCCCTGGCAAAGTAAGCCCTTCGAGACAGTCTCCGGCATCTCCTGAGTTCTGTACTCTCTGGATCCAGTGTCGACAATATCATCCGAACATCCTCCTTCCGGATGGACATGCCCTTTTCGACGCATCTGGTGTGCATAACTCTGTAGCCATGCAGGCCTCCAGAGCCTCGGAGTTCGTCCCGGATAAAGCACACGGCATCTTCTAGTGCATCATATCTCCGCCGAAACAGACTGTTTTTCTTTAAAATACGCTTCAGAGTCTTCAAGCACATAACCACATTGTGTCTCACCGCCAAAGCCTCCAGCATATTTTTCTATGTGAGCCCCATGTTAAAGTAAAACTTAATCAAGTTGAGGTTATCTATGATGTGCGAACCAACGGACCTATGAGACTGGGAATACAGAGCCCTGCAATAGCCCACTCCAAACTATTGCAAGGGAACGCAAAAGTATTGCATGGGAACGCAAAAGTATTGCCGTGGGAACGCAAAAGTATTGCGAGGGAATGCAAAAGTGCGGTCTAAAAATATTGCCCACCTTGTCCCCAGGGGGGCTCCGTACAAAGATATCGCAAATCTTTTTTTTTCAAAGTAAAATTTTCACTTCACCATGTACCTTCCAGAATGAATAACTCATTACCCTTATATGACTGTTAAATGTAACTGGTATCATCACAAATGTTATTTTGTGCCCTATAAACTAGCATATTTCATGACCTTGTGTCATGTAAGGTCGTTGCAAAATCTAGAGAAAGGTGTGAGGTGGTCAGTGGGGTACAGTTGAGACACACATTGTATTGATAGTGTTATACTTGAACATTCCATTTGTATTGTTCGCCATATCTGTTCCTGTGTCACATATTTTGTTCATGATGTATTCCTTTTAACCAACTCTAATTTAAATGAGTGAATTTGAACTACAAACACTTTGCAATTGATATGTTTTTATTCATTCAATTTTGCAACTAACGGTTAGTTAACTATACATCATTAAAAATGGGTGTCTCAACAGGCTACTGTCTCAACTGTACTCAATATGGGTACAGTTGAGACAAAGTCAAGACAAAAATGCACCTTATGTTAATGAGCTAATTGTGAAGAATATAAACTACTTATGGGTATTATTGATTGATAATATTTTAGTTTACAAGCTAAGGAAATGGCATGTGGAATATCATGTGGAAAATCACAATCATCTTTTCAGTATCTTTTTTTTTTTGATTTTGTGTGGGCAAAAAGTGTCTCAACTCTACTCAGTCTACCCAAGACTGTGCTGTGTGAAAGGGGTAGTGGCTACAGTGGGCAGAGTGGCAAAAGCCAATGTGTGCTTGTTTTACCGATATTTAACAATATCTTTTGTTGCATTTCTTATCCTAACAATTCAAACGTGGCTCTACAGTCACTTGTGTCCGTAGCAAGACACCTGCTAGGTTTGAAATCAGTTGGACAAATCAGTTTGAGAGATATGCAATTAACACAGACAGACAGAGCCAAAAGGAGAAATCCGGCGAGTTTTCACAGAGCTCCCAGGCAGCTACAGTGCTACTCTGGGGGCATGTACATGTACAGAGTGTACACTACAAATTTTACAGTGTTAAAACAACTCTGTAAGAGTCAATTTTAACACTAGATCAGTGTTTATTTTGTCCCAATCTTGTCAGTGTTAATGTAACACTCTATCGAGTGTAAATAATCCAACTCGGATAGTGTTGGAACACCTCTGTATCGAGTTAAAATGAACACTTAGAGGTGTTAACTTCCTGTTACACTAGAGTTGAGAGTTAAATTTCAAATCTGTTTTAGTGTTTATTTTACACTAATTTGTGTTGGAACTCCTCTATATATAGTTAACAATTAACACCAGGTGGTGTTAACTTCCTATTACACTAGAGTTCAATTTCAAATCGGCTTATGAGTTATTTTTACACTAATTAGTGTGATTATTTGCTACTGAATAGTTTTGTACAATACTGATTAATACAACACAATTTAATGAAAATAATGGTTATTTAGTTATGAAAGTTATTTAGCTAAAAAACACCATGCACTGAACTCTTGCAGAGATTTTATTGCAAAATCTAATACCAGTACAAAATATTACATAGCACAGGTGGCAATGGGGGACCAAGTAAATGTTTTCATCAGAATTGTAAAACAATTGCTTGTCAAAAGCTTTGTGGTGAAATAAATCATCAATGCTTACAATATGAAACGATCCAAGTCTCTCTTCTATACCAAATGCGCTGAAATGGTCATGAAACCCCAAAGTCACAACTTCACAAAGAACAAGATAAGCACAGTTATCTTTACTTTTTATCTTTAGTTATATGTGCGTTTTTGCAAACAAAACTAGTAACCTGGCCCTAAGTTCCCTCACTCTTGGCTTTTCTCTGACCATACCAACATCGATGTTGTACACAGCTGTTTGTATGAAAGTGTAAAAACCATCAAGTGCCTCACTATATGACGTTCCAAAAACAAAGTGTGTTTTGAACAGCTCATCAAATGCTGCTACTGACGTCTGTGCTCTGCATGGAATTGCCTTGCTATCCACGATGATGTAGAACTTCTGTATTTTGTTCTTCTGTTCACCAGTGCAGAGCAGAAAGGGCTGAGACGGTTCGAGACTGGTCAAGAAGATTTGAATGCTTGCACCAACCTGTAAAACCAACAAAAAAAAGGAACACATTATGCATTAAGATATTCTAACTCCATATTTGCACTCAATTATCTGTAGTTTTGCTCAATCGTGTTTATTTTTTCTCTATCCATTTTCTCCACACTATATTTACATATTACAGACAAATTTCTCCCTATGCTAGGGTTTGTGTTCAAATTAACAAATAGATAGGTTAGGTCCATGTGTATTACAGAATAATACACATAATGAGTTCGTGGAAAAGACATGTAGCCAACCAGTGCATTGCAATACAAGTCAAATACAAGTTTTGTTATTGACAGATTGTGACATAATGCCAATAAATTACCTAGTTTTACAAGTTCTGCAACCCTTAGTTGTTCTGAACAGGCAGCCTATTTGCTTAGGAAGAACTGTTAACAACTACCTACAGATACCTCACCAAGTATTCCTCTGCTTGGAGGGCACTGATTTTCACAGACTTCCTATGACCCAGCACAGTGAAGCAATGTCACGGTCCTAAGCAGTTTAGTGTTGACAAAGTAAGTAGTGTTACAAGTATGAAACAGGAAGTAAAGACTGATAATAACATTTTCAAATGAGCTCAACCTACCACCATCATTTCCTTGTGCAGAGTTAAGGAGCTCCTCAACATGTAGAGTTGGTACTAGCCCCTTAGCATCTTCAGTGATATGTGGTCTGAAAAACGTTGGCCATCTGGCTAAGGACTTCCCTGATGCCTCCTCTCCAAAAAGCATCAGCAAGTCCTGCTCAATCTAATATTAAAACAATAGAATGTTAATACATGGTGCTCGGCCCTTCTACACATAGAGTTAAAAACCCACACTTTTACGGAACTAAGCATTAAAATGATGTACTTGATGACATTCTCCCATTTCTTAAGTAATGTGTAATGTACAATATTACCATGAAAGCACAAACATTTATAACATTACAGTGCAAATTGGGCATGGCTGAGCACATCTTAACATGAACCTTAATTTTTAATTAATAAATTAGCATGATTATATTTCACAATTAAATGTAAACTCACAAGGCCAGGTTTGTCAAGAAATCTTGGGAAGGTGTCCAGAACATCTACTGACTTGTCAGGATCACAGACAAGTTTCTGTCTGTGTTCAAAAGTGGCCTTCATTTTCTCCATAACCAGTGCTTCATCGGAAGAATGATTCATCAAGGATATTGCCTCTTCGCACTCTTGGTCAGTCAACTGTTGTACGGTAGAAGCCGAGTCTCTTGCAGCCTTTGGACCACCATTGCATTGTTCAACTGCTACCCGAGACCTTGAGCTATCAGATAGGCTTCGTTGTACAGTCTTAAAGCGATGGTTCGTTGTAATTTCACCCTAGGGTCCTTTGCACCATAACCCCGAGCCAAACACCCTCCCAGAACCTGTTTTCCCTTGGTCGAACCCTGGTCGAGTAGCGCTGTCAGAAACGAATGAGTTTCTGCAGTCGTAATGGTACCAACTTTTATCTCGTAAATTACCCCACTAATAATGCCCTGAATGGTACGAAACTTCTACAGTAGTACAACTATATTCTTTACTCATAAAACGAGGCATTGAAAGGTTTGTAAGCATGGTTCCATGTTATGCTTGTGGGGCTACAGGTCTTTCAGTGTCCCGGGAATCCTTGACGGAAAATTGCGCATGCGAAAAAAAAAAAAAAAAAATCTGACTAAACCTATATGACCACCGCTTCGCTGCACGGCGGTCACAATAATGTATGCCTGAGGTGGGCAAATATGTTTTTTGGAGGGTGATCATGTTTTTAATGCTGTGGGTAAATTGAAAAGAAGTTTACTTTTGATGATTTGTTTTTCATTATTTATAATTGCCCTTATGTCTTGACTTGACATTGTACAAAGCTATAGCTATTGACCTCTGGATGACATTTTACAAACTAACGGAATGTGAGAGAGTGATCACTCAATTCAGTTTAAATGAAATGCACATAATGTTATACTAACTAATACACAGCATACAAAGCCACGTTACAGAAGTCTGCTTACTTGTTTGGGCAGTTTTCATTCATATTTTGTACCCAACATTCATATCCTGAGGCACTGCACTGACCATCACAACCCAACAGGGGGCACTACATACCACCTCTCACGGTACTTTGTTGCCCTACGCTGATGATCTATTACACTTGTCAATTATAAAATGCACAATGTACGTAGTAATAAGAAAAATACATTTTCTACTAGTTTTAAAAATAATGTGCAAGTAACTTGAAATGTAAAGTGGAATGACAGAAGTATAGGCCTTTATAGTATACCCAGATAGCAATTTCCTTTGGGCCGGATCCGCATAAAAGCCTTTAGATCCGCCTGTAGCGGACATATGGTATCTGACTGTGGGCCAGGTCTACTCCCGATACAGGTTTCAGCTCTGCTAGCAATGCTGTTTTATCACTGGTTTACAGATTTGTCCCAGGTCCAATTTCCGCAACTCAACTGGAAGTCAGGAGATGCGTTTAAAATACAAAACACTGATTTGGCCCAAACCTGTGATAATGGATATGAGCCGAAGGACCATTTTTTTCACAGCAGACCCAGGTGGTAATGATATTAATTAAGGTGCTCTAAATTGACTGTCCTTTCCCTACTTAATTGTCAACTGGCTGCTAAAGAAAAAAAAAAGGTATTTTGGAATGGCACAAATTTAGAAACCATGGGGGTGCACTATGTTCTCTTGGCCACTTCATTTCTACAGTAAGGCTGGAAAAGAAGATATAGTTGGCTCAATATTGATCATATGTTCGTTTCATTATTTTTATTATTACCTAGCAGTGGTAAATGTAGTCAATTGTTGTTTGTGTAAGATCTTACAGTGCTATGAAACAACCCCATATTCTTGCCACGCATGCAGAAGTCCAAGCAGTAGCCTAATGTTAATCAAGGATCTTTGGTTTGCTCACTATCAATCTTTTGACATGATTTGCCAGCCTGGGGTTGGACTAGGACAGCCCAACTTTTCAAGGTAGTATCTGCTTTTTTATCTCTGTTGGTTTATTCAGAGACAACAACAAGCAACCGAAATTTGATAACTTTACTATTATTTTCCAGCAACAACAACTAGTTTTACTTAAGCAAAACAGCTATCACAATAACTATTTTGGAAAAAAACAGTGATAACGCTTAACAGGATCACTGATGATAAAAAAACGAGTGTAATTGTGACTTAGCCTATTTGCAAAAAGGAATAAATGTGGAATTAACACGACTTAAACTTTGTCTGGGATTGCACTTCTACAGCCAGGTTGTTGAATAAAAAAAATAATAAGACACTTATGTGTAAAGTTTTTTTACCCCCTTGTGTTTGTAGCCTAGCAGCTTATGTTTATCAGTTGAGCTGTTGGGAAAACGTTACTTAACTTTAGCCTGGGTGAACCTATAACGAACCTGTTAGCAAATGTGTAGCAAACAGATTTTTCAGGATAATTAGCCCTAATTACCAATCACATTTCACATGTCAAATAAAGCCGGGCTGATGTCTGATAAACGGGTCCGTACCACACACAATAAGCGGACCCGTATTGCATATGATAAACAGATCTGGAACACGCCAGTAACACAGACTACCATAACGGAACTGGGCCAGTCTTAGCCCTTATTGGTACCAGATCCGTCAAACGGATCCAGACCAATTTTGGACCGATGTGCGTTTGGACGCCGGATCAGGTCCATTATGCAGATCCGTGCCGGACGTTGTGGTAGGTGTGGCCCAGTTCCGTCCCAGTGTATGTTTGCTATCTGGGTAGGCTTCCCATGTAGGCTAACCCCCTATTTTCCCAGTGTCCTTTGGTATGCAAAGTAACATCATAGTTAACAACACAACACTCAATTTTCATTGACATGTCATTGGCGAAATTGAACATTAGGCCTACTAGAGATTAGATTTGGTGATGGCCTTGTAGTCTGACTGGCTCATATTCAGGTGAGGTGAAGTTTCATGCAAGAATTGAGGCTGTCATCATTTAAGGGCAATTCCACGCCAAACTGTCATATCCATAATGCCAACTAAGTACAGTTTTGCGCGGAATTGCCCTTAAACGTGAGCGCAGGTTTGTCTTTATATTTTTCATATGTGAGAAAGATTTCTCATGCAAGTGGAACCGAGCAGGGTTAGCACAGCAATACTAACTCGTTGCAGTGTGCTATATATAACGGGCAGTTCATTACGAGTTTTCAGAATCAGTCTTCGGATGGAAACTTTCCCATTTTAGCCCACTTGTGCTCGCTCGCAAGCTATGCTCACAGACGTTTTCTTTTTGACTTTTTTCTTATCTAGCCTACAGCAAGTGCACACATCAACAATAGCAATTAAACTGTTCTCGTTGACTGAAATGGAGGCATATCGGTGATTTTGTTTGATATTGACATGGCAACGAACCGCAAATGTAACAATATTGTGCAAGCTACGGTTATGGAGTCAAGTGAGGTTGAAAGTTATATTAAATTACTCAGATAGACCTACATATTTGGCTTTATCGCCGAGCCCCAGGTTAAAGAGCCACTGGTGGTCTAGGGTTCCCATTCTAGGGTGACCATTGATGGACTTTTACAGCTTGATGGACTTAAGGGCCCCCAGTTCTCAGATTATGAAACACGGATGTGCAAATGTGTTTCGCACCAACTGCGCTGCAACGATTGGAGCAAAAGTGTCGAGTGCATGACTCCTGAAAGTTGTGACTCACAGGATAGGATTTGTGTACCTGTTAAAAGGATTTGTGAACCCGTAGCCCCCTATTTTGTGTTAACAAGATATAAAAAAAATATGTACAACTTCAACTTTACTGTTACACATTTATGACTTTAGTGTGCACATGCAAAATCTGCAGTTAAATGTGCTCGCCACTTTTGCACCCAATATACCTTCATAGATCTAGCCTGGGAAATCCAGTCCCGATAATCTAGAAAGATTAAGGGTCTGGCAAAGAACAATGTAATGGCTCAACTCGAGGGGCGGCAACAAGCATGCATTTAAAAATCTCACTGCATGCAATTGGAACACTAGACCATGTTTACTCTGAATGATTTCGGACTTCGACGCAATCGGATAACACTACGACCAATGTGTACCGTCCTCCAACATTGCAGCACTGTCTTCAACAGTTTAGCTGGTTCCCCGGAATGTTGGGGTGAAAGTAACGTGCATCATTGCTCTTTGCCAGAGTGTCTCGCAGAGACAATTCCATTGTGCTCTCGCGAGAACTCTGGATTTCCAGGGTACTCCTGATCTGGGTCATGGCACCAACAACGAACCCACAAACAGCACCTTGGATTTGGGAGTCAAGTGTGCTAACAATCGAGCTAAAAGCCTGGTCTTCTGGCTCTCTTACTAGCACAACTCTTGAGGTGTTGGGAAGGAAGTTCACACAGCATACACACTACACAGATATGTACCAGCTAGCTACAGGTACTCAACTGGAATAGGCCTATGAGCAGACATTTTGGAGTGTCCTCATTTTGGCTAATTTGTCCTCACTTTATAGATAACTTGTCCTCCTTTTCAGAGGCTGGTTGGTGGTCACCCTAGTTCACATGTAGCCTTATACAGTACTTCCCCTTTTAAACACAAATTATGATTATCAACTGGTCTTGTATTTCTGCACAGAACCACTCACATGAAGTGGAAAAAAATAGGCATCCATTTTAATCTCTAGCTGGGTCGCAGTTGGGTGTGCTTAAAAGGCAATAACCGCTTAAATTTGACTTCTGGCAAGTTTTGTGCAAATAAATGACAGATTGAGATTTATAATATAACCATCAACACATTTAAGGCATCTTGCTGTGAAAAAATATGGCAATTACAAAGCATGATTATCACATATAGTGTGACCCGTGTTATTTAAATGAGGGGCCCGTTTAGATATCAGGGTGAATAATATAACCTGTTATATGATTGAGGGGCCCTATTAAGACATATCACATAACATAACCTATGACTATGTATGACTGAGGGGCTCTATTCCGATATCAGGGCTGAACATAGTAGTGACTTCACACAGAGGTTTGGGCCCCTGGGCCTGGGTCCATTAGGCCTGTTCAGTAATCCATCCCTGCTCATAAGTTTGCCTGTTTAGAACTTTTGAACCGTTTTGGAATTCCTGGTGTGTGATATTCCATATGTAGTCTTATTCGAGTTTTAATAGCCTAAATGTTTGGGATAAAAAAGCTGATTTAGAGTTTTACACAATACAAAAATACAGTAGTTTATTTTGATACATTTAAAAAGAGGGTATTTGGTATTTTATTTCAAAATAAGCCACGTCCTGATGTATTGTTGCCCATCCCTGTATGTATTGAAACACATAAACAAAATGTAATCAAGTAATCTTCGACAATGTAACGATAAGTCTTCGACAATGTAACGATAAGTCTAACGACAAGTACGAATGAAAAGGGATTAGATTCCAAAAATAATTCTGTGGAAATGCATGGATTCGGTATTTTGCACGTTTATTTTTTAAACATTGCGACCAGGGGTGTGGCAATTAACAACCTAGGGAGGGGCCTGGCGCGTTGTCTAAAAATCGCTATCATACACCACCTAAACCTGGTCAGAAGTCAAGTTCAAGGCAAGTTGTTCATATGCTATTTTAAGAGCGCATGTCAACAGTCATATTGGCAGGTGCACGCACCATCCCTCTATCATTAATGAACACACACCAGCGCACGTCCATGCAAAGCATTACAAATTGCACGATTACAATGGGAAACATAATTAGAATAAAGATATTACGAAATACTGTACATCTAATGATGAGTAGTTATTCACCATCATTTGCAAATTGGTAATGACGGTTAAAAGTGATTAGGGGAGAGGCGAGAGACACGTATGGAGCACAGCTGAAGACGCACTGTAACGAGATATAAGCAACTCCTCTGCAGGATAAATGTTGTTTTATTCAGTCATTTGAGCAATATTAGGATAAGTGTTGCTTTTTCCAGCCTATGTTTTCGATGGTAACCCATTGTCAGTCAATAGTGAAAGTAACTGCATATAACTGTCTTCGTTGACTGACACCTTGGTGAGGTTTCACTTTGCCAATGAGGTCAAATAATAGACGAGTGCAAATGCGTGAAGGCTATGCTAGGTTTTAGTAATGCATGGTTTAAGAATTACTATTTCATACGGTCTTGCAAGCAGCCTCCTTCAAATGCGCCGTTGAATGCCAAAATACTGATGCATTTATTTGACATATCGCGCTTTGCGCCATTAAAGGGAATGCCAGATGTCATTCTCATTGGTTTAAAATGATTTTACGCCCCAAACACACCCATATGACTGATTAAAAAACCTATGAACACCTTGTTGCGCCATGCAGTCCACTTTGATAACGAAACCCCTCCCAATGTGAACTGAACATCCTACTAAATTTGAATAGACTTTTGATGAGTGACGATGCACTTTAGAATGTCATGATAGGGCCCTGAATCATTCACAGATAAAAGTAGGTAGCTAGTCAAACAACATTAGGAAATAATTATAATTATTTTCGTAATTATAAAAAAGTGTGCAAAGATTTTGATGAATTTTTCAGACATTTTGTTGGTGATCCAAAACACCATCTGGACCTTGTGAAATCAGTGACCCTACAACTTTGCCGGAGATTCTTTTTAGTAATTTCCCGTGCTGCACTGCATCCTACTGGACATGACCAAAGCATGCAAACCTCAAAAACACAATACTACGTTGTATGGTTTGTTTCTTGTTTCAGTTTGTGGTCTAAAAACCATGGATTCGCTCTACCTCAGGAACTGGAGAAGGGTTGAGTCAACCATAAAGCATTGGGTGAAGAGAACTCAATTGGAGTCAGAGTCCACTCACGATGATGAGGACATCAGCTACACTGATGCGGTTAGTGGCAGTGATGACGAATCTGAATCTGAAAACGAAACAGAGGCAACATCGGAAAGTGATCTGGGGAGTGACTTGGCAGATTGGGCATTGGCTAACAAACTTACCCATAAGTCAGTAAATGAGCTGTTGCACATCCTACAAAGACATGGGCATGAAGATTTGGCAAGGGACTCGAGGACCCTTCTGTCAACTCCAAAAGTAGCGAGCTTGCAGGAGTGATGTAATCGCCGCTATATTTACTATGGTTTAGAGAGAGGCACACAAAGAGCACTTCAATAGTCTCCTGTATAGACCGAATTTCCTTGTGCATAAATGTGGATGGTGTGCCAATTTTCAAGTCAAGTGGGACTCAGTTCTGGCCCATCCTGGCAAAGGCAAAGGAATCAGAGCCATTCATAGTCACACTTTACAGTGGCAAATCCAAGCCTGAGCCTATACAAGAGTACTTAAAAGTCTTGGTGGAAGACATCAATAATCTCTCAACAAGTTGCTTTCAATATAATGGGGCAATTGTGAAAATTACGGTGAAAGCCTTCTATCTGTGATGGCCCAGCAAGGGCTTTTCTGAAAAACATCATCTATCATACAGGCTATAATAGCTGTGAGAGGTGTGAGGAGCTGGGTGAATAGAAAGGAAGAGTGGTGTTCAACTCAAAAGAGAAATTCCCTAGTAGGACAGATGAAAAGTTCTGCCAGGTAGCCTACAAAGGACACCAAAATGGAGAGACCCCACTGTTAAGAGCAGGAGTACCATGTGTGACGTCATTCGTCCTCGATTATATGCACCTTGTGTGCCTTGGTGTTGTGAGGCAAATTCAGCATTTTCTCTGCCACGTGACCAACACCCAGAAAATATCTACCAGGCAGAGATCTGAATTGTCTACAAGACTTGTAGGGCTAAGAAATGAAATGGCAAGTGAGGTGGCAAGGAAGCCCAGGGCAGTCGCCGAGTTGGATCGATGGAAGGCGACAGAGTTCTGCCAGTTCCTTCTGTACACAGGACCTGTGGTCCTTGATGGACTGGTTGATGTGTACGATCATCGATCATCACTGGTTGATGTGTACGATCATTTTCTCTGTTGCTTACCACCGATGCCAACAGGAGGAACACTCTAGTCCAATATGCAGCTGACCTGCTGACCTATTTTGTTAACAGTTGTCAAGATATCTACTGTATGGAGACAGATTCACAGTCTACAATTTGCATTTCAGTTGCTCTTTGAATGAGATTTCTGCCTTTCCATTTGAGAATTTCATGCAAACCATCAAGAAAAGGGTCCAAACAAGTCATGATCCGCTGACGCAGGTGGCAAAGCGACTGGCAGAGAGGCAGGAACAGGGGGCAAAATCAAAACAGACCAAAGAAAGACTTACCGGTTCAGTGAGGCCCAAGGATGCCTGCTTCGTCCTAGGGAATAAAAGTGTGGCCATCAGATATATTCCCGAAAAGCACACGTCAAACCTTCTAAACCCTATTCCATTTCTGCATAACTGAACAACTTTGTTGTTGAGGTACAGTGTTTCCCACAGAAAATTAGTTAGTCAAGGTGGAGGTGTGTGCAGGGTTCTGGGGGGATGTTAGTCTGCATCGCTAAGAATATCCTGTTGCGCCACTATTTTATATTGTGTTCAGTATAAGTCTGTTGCATAATAACTTTACTTTTATTTGTTTCAGATTATGGCGTTTGCGTGGGCTGTGTGGCAGGAGGGTGATAAAGTTTTTGAAGGGGTGCTGCCAAAAAAATTGGATTGACGAACAAAGGAAAGTCATCAGATGGCCAAAAAAGGGACAGGCGTTGGCCTGGAAAAACAAGACGAATCCAGCTGGATACTGGCTGGACTTTCCCCTCATAAAAATGTTATTTACTTCAGGTATGTGATGCTGAAGGCGAGACACGCCAGGTGAAAACATCTATTTTTTATGTCCTGGTCAAATTTGAGATTTTGGGCTAGTTTACATCCATGTATCTTTCACACTGCTATAAGGAAAATGTCCAAATAACACATGTTGGTTGGTTTACATGACTGCAACTTCTGACTTTTTTACAGAAAGTGAAAAAGAGTGCATTGAGTTTAACTATACATCGTCAGCACAGACAGATTCAGAAGACCCTCCAGAACTGGGGAAAAGGGCAGTAAAAAGAAAGCAATTTTCTGATTGTATTGAAGGCAAGCATACTTACAGCTGTATGTAATCCATCACATTCCAAATGTTGATACATTTTTATTCCTGGAATGTCAATTAACTTTGGTTGTAATTCATTAGAACCAGAACTATCAGATGAAGAACCCAGACCCCAAAAAAGTGAGTCTGTGCACCTTTCTTACATTTCTTTGTTTTTGCACATCGCCAGGGTTGTTTAATGTAAAAAGTCTTAAATATGTCTTTGTCAAACAAATATTGTTTGCGACACTTTCTCTGTCTCTATGTAGCCAAAAGCACAGGACTGCTCAGCAAGCCACCAAAGATGACTAATGGTAAGTCAAGTGGACTAGTTAAGAATGTCAAAAGAAATCCAAATCAGTTAGCAGGGAGAGTTCAACATGTTTTGGCATAATCATTTATATTTGTTACAGAGACACCCAGTGTAAGAAACCAGTCTGAGGCTGCAGACCTCTTTGGGTGATACCCCCACTCTAGATTCACCATATAGTAAGTTTGCCTAAATGGACTAAAACAAGAAATGTATGGATGAATGACTCAATTCAACATGTTCCCTGTCTCTCACTTTGTCACAGCCCACCCTCAGAGGAGCCCCTCCCCCTCCAATCATTCTGATGATGGGAGTGAGTCGTGGCAGGATAGCACTTCATCTCCAAGGAGTAAGTTAACCGAATTGAACTCAAGAAAAAAAATACCATATACTTTCTGTCCACTTTCACCACTTTCTGTCTAACACACGACCCCAAAATGTTCCCTGTCTCTCACTCTTGTCACAGGCCAGTCCATAAGGAGCCCCTCTCCCTAGTGCCCTGAACGGGCCTATTATCTGGGCCCGAGCCCGGCCCGAGGGGGTGGAGCGCCAGCCCGGCCCGGTCCGACAGGTTTTCAGAATTCTCAGGCCCGAACCCGTATCAACTTTTTTTTTTTTTTTTTTTTTTTTTTAACCTCTCATAACAATGTTTTAGCGTGATAGTACGCTATATTCATTGGGTGCGTTCGTAATGTAATCTGCCGCTCTGAAAATGGGATAACGCTCTGCAGTTAGAAAAAAACAGCATTCTATTTTTCTGTGAATAAACGAACGTTTTTGACAGATCAAAGTGGACATAAAAGAGCATGTTAAAATATGGGCTCATGTTTCGATCAGCAGCTTGAGAACTAGTTGTGGAATTGTTTAAATGATTATTTCGTTTTTTTTAAATGAGCGCACAGCAAATCCAAACATAAGGTAGGCTACAAAAACCAACAAAACGCTTAAACCTTATTACAGTGTTTATTAGTGGGGTAAACGTAGCAAAAGCCTATCAATATTTTTCTTCTTAATAAAGACAACAACTCTTGCCTGGGCGTAGGCCTAGAAACAAGTCTTCACCTGAACATGGCGATACAATTCTACTATAGCCTATAAGAACAGCTTTTACGTCCAATTTAACAACAGTGAGCTGCTTAACATGGCAAATGTCCTCCGTTGTTTGAACACCATAAGAGGAACAGTCTATTTGCCATCATGCAGAAAAAGGACAGCATCCACCGTTTCAGGGGCAAGTCCAGTCCTCCTTTCCTCTATCACTCTTCCAGCTGCGCTAAAAGCGCGCTCGCTGCTGCTACTGCTGGCCGAGACACTGAAGACCATGCGGGCCAGACGTGCCAGTAACGGCAATGTGGTCTCGTGTTGCTTCCACCAGCTCAGTCAATCCCTTCCATCAGCTTCCATGGTGGGGTTGAGGCTGAGGTAGACCTGGATTTCATCAGTATCCTTGTTCTCCACTCTGACATTTTCCCACGCGTCCTCAAACTCCGCCAGCACTCTCCTCTTTGGTGCGGGACCAGCAGCTGCCACTGCGCCCGACCCTGCGTAAATCATAACACAATTAGGCTATTTATAAGGCCATGGCCTATAGCTACATTAATAGGCTACGGGGAAAGTAGTTTGGTGGTTACGGCGGTGCGTAAAGTAAAAAGACAAATAGGCCAAATGTAATAGGCAATAATAGGCTAATAAAACACAAATACCTGATTGTGTAGACTGCTCCTGCCGACGTGCATCCTCTCCCTCCCTGAAGCGGTTTATCTGGATTCTGACCTGTTGCTGGATGTCGGTCCTCTCAGCGAGAGTAAACATTCTTAGTTGGTTGAACTTCGGCCATAAGAAGATGGCAATTTTATGAAGTGGCTGGATTTGGGTTGTTTTCATTAACCAGTCAAGGTGTCGTTGGCGGATGACAGCCTGGGAAGGAGTATCAGCCACGTCTGGTTGGCAGTGGCTTTTCAGCTTGTTGGCCCAGAGAACGACAAGGTGCAGTGTTGGGTATTTGTCCCCTTCTAGCTCCTTTTGCGCGTCACTAAATGGGCGCAGAAATTCCACCAGGAAGGCTAGAACATCTGGGGAGACATTGCACAATCGCGCACTCTCACCACGGCTCTCAAGAAGCTCCTGCAGCTCTGCATGGACTGACTGAATTGACTCCAGTGTGAGGAAGACTGTGCTATACCTGGTCTCTGCCATTTGTTTAACAGTTCTTGGCAGCTGACTGACCAGGCCAGACTGTTTTAGGTAGCGGACTAAAGCCTTGGCCGCCAACAGGGTCTCTGCTACTTCTGGGACTACTTCAGCCAGCTCATCTGTGTTTAAGGCATGTCGGAGGACTGTGTTATACAGGTGATCTTGACAAGCCAGGTGCCTGTATGGACGGAGAGCGGCCACCACGTTTGCGCCCTGGTCGGTTACCCAGACAACATTGTTCATAACTGATGCATCAACGCCGAGGACTGTGACTAACTGCTGTTGAAGCTCTTTTCGGATGTTATCTCCTGTTTTAGCATGGTTTGGGAAACACGTTGTGGTGAGTAGCTTGCTCTTGAGTTCAAATGTTGGTGTTACATAGTGACGTGATAGCCATGTAGCTCATCTTACGGAAATCATCCGTCCACATATCTGTAGTCATGCCAATATTTATGAGTGACATCACCTCCTTTATCTCCTCAACTGTCCCTCCTCTCCTTTCACTCGCCATAATTTTGCACCTTCGGGAGATTGTAGTGGGGTCGGGGAGAACTTCATTGGCTGAAATGCGGCCATATGTTGCACCGACATTTATTAATTCTTGTGCTAACTCTCAGAAACCGACTCCCGCAATTGCAAACTCCCGCAAAATGTCCATGCAACAGAAGTTCACACATTTTGTTTTTTTTTTGTGACCTCTGACTTCACCCTTTCTGGTGGTGGTTTTTGCGAAACTGTAATAATCGCTGTTACGACCCTGTGGGTCTTGTGTATTGTGTGTTTGTTACTTCTATTGTGTGCTTCCAGGCAGATTGGCTGCAGCTGAGGGGTGGTGTGAACCCCTATGACGTCAGGGTAGCCCGGTGTGAGTTGGCTGACGTCATTGAGCTCTGTCTCTTGGTAGCTGTGGGGATCGTTCGTTGCCACCGTCGCTGCCGCACATCGCTGCCACTAGGGCCAGCCTCGGGCCTTGCCCGTGCAACTCGCCGTCATCTTTCTCACTCCCTGGGGTGAGAGACCAGGAGTGAGCACCTGGCCGCCGAGGCCTACGTTGTAGGCCGTGTTTTTCTTAGTTTAGACATTTTTCCATACTGGTTTTTTTTGTATTAATAAATACACCATTTTATTAAGTTATGTGTCTGCCCGTTTTTGTTATATCCCACAAGCCCTAGACCGGGATGTAACGATTTTACTCAGTTGTTTGTGACCGCTGCTGGATCCGCCACATGACCGTTCAAAATGTCTCTGAAGATGTGATGAACCTGTTTTTTTGCTGTCATATGACAGAACAGCTTTGCATACAACACACTGAACAAACCCGGTTTTGGCTCATCTTGAAGGGTTGTAATAAGATGAAACTTAGTCCAGAACGGAGCTTTTCCCTTGGTGTTGTTCACTCTCTTCAATTCGCCATTTTCAATCTTTTTCTTTATGTCGTTCTCCATGTTTGTGGTCGGGAAGTCGCGCGTATCGGATGTGTAAGTGTAGGCATACAGAAGGGAGCAGGGACAGAGCAGCTGCTGCTGCTGCATTGAAGTGTTTCCATTTAAACACAAAATAGTTCTTTAATTAGCATTTTTTTTTTTTTTTTTTTTAAAAAGAAATGAATTCAATTGAAAAATAAAAGTGCCCGAGCCCGGCCCGTGTCCGAGGTAATTATACGGTAGTCGGCCCGAAGCCCGGTCCTCGGGCTGTCGGGCCTAGGGCTCAAGTGCAGGGCTCTACCTCTCCCTCATCCAGGAACCACAGAGGAGGCTCCCGTCCTGGTGGTTCTCCTAGAGCCTCAAAGTTGGCCTAAATGAACTGAAGCAAAAAATGCTGTCTGAATGTTACTGTCTAGATCAGTGTTTTTCAACCACTGTGCCGGGGCACACTAGTGTGCCGTGAGAGATCATCAGGTGTGCCGCAGAAAATTACCCAAATGTCACTCACTGGTCCAGAAAAGCAACTGTTGCATCAAAGAATTTATAACCACATGCTCTCATTGATGCACTATTTGTGGTATGCAGGCATTGTACAACGGGGGCCCCATATCTAGTATTCACAAAATCATCACATATCCAGTTCATAACAACAATTAAATTAGATATAGTCACCTACAAATTAAACAGAGGGCGCTTGTTTTATTGAGCAGGTCTTTCATAGAAGCCATAATAAGGCCATATCTGTGTATTATTTTAAATTTTAGGCTATGGTATGTTTATTTTTTCTTCACACAGGATGTTAGTGTGCCGTGGGACATTTTAAGTGTCAAAAGTGTGCCGTGGCGCAAAAAAGGTTGAAAAACACTGGTCTAGTTCACGACCCCAACATGTTCCCTGTCTCAAATTCCACAGCTTTCACGTTTAACAGCTTTATGTAAATCGAGTTTGAACAGAGATAATAGAAAAGTGTTACAACTGTGCCAGTTCTCCCCTAATCTCGCATAGTAAACAAATGGAATGTTGGAACATTGCGCTCCCCAACACAAACGCGAAAGGTCAGGTTTGCTTCATCTTTTGATTATAAGTTTTGTTTTGAAAACTGAAGGTTAGCCTACTTAACGTAACTGGTTCTCTGAGAATCAATGTCATAAGATGGTTCATCACATTACACATCACAACATTAGGCTACATACGTGTACACATGTGCAGGCCAATTATAGGGGGATTCGACTTCATGTAGCCACCTGCAGACGTTTTAAGCTGACTGCATAACGTGATTATTTCTGAGATTCTGCTACGTTTTCAACCTGGAATTGTGCATGTCATGTTTGAAAACGTATCAGAATCTCAAGAAATAATGACGTTATGCCGTCAGCTTAAGACCTCTGCAGGCGGGTAGCCTACATTAAGTTGAATCCCCCAAATGTTTCACAGATTTTTTTTTTTTTGACGGTGATGGCGGTGAGGAGCTCAGACCCGCGGTAATTTTTTGGACATAGTGGTCCTTGGTCTGACAATGTTTAAAAAACACTGGTCTAGTACACAACCCCAACATGTTCCCTGTCTCTCACTCTTGTCACAGGCCAGTCCATAAGGAGCCCCTCTCCCTCACCCAGGAACCACAGAGGAGGTGGTCGGAAGGAGAGGATACGGAAATCTGTCTGATAAATACAAGTGTATTTATAGATAGAATCTAAATTGTTATAGATCTGTTGTGGTCAATTGAAGTTCTTATATGTTACAAGAACTGTCATTTAAAAAGAGCCTTAATTTCAATTTGACAAAGCTCCCAAAAGAATAGGGTAGTTGATCTTCCCTCCGATCTAGACAGACAGACGAATGTCTGTTGTGAGTTTTTACCCTCTCTCAGATTTTGATGACAAACAACTATGGCAAATACAGCTCTGAATTTCTTCCTCTTTTAGTGAAGTTAACCACATTTTGAAGTACAAGTCGAAGGGAACAGGGAATAGTGACTAAGAGATAGAGGGAGACTCTGAAGTGGTCTATTTTCCTTCGCCCCAAAAAAACCCTTGTACAGCCTAAACCCGTCGAAAAGGGGCCCCCGCACCAGACACACACACTAAAAGATACTTCCTCTTTTACCCTGTGATATTATCACAGTTTGAAGACGAACACCAACAGGAGTAGCGATCTCAACTGTGTTAAAGGGAGCCCCTTTGGACACCAGAGTAGTCACAAAACGCACACCTTCTCTTTTACCCTGTGAAATCCTTACAGTCCGAAGACGAGCGCACCCACACCTACAGGAGTAGCGATCTCTACTGTGTTACGGGAGCCCTGTATACACCAGAGTGGACACAAAACGCAACAAAATCTTTGTAAATAGTAAAGCGTCACATTTCGAAATAAACTGTTAAACAGACGTGAATGGCAGGCTGCACATCTGCAACAGAAAGAGGTTGTTAGGTTAACTCCAGCTGCAAAGTCAGCCATCCTCACCAGCTAACACAATAATCCAGTTACTGTACAATAACAGTATGACAATTACGGGAAGATATAATCGCTCAGATTATTATTATTATTTGGCCACTCGAAAATAGGCTTTATCAATCACTGGAGGTATTTTAATATTATGTTTTGTTTTGCTAGGCCTTCCTGTGGTTTGGATCAGCCTAATAGTCTCTGAATTGTCAATTGTAAACACTAAGGTGAAATGTGCTGAAACTGGAAGAGACATTTATCGGCTTTGAGGTCAAATAAAGTCGCCACTCTTGTAAATTAACATTATGTAACATCCATAACGCACCATTAAAGGTTTTAAAAGTAAGAAAGAGGCACAATTTGTTCATCATACAATGATATCAGCTTTGAACATTGTCGCATCAACACTGTATGTGTAGCATAAACTTTTCCTAGCTGTGCTCTTAAAGGCAATGCTGAGCATACACATTGCTGCAGAGATATCAACCTGAATTAGCATGCTAAATTACTAGCCACAGCCCGACAGGTGTATACTCTTTGGTTCAAGTACGGCCACAAGCAGTGCGAGTTATTCGTATGTTGCAGTTTAGCTGGCGGTTATGTTGCCTGCATACCGCATCCCATGGCCGAAACTGGTATTATGACACCTGTCGGGCTGTGGCTAGTAATTTAGCATGCTAGTTCAGGTTGATATCTCTGCAGCAATGTGTATGCTCAGCAATGCCTTTGCAGCACTATATCTTGTCATTTTTTTAATGACATCATCACCCTTATTATATTGAAATCTCCTGGCTTCTTCTTCTTATAACCTTTTCTTTTTACCTTTTCAAGAGTGAATGCGACTCTAACCGCTTAACGTACAGACATGTTGAAATAATCGTTCTGAAGGTCTGGAGTTGGGCAAGAGAGTTATTTTTTCAGATTTTTTAAAAAGTTTATACTTTTTGAGAAATATGGGATTACAAATGTTAAAAAGCAAATTTTTCCCCCATAGACTTGAATGGCTGTGATGTCATAATGGCCTAAAGCCAGCTGCGCTCGTTAAGCTCCCAAGTCAAGTCAAGCAAAGATGGTTGATTACGAAGATACTTCTTGAGAGGCCATTTCCTGTCCCTGGAAATTTATGCAAATAGGGTAGCAGTACACACCCCCGCACATTTATGCAGTGATCGGGCTCTCTTTTTAACATTGAGGTCTATGGCAGAATCCAAGAATTTCCCGGAATTTGTCAAAGCATTATTTTTCTGAGGAATGGATGCACATTTCGGACACGGTATCATGATCTCCAAACCCTCCTCCCTATTTCAGTAGAATGTTGTGATAGTATGACCCTCCAGTCGGGAGAAAATCAACATTAATGAAGGTGTACACCAAGTTTATTTTGTACTCCGGCTTGTCTGGCGTGGAACCGGTATGCTCAAAACGTAAGTCATACGCCAGTGACACGCCCTGTGCAGGCGGGAACGGAACCAGAGCCCGTCTCTGACTGAACTCCACTTTGCCCTCATAGACATGAACTAGGACGACCCATCTTGCTACGCATTCATTATCTTTGAGTCAAGTCAAGTCAGTTTTATTTTTAAAGCGCATTTAACATGCACATAGTGCAACCCAAAGCGCTCCAAAAAACAAGACACATAACAAGACAAACGATGCCGGATGGAGCGGCGTAGTCGCCAGCGTGCCCATGACATCAAGACATGACAAATACATTTAAAAAATAACAAAAAACAAAAAATGCTGGACGGAGCGGGCGAGTCGCCAGCGCATTCCAGACACCAAGACATACAAGACAGACAACAAAACAAATAAACAAATAAAAAGTGAAAAAAAAGAAAATATATTTAAAAAGGGGAAAGGTGATGTTAAAATTAGTCAAATTTCCAAACCAGCTGAAAATGTCCAAGGGCAATGATGATCCGTGAAATCTGCACAGAGTGTCTTCACAACCGATATGCCAACAAAGTTCTTTAACGTTAGCAAATGATCATCCCGGTGAATTTACTGGCAGTCTGGAGATCACGTTAACGTTAGGCCTTGTAGACTGCAGTCTGGAGATCACTGGAAGCACAGTCTGAAGTAGTGGGTGATCGTGTAGATCCACAACTCGGTGGACTTCTAACAGCGACCGTCTGTTACTCCGTGAGACTGCAGCTCCTCACCGCTAGGCTAACGTTAGTCTGCAGTTGGCATGGCAGCTCGCAAGTCAGCAACAGCTCGACGGCCACGGTAGATCTTTCGCAGAGTAGCTAGCCTAGGTCCAGCTCTCCTGAGAGATCCCCTCGACCAGACAGTGAAGTGCACCGTTCACGGATGGATGGAAGGATGTCAGAGGCCCAGTTAGTCTGCAGTTGGCATGGCAGCTCTCAGGTCAGCAACAGCTCGGCGGCCACGGCAGATCTCCCGCAGAGTAGCCCAGGTCCAGCTGTCCCGAGAGATCCCCTCGACCAGACAGTGAAGTGCAGCACCGCTCACGGATGGATGGAAGGATGTCCGATGCCCAGCTAGGGCAAAAGCTAGCCATAGCAAGCTCCCAATTTCAGCTGACTTAGAAGCAGTAAAAAGGACTAAGAATAACACGAAAACTATCAAAAATAACGTAAATAAATAGGGAAAACATTTAACTAGACAAACCAATACAAAAAAATAAACATGACATTACATAAAATTACGAACATTACATAAAAACAAACAAAAACATGATGCCAGACGGAGCGGCGTGTCTCGCCAGCGTCCCCGGGCTAATCAGAACACTAGCACAGGTGTCACCTGTGAATCCAACTGTCTCAGCTTCTAATGCATACAATCTGGCGCTCCCTAAAACTACACATCCCGTAATTAAGCGTTCTCCTTGCGTCATTGATTCCTACAGGCACTGCTGTGCTGTCAAGCATCCTCTTAAAAAAAAATTACGTTCTTGTTGTCTGGTTCTACCACATCCAATGTAAGTTACAATTCATTTGTGTTTTTTATTCGAATGGAGTGTGTGAAGTCTGTTTAAAACGACTTGGCTAATCAAGTAAGCAAGCAAGCTGGCGTTAGCTTCAAACTTGTAGCTTAGCAATATACTCGTAGATGCTACGTCTAGAGAGGACGTTAGGTTTAACTCTAGCTAGTTTGATAATATTGGTATTACGCCGAGTAAGTTCATAACAATAACCGAGGATTCAGTAGGTAAGTTTTATATATATATATATATATATATATATTTTTTTTTTTTAGGTAAGTTATAGTACGTTAGCTAGACCTCGGGAATGTTTCTAGGTTTGCGGTTGTGTGCAGTGGAGGCGGTAAGTTAGCTAAGCACTTCACACTCAAATTGCCAGCCAGCCGCCTTTCGTAGTGATAGCTGGCCTGATGAGGGAAATGGCAAACAATCACTGGCTGAAACTTAGCCTTCGTTTTGAACTACGTTTGTGGTGGTAGGTTGTGGCGTAAAATGACTTGATGGTGGGCTTAGCTGTCTCTTCCCCCCCCCTTCTATTTCTGTTAGGTGCCGTTTCACTCTGCTACTGGAGGATCAGGCAGACTGCAACTGCTATGGATGCTATGGATGGCAGGAAAACACAGTACACATTAATTTCTAGATGAAGAGTGAATAAATGCACTTGCTTAACTGATAACAAGTTGTCAATGGTTATTTATGCAAGCTTGTGTAGCCTAAACAAGACATACCTAGGCCTAGCCAAATTTATCCTGGCTGTAGATAAAGCAGGATATGAATTTCCCAATATTTTGCCAGATTAGACTATTACTGTAGCCTAAAAATGTATGGTCTGGGCACTCACCGTTCGCAGTGCTCAGTCCGAGGGGCGGGATAATCGGTTGTCTTTCAAATTCCCTCTGCACGCAATAGGACAGCGCTATCAGTCCCATGCGTTCCAAGCGGAGCTAGTTGGCTTTGTTCAAACTTTTGCCAACTTAATAAAAGCTTAACTAGTGCCACACTGTTCGCCAACAGCAACACTATCTTATTTGTTTTCAATTAGCAGGGAATTCAAGCCAAACCGTTGCAACTCTGCCATCAATCATTATGTTAAGCCTGCCTAACGACTCTATACACGATTTGATTGGCCTGATAGAAGTTTAATTTTTCGAGCTCACAAGCCAACAGAGTTGCTAGACTAGCCCTGGCAGCAAATGTAATTTGGTGGGCGCGTCTAGATTTCTAGGCTACTATTACTGAGGTTTAATATCAATTGAAATCTCGTTGATCTTTAGTTTGGTTGCAATTTTAACATTGTTTCAATATTCATTTTAGTGGAAATACCATTGAAATCCTGTTGATCTGTAGTTAGAATTTCAACATTGCTTCAATATTAATGAAGGGTGCAAAAGTGATGTAGAATAAATGTTGCAGTGTGACGTTGATTCAATGATTTTAACGTTGACAAAGTAATGTTGATTTTAACATAGATTCAATGACTAATAGGCTTTCTCTGAACTACATTTTCCAAAAGCCAGCTTTCGTGCTTGTGTCACAACTTCAGAACGGCTTGACGCACATGCTTCAAATTTGGTGTGAACATTTGTATGGACTCAATGATGAAGTCAAATGTCAAGGTCAAACCCACCTTGAGTGTGATATCTCAAGAATGCCTGACACACAAGGTTTTTTGGTACAAGGGTTTGTATGAAATCAAACATTAATTGATTCAATGTTTTTTTTTTTTTTCAGGAATCTCCCCACCAACATTAACCAAGCAGCTTTCCATCCACTATTGTAATTCCTCTGGCATTACATTTAGTTTCTTCTCATTCTTTTGATGCGTGTAGCTCATTTTTTTTTTGGATATTTTTACCTCAATTCTTACACATGGCACCTTGTGAAGTGAAGTGAAACCTGATTACAGAACTTAACTTGCACAATAATCCTCTCAAGCCATCTTCTGAGAGTTGCAGAATCCCATGGAATTCTATAATTTAGACAATTATTACAATTTAGACATAGATTGCTTTCAGGAGCTTCTGGGAAATGGAGTTGCCTTAATTTATTTAGACAGTGAATAAACTAATGAAACAGAAGTATCGTCATGTAATCCATTGATTTCAACAATGTAACTGTATTCTAAATACCAACTATTTAAATTGTAACTGTAACGGAATACAGTTACTCATAATTTGTAGCCTATTCTGAATACGTAACGCCGGTACATGTATTCCGTTACTCCCCAACACTGTCTATGAACCTACTGCATTAACCATTACTTGACATACTGATCTATGATAAATGATGAGTTTAAAAAAAAAAAAAAATTTTATGTCCTGCCATGTGGAAACCACGGACCATCGAAGTCTGGACAATGAGATCCATCATTTGTAAGCTTTGTAGCTTGGTTGCAGTGTGTGATGTTGATTTTGGTCCATGATAAGCTCCACGGTTTTTCTTGTTAAGTTAACAGGAAAGACGCGATTTGCAGAAATAAGCAATTTCATTGTGGTGATGTCATGTTGACATCAAGTTGCTTGCTGGCTTTGCTATGATATGTAATGATATAGAAGTCTTAACCATTGTTTAGAATTGATATGTAGATTTGTATGCTTTACAGTTCATTGCATTAGATCTTTCATTAAACGCTCAAACAGGACTGTGGAACATTCAGTTAATTAGGCCAAGCCCTCTCTACCCTCTCTATACCCACATCCTTAGCCCATCAACCACCAAAACCCTCTTACCCATACAGTGTTAAGTCCGCTACAGAACTCTACAGCAAGTACGACTAGAGTGTAAGTATAATTCAACTCCATGCACATTTGTTTATTTATTCAGGATTGAAATATTCTACATTTGTTATATTCACAAGGAAGTGTTTTTTTTTTAGCAATGTAACAAAGTTTCTTTAGTCAGATCCTTAGGTTGACCCCAGAGTGCACTTTTAACCCTTTATCACGTTGACTTTCTTTTGGTTATAATGGTTATATTGTTGTATTGCATTACTGCAGGTCTATGTATTCGAGTAATAATGAATTACATAAGCAGTGCCACTCATGATGGGCTTCAAAGTCTGCTGACTAGCACAGCCAGTGCTTTCTCCACTCACACATACAGGTAAGACCAGTGGCATCGACCACTTACTATCCTCAAACAGCTGTATACAGTACATCTGATTTGAGTGATCAACGCATGTCTTATAAGGTGATCTCTTAAATATCTCAACAGATATTTAAAGGTCAACACATTCTTCTTTCAGCAGTGCATGTTTGCCTCTGTCTGTTCTGCAGTTCTAGCCTTGAAAATGTGGATTAGTCAATTACACACTTTTATACTTTCCTCAATCATTACATGAAAATAAATGAAACTAGAATGTAATGCCAGAGGAATTACAATAGTGGATGGAAAGCTGCTGGCTTAATGTTGGTGGGGAAATTCCTGGAAAAAACATTAAATCACTTAATCTTTGAGTTCATACAAACCCTCGTACCAAAAGACCTTGTGTGTCAAGGTGTTCTTGAGATGTAATACTCAAGGTGTTTTGACCTTTGAATCCAACATCAAATACCATACAAAATTTCAAATTTCAGGCATGTATGTCAAGGCATTCTTGAGATATCACACTCAGAGTGTTCATTGACTTGACCTTTGACCTCCAACATCAACTCACTTCATCTTTGAGTCCATACAAACACTTGTACCAAATTTGAAGCATATGCGTCAAACCGTTCTGGAGATATAATGCGCAAAAGCATGAGATATGGCTGTGACTTTTCTGTGATTTTGACACACGGGAAACACTTAAACAGAATGTGTAGTTTTAGGGAGCACCAGATTGTATGTTCTAATTTGCCCGGGAACTTCTCTGGGAGCTTAACGAGCGCAGCAGGCTTTAGGCCATTATGACATCACAGCCATACAAGTCAAATGAGCTTTTTGACATTTTTAATCCCCTATTTCTCAAAAAGTATAAACTTTTAAGAAAATCTGAAAAAATACATCTCTTTTCCAACTCCAGACCGACACAATGGTTATTTCAACATGTCTGTACGTTAAGTGGTTAGAGTCGCATTCATTCTTGAAAAGGTAAAAAGAAAAGGTTATAAGAAGAAGAAGAAGCCAGGAGATTTCAAGATAGTGAATTCCATCCACTATAATTAAAATAATGAATCCTGCTCAATGAACTAAATATTTTAAACTAAAAGAAACTGCACATAGTTCCTTTCAGAAGTTTTGTTTGTTTTAGTTGTTGACAAGTGTGCTTATTGTATTCCTGTTCCCCTCAGGTCTGCTCTAAAAATCTCCACCACAGTGGAATACGAGGATTACACAATAGATGACGAAGACACTGGGGTATGCAATTACACCCGTCACTCTGCCAGCTTCCTTCCTGCACTCTACTCCATATACTTTGTGTTGGGGGTGCTGGGAAACGGCCTGGTGGTGTGGGTTATTAGTATGGGGGTGCGCCTGCGGAGCATGACAGACGTGTGCCTCCTCAACCTGGCGCTGGCCGACCTCCTGCTGGTCAGCTCACTGCCCTTCCTGGCGCACCAGGCCCGAGACGAGTGGGTGTTCGGCGATGCCATGTGCAAGCTGGTGCTCAGTGTGTATTACGTGGGCTACTACAGCGGCATCTACTTCATCGCCCTCATGGGTGTGGACCGGTACCTGGCGGTCGTACATGCCATCTACGCCATGCGGGTCCGCACGCGCTCTTACGGGATCCTCGCCAGCATCGTCGTCTGGATCACCGCCATCTTTTCATCGTTCCCAGAAGTGCTGGCAGTGAAATTATCCAATAGCAACGCGACGGCCAAAAATGTCTGCGGCCGAGACTACGAGGACAAAGGTGGCCTGCGCGCCGGGGCCATCTTCAAGATGAACGTCCTGGGCTTTGTGATCCCACTGACCATGCTGATCTTCTGCTACAGCCGAATCCTGCTGACGCTCCTGCACAGCCGCTCAGCCAAGCGCCAGGCGGTACGCCTCGTCATGGTGGTGATGGTGGCCTTCCTGTTTTGCTGGACGCCCTACAATGTCACAAACTTCTTCTGGGGGCTGCACGTTAGAGGCTACTTCAAGGACTGTGAGTCCAGCAACGCCCTGTTCCTGAGTCTCCAGATCACCGAGGTGATGGCCTACACCCACTGCTGCCTGAATCCCCTGCTCTACGTGTTTGTGGGCGAGAAGTTTAGACGGCACCTGCTCCGACTGCTCAGCAAGAGGCCCTGCCTCAGGTGCAGCTCTCTCAAGGCCTACCTCAGCACGGCCAGTGGCTCCGTCTACTCCGTGTCCCGCAACACCAGTGTGGACGAGCGCTCCACTGCAATATGACATTTCGTGGAATTCCGTTCATGAGGCGATCATACAATATATTAATATATGTGTCCATTTAGTGACTGTACATTACGCATGCACACGCACACACACTCATGAAAACACGCAAACAGTAGCAGAACAGGCGAGTACAATGCAGGCAACCAAAGTTCGATTCTTGATTGAAGCGTGAATGCATTCTGCTGATAACATTCTTTTTCGTGCAAAAGGCACATTAGGAGAACGTAGCAAAAATTCAATAAAAAAATGGAAGCAGGAGCAGGGAGAGTTTATAAAGCCTGGAGCAAAACCACCAACTGGAATGGATCGAAGGGCAACGAGCACAGCCGCAGAATGTGAAAAACTTTGTGGTCTCAACACTGCAAAGAAATTTCCTGCTATGGGGAGGAGTGACATGAAGGACTGCATCAACAAGATAAACGAATTCCTCCACACAACACACAGATCTTCCCAGGGATTCAACATGCTTTAAATGTAGACAGTAGAATGTTCATTATTTCAATAAACACGTTTTCTCTGAAGCACTTTCCCTCAGGCATGAAAACTCCTCACCTTTCGGCGAAATTCGCCGTTTTGAATCCAAAATAGGGGGCTTACGTGGTTCGCGCAGATCCGATGAGAAAATATTGAAGGGGGGGGGGGTTACAACTGAGTTTACAAATCACGCGCAGACGCAAACGCATCTTGATGCGTTGTAAGACAAGAGCCCAATTAAAAAAACTTGTCTGATCCAGCAACGATTATGTGAATGCAGGCCCTATGCATTTAGCCTATTTAAACAGCGGAAGCTAAATTTTGCCGCGGATGCAACGCGAACAGAATGCTTGCGCTGGAATAGCCTCCCTGTTTGTGTAACTACAGATATGTCTGAAATGTCAGCTGGAATGTGAGCCCGGCGAGGAGAGATGCTTATGACAGGTGGGCTAGTTGAAACGTTCAACTTCTGTCAGAAAAAAGACGTTGAGATTGGTGTAGCAACGTAGCATAGGCTGTTGTTAAATTTAGCGATATTGAACAGAAATATAGACATAACAAGTTCATTTGATGAAGAATACGTGCAGTTTGAGCCATCTAGATCGAAAAGGTGAAGCAAATAGGCATACTTTTTCAGTATAGCAAAGGCTAATGTGAATAACTAAATAGTTGATTCAAATGCTCCTAAACTGGGCTGGTGCGTTTTGTCGAGTTCAGAGACAAAAACAGTGTTTGACATGGTAATGCCATCTTTTAAGAAACGCTCAGTGGCCTGACACACTATCACAATGCCACAATCTGTAAGTAGCCTAGCTGCAGGTTAAAACATTTCAAACCAATTTTACAAATTAAAGCCTAGTCTACCCTACCCAAGTTTATTTATTGGTTTGGTCCAACAAATATTCAGACTTATTCTAATAGTTCTAAGTGTCCTTTAGGCCTATGAAATGTCTGATAACTTCAGGCACAAAGAAATAAATAAAGAAAGAAAGAAAACTCATGTAGATTACTGAGGAGGATAGGAGGGCCAGGCTGAAGCATGTTGCCAAACAGCGCAAGTGTGCCCCTTCACACTTAGGCCCAAGCCAAAAAGAAGAAATAAGTATTTTTGTGTAAAAATTAGTCATTTAGTAGTTTGTTTTCTTCATAAATCTCTGGTTTTAGGCAACTTCATACTCCATGGAAGCTATGCACTATTGGCAACAATGTCACTCGCGCCTGTTTTGCTATGAAACGGCCATTTCCCACTTCGCGCGCCCTTCTCACCTTTTTCACCCCTGACCCGTTTTCATGCCTGTTCCCTACTTTGTCTTTCTATAAGCATATTATGGAGATAAGGATAGAAAACTGGATTCAAGTAAGTAAACTGATTGTTTACTCTACAGTAGGCTATGTTCTCCCTCTCAGGCTGTACAGTACTGTAGGCCTATTGAAAGCAGGCTACTGAGCTTAATACAGTAGACACATTAGCGCTTCCAGCCTAATGACTTTCACACTTGATTTTAATGATTTACAGTAGACACATTACCACATACGTGTAGACTGTGCAGAATACAATGTCTGAATGGTGTTCAATGATTTGCCAATATAATAGTCTTCTGCTGGGTTGCATGTAGCCTACATGTTTTCAGCCTTTATTTGTTAAATGTCCATTTTTATTACGAAAATATTTCTAAAACTTCAAAAAGTCAGTGTCTAAAACTCAATGTCATTCAGACTCAACCCTCTTGTTGCTTGCTTGGTGCTTTGATATCTTTTTCGTTGTCGAATAGAACGTCGGGCAACGTCTACTGATTTCCACTGAATTATTTTTGGAATCTGATCCCTTATCATACCTGTTCATTCAGATTTTCGCCGAATTTATCGCGGACTAAATTCAAGATGGCGCCGAACGGTAAACTTCCTGAAGGTACTGTCTGTATAAATCAAGGGGGCAGGCGAACGTTCGGAGAGCGTAGACACTATGGCGGATCTGAGGCTAAATAGTAGACCAGTTCACCTAGCCATCCCCATTGAAGCCCATTCAATTTTGGCGCCACTTTGACATCAAATAACGTTACTGCTGAAGCGTTTTAAGCCTTTATATGAACTTTTTCTATTTCCGGAGTAATACAACATTGTGTGATTGGCGTCATAACCTCGTAACTGACTTACAGACTGAGTAATAAACTTTTTTCCGAAATCAATGCTAAAGTGACGTAATAAGCATACAGCCAGAGCGGTGAAAGCCCGCCGCAGGAGCAAAATAACCGTATTCTCTGGATAAGAACGAAAACATCGGAGCACAACATTTGAGCGAAGTTTTGATGGATTGACAGTAGCCTAGGCTATGAATGTGGCGAGTGCTGTTTATATTAAATCACATTTATCTATGAACAACTAGGACATTTAGAACAGTAATGTAGACATGGTGGTAACGAAGTAAGTGGCTACATACCCAATCTCTTGGTGCAGCTATCACAAGAGTTACACAAGTCAGACTACGTGCCTACGTTACATTTACGTCCCCTGAGCCTGCGCAGAAAGCCTCGTCGACCAACAGGAAACAGTTGAAATTTGCTTCACCCGCCTCGATTTACGTCTATGTGATGACTCTGTCCATATCTTTTACTGTCTATGGTATAAATCGTATTGTAAATAAACTACCAGTGCTTTTTCAAATTCTACCAATGAAGTGTGGAGCTACTTTGATCCTCGTAAATGGTGTAAAACAGTGATTTATTTGCATGGCTAGGCCGATGCCCAAGGCACCCCCTTTTGAAAACCTGTTAGTAGCATCGGCTAACTAGCGCCAGATTTCGGAGTGCAGGGGACAAGCCGAGATGAGCTATGAGACAAAAGTTCACACTCGGTATCATGTTTCAACACACTTTAGGTCAATATCACACCGAACTTTTCACTTTCGTCGTAGAGGGGGCAGGGAAGGACGGTGACGAGAGCTGTTTACGTAATGAAGTGACAGCTTAGTAAATTCCCCGCAATATGGCAAAGCACAGCGTTCACTTTCTGTGCATAGAAAAACTCGGTATTAGCTCTTTCTCTGTACATCCGGCCCTCTGGAAACCCCCCCATCTATGCTGTTTTGAGTGAGATACGGGTTTCTGAATGTATCCTGTCTTCAGTCTCCAGGTGAGCTGTTCGAAATTGGCAGGGTTGTCTACAGCAGTGGTTCTTAACCGATCTAGCTTTGGGACCAACAATTTCCCATGTTTATTAAGTCGGGACCTATATTTTTTTTTTTATAACAAGTGCCTGTCGGCCTACTGTACTTGTTTGGAACCTGCTGATGTTTGCCATTAAATTTGTGAAGTCTTCAACTCCTGATGTCACCTTTCTAAGTACTTGATAGGTTTGTCTTTGACAGGGGTGCTTTGTTTCCATGTGGAATTTTAAATGCCAGCAATTTTCTCTCATGTGCCAGCAATTTTTAACCACTAGCTCTGCGACCCACCAAGAACAGTTCCGCGAGCCACTTTACTACGGAAACTCAAAAAGAACCGTCAATGACGTTTGTCACACATTTTTTTTTATTCCTTCATAACAAATTGCATTTTATCACTGGCAGTCGGAGGCTTTCTGGTGGAGAATCCTCCAACACCATGTCATCGACCCGACTGGTATTCCCTGGCTTCTCATGCTGCCCGTTGACATAAACATGAAATCAGTTCCAGAGTGGGGCGTGGCCAACAACAGCTCATTTGCATTTAAGGCAACAGGCCCCAGAAACAGCCTATTCTGAAAGGGACTGAAACTGGCAATAATGGAGCTGCTGATAATGTGTAATCTGAGGAGATTTTTTTGCAAACAGCTTCAGGGACATGTGTTTTGCAACCCATTGGCCTATTTTCACTTATTGAAAATAGTCATAATATGGGCACTAAAAAATTAAACAGACAAATTTAAAAAATAGAATAAATGTTCATCATTAGACAGCCACTTGGCCATATCAGATGTGGCAGTGTGTTAGCATGACCCTGCCGTAAGTATCTCTTTTATGTGATCTCTCTCTCTCTCCCTCCTTTTCAAATAGACACACATTTAGAGCCACGGTATTTCATTGATGACTTTGTTACATTATGACTTGCATTACCCTTAAATATGCATTTTCAACTAAGTGCTGTGGAGCACTGAAAATGGACAAATATAGACCTCATTGGCTATTGTGACTAACTCAAACCTACCCATTCAATTCAAGACCAAATTAGCACTCTGGAAAACCTCGATCCAAGGAAACACACTGAGATGAAAGTAGCAATATTTTAATCACAATACTACGAAGTGACACAGCCTGATTAAGTCTAAGCCAATGTAACACTGAGCAGTAGAGTGAATGTATATTCTGCAGAATATTTAACCCAAATCTGTGCAAAATCTGAGACTGGAGCAGCTGTGCTCCATCCTTTATCCTCACAAAGGGTCAAAGGTCCTCCTATTTCCTATATGTAACAGTTCAATCAGAATTTGGGGTTTACCTTCTCACTAGATGACTGACATCTTGGCAAACCAATAAAGGATATGACATCAATCCACCTTACAAAGCATTTTTGGGTGTTGTCATGGAAACATTTCTATCAGATTTTTCCCTCTTCTGCAATCAGCAAGCAAAGACTGCAATCAGCAAAATAAAGAGCTGACTGACAGACTGAGGTTAGTAAAAACCTTGAGTTATGTAAGATAAATAGCTGATGGACAGGCTAACGTTTCTCTGACTGCAAATACTTGCTGTGTTCAGATGGCCCTTCTCTAAAGAGAGTAAAATCTTGACAATCTACAGAGAGTACAACATTTTGTCCTCTGTGTAGCCTTAGCCTATATTAATTTTAAGCTCTAATACTAATTAAGACAAATGTCCATGACAGGTTAGAATTTAACTCATTCAAGTGTTTTTAGAGCATACATGTACCAACCTTAACACACTACATGCTTGGTGTCTATTTCACAATGGCTTTTTCTGCTCAGTAGCACAGGCCTTTTTGAATACTTACTACACTATCACTCTGACTGATCAGAGGTAGCCATGAAGCACATGATCTCCATATTCAAGTAGGCTATACAAGCAATTATGAAAGAAGAGTTTCTGCTTGAATTCAAAGTATCATTTCAAATTATTCAATAGTATAAAAGGTTACACTCTCCACCAGCTGCTGCTGCTCACTGTCCCTCTGCTCTGTATGCTTGCTTAGATCTCCTCGCTCAAATTCAACAAACTTCTACATGTTGCTGACATAGGCTAGCCTACTTGCAATATTGCTGCAATATGTATAAGCTTCTACATTGGTGTTATTTTTGTACAATTGGCACTACCGGCACCCGCCTCAATTTCAATGCGTAGCTTCGAGTAACTATTTTGATGCGCTCACAGAATCCTGGCTCTGAGCCAAAATGGGAGGGGTGGGGCCTGATGAGCTGTTATTGGATCAGTCCAGTGTCCGTATGGAAAATGAACCAATAGGCCGCTGACTGTCCTTCCTTTGGGCTGGTCGATGGCCAAACAAATTAAATTTATATATATCCTATTTTATCAGCCCAAAAGGTGCGTCGGCCCAGCGGGAAAATGCCTGGTATGCCAGATGGCCAGTCCGTCCCTGCTGGTGAAGCAATATTTGCCTCTGCACTGGTGTCTTGTTAGCCTAGAAATCTAGACGCACCCTAGCGGCGGCAAATTCATTTGCTCAGCCTGTGCGTCTAGTTTCAAACCATAGGGATTTCTATTGGCTGACGCCGTGGACCTCATCCAATCACAGCGCTCTATTTTGTTAGAGTCTTAAGGCGAGCTTAACAGGATAACGACAGTCCTGCGACGGTGAACAACAAGGAAGGTGGCTATGGCGAACGAAGAGCGGTTGTTTGAATTGGCGCTATGCCAACTTTGGAGAAGTTGGACTTGTGCTTTTCTTTGAAAGTTGAGCAACACAATGCACTTAAGTCATTCCTTTCGAAGAAGGATGTATTTGCCGTTTTGCCGACCGGATACGGATATGGTCGTAGCGCTGGCCTATTGCATGTGTAGCCAGTTCACCTTGTTTCTCTGTCTTTTCCCCATGTCAGAGGGCGGTCTACCCTGATTCATCATTAGTGAGACACGAGGACAGCTGCATGCAATTCCTGTCAGAATTACAATAGAGGCTGTTGCTGAAGCGTCAGCCCTCGTTTCAGCAGTCCTCGTGTAAGACGTACGCGGTCAAGACGAGCAAGTTTACCTGTGCAAGTTCACCGAGCACAGGTGCCGACAAAGGCAAAAATGTGCCATTCCACCTGTGCAAGCTCGGTGAACTTGCACAGGTGCCGACAAAAGCAAAAATGTGCCATTCCACCATATCTGTGATCACTGGCCATCGCAGAAAACGGCATCATGCCAAAAGGGGCAGAAATCGCCTTCACCTCCAGCAACTTAAACGGTCCTTACCTACAGAAACCTCCTTCTCCATGGGCTTGTGGAACTGTCAATCCGCAGTCAACAAAACGGACTTCATAGCTGGCTATGCCAACCACCTTTCATTGGAACTCCTTGCTCTCACTGAGACTTGGATCAAACCAGAGAACACTGCCACCCCGGCTGCACTCTCCACTAACCTTACACTATCCCACACCCCTCGCCTATCTGGACGAGGAGGCGGGACGGGCCTGCTGATCTCCAACAAATGGAAATTCACCCCGCTACTGCCTTCAAACAAATATGTCTCATTCGAATTCCATGCCATCACAGTGATCGCCCCAGCAAAACTCTACGTGTTGGTCATCTACCGCCTTCCAGGCCAACTAGGGTGACTTCATGGACGAACTTGACACTCTGCTGTCCTCCATCCCTGAGCATGACTGTCCGCTTTTGTTCTCGGTGATATGAACATCCACTTGATGCTCCAGGCTCAGCGGACTTTTTGGCCCTGGTCCACCTTTGACCTCAAACTGGTTCAAAGCCCACCGACTCACAAAGCTGGCAAAGAGCTTGACTTGATCTTCACTGAACTGCAGCACAGACACCCTCATGGTGACGCTTCCATCTTTCTGACCACTTCTTCATCCAGTTCAACGCCAGCCTGACAGAACAGCCTCCGCTCCTCAGCCGATGGTCACGCTCCGCCGCAACATCCGAACCTGTCTCCAACGCGACTTCTCCTCTGTGGTTGCCTCCGGCCCACCTCCACTCAACACCTTCTCCTCTCTGGAGGTTAATGAGGCCACAGACTCGCTTCTGCTCCACACTGACCTCGTGGTCTAGACGAAGCTGTGCCCTCTACCACAAGGCCAGCTCGATCCAAACAATCTCATCCATGGCTAAATGATACCCTCCGATCGCAGTGCACCAAACTCAGAGCCGCTGGAGAGGAAATGGCACAAATCCAAACTAACTGATGACCTCAAAACTACCAGACACTCCTGACCTCCTTCTCAGCCAGCATCACTGCTGCTAAGACGGCTTTCTACAATGACAAAATCAACAGCTTACAGACACTCAAAACTTTTTCTCAACCTTCAAATCGCTACTCAACCCTCAGCTGCCTCCTCCATCCAGCCTTACTGCAGATACCCTCAGCCATTTTTTTACAAACAAAGTGGCGGCAATCAGCAGTCAATTCTACATGCCCACTCAACGATCTGACTCAGATACCGCGACTCCTACAACCTCTAGGGACTGCTGGAACATCTTTTTTCAGCATTCACGCCACTCTCCGAGAGTGAAGTATCTAGACTCCTGACATGCAGCCGCCCTACCACATGCTCGCTGGACCCTATACCTACGAGCCTACTTCAGTCCATCAGCCTGACCATCACTCCAGCTATCACACATGTGATCAATGCCCATAACCTCCGCACATTTCCAACAGCTGCTCAAAATGGCCCGGTAACACCGCTACTTAAGAAAGCTTTCTCAACCCTGCTCAAGTCGAAAACTACCGCCTGTCTCACTCCTGCCTTTCCTATCCAAAGGCCTTGAACGAGCTGTCTCCAAACAGGTCTCTGACTTCCTTTCACAGAACAACCTTCTGGATCCAAGTCAGTCTGGGTTCAAAAGCCGCCACTTTCACCAAAACGGCTCTGTTGTGTGTAACAGAAGCCTTAAATGAAGCCAGGACGACCGCCGGGTCATCAGTACTCATTCTGCTTGACTTATCGGCTGCCTTTGACACGTTAATCACCGCATCCTTCGCCTATATACTCGCTAACATGGGAATCTCCGGTTCTGCTCTCCCTGGTTTGAATCCCCCACCTCACAGGACGCCGCTTAACGATCATGGCTTGGTCAGCTATCTGCACCTCACCATCTCACCACAGGGGTCTCCCAGGGCTCAGTGCTGGGCCCCTTCTTTTGCTATCTACACCACCTCCTTGGGACAGATTATCCGCTCGCATGGCTTTCATACCACTGCTATGCAGACGACACACACAGCTCTATCTGTCCTTTCCACCTGATGACCCCTTGGTTTCAGCACAGATCTCGGATTGCCTCTCAGACATAGCTACATGGATGAAGGCACACCACCTCCAGCTGAACCTCTCAAAGACTGAACTGCTGGTCCTCCCAGCTAAACCTACCATACATCACGACATCAACATCAAATTTGAATCCCTGTCTGTTTCACCTACCAGGACTGCAAAAAAATCTAGGAGTTGTTATCGACAACCAACTAAACTTCTCAGATCATGTTGCCTCACTCTACAACATACGGAAAATCAGGACTTACTTGACTCAAGATGCTACCCAACTTCTGGTTCAGGCAATAGTCATCTCACCACTGACTACTGTAATGCCCTCCTGACAGGTCTCCCAGCCTGCGCAGTGAAACCACTTCAGATGATTCAGAACGCTGGGCGGGCGCACCTGGTCTACAACCAACCCAAAAGGGCACATGTTACCCCCCCTGCTCATCCAGCTACACTGGCTACCTATGGCGGCCCGCATCATATTCAAGGCTCTAACGCTTGCCTACAAAGTAGTCTCCGGTTCTGCTCCCACCTACTTGAATGCCCTCGCATACAGACATACCGCTACCTCCAGACCGCTGGGCGCCCTCAGATCTAACGACGCCTAGCTCTACCACCGCACGCCAAGCCAATCCAAACTTTTCTCATCTGTTGTTCCTCGCAGGGAACACACTGCCAGCTCCTACAAGGGCAGAGACATCCTTCTCCATTTTCAGAAAACTCCTGAAGACCCAGCTCTTTAGAGAACATCTCCTCTCATAGCAACACTTACAACAAGTCTTACTGATCCTAGCACTCACCAGTCGCCTCAAACTGACAACTGTTAAAAACAGCACTCACTGATGCACTTATTCTTAATGTTTCTAAATTGTCCTAAAATTGTTGAGAACTGCTCTAAAACTTAAACTGTTTACTATGTTGTTAGTCGCTTTGGCTAAAAAGCGTCAGCCAATGTCCCACACTGGCCTGTCCCACTGGCCCCCCGCTACTTAGGGGCGGGTGATTAGTTACACACCGAGTTCGTTTCGCACTGATTACTGGCCGACAGTATAAAACCACCCAGGTAATAAGAAGCTTGTAAGCTCTGCCTGTTTAACCCTCTAGCGGTCGGATTCAGTCATCAGGTATGTTGCAATACTCCCGTTTGCTGCCGGACTAATAACATGGTTTAATCAATGTTTGTCTTCACCTGTAGCTTCGCGGTCACCGACTAGTCTACTCCTGCTGCCCGTGTGTTAGACACCATCCCTTATTCATTCTACAGGTATGCACCTATGTTTGTCTTAAATCTCTCATAGTTTATTTTCTGTTTTGAGTCGTAACATTTTCTCTTGTATGCCTGTAGCTGAACGTGGGTGAGTGCTCTCCATATGGCGCTTTGTGCACTAATCCTAGTTACGAACATAGGTACGATGCTTGCTTTAATGGGTAACTTTCTAGGCGGCAGTAGAAGGCTTTATGTTCAATGTCTTTTCTGTCCTGTCCAGGTAGCGCGGCCTTTTCCGTCTACGCGGGGTGCATACCGTGGGTCGTGCTGCTGTCTTGTCTGTAGTTAGTTTGTTTTGGTGTAGCCTAATTGTGTGCCGTTTCACAGTAAGTTCTGTGTCTGTTGTTTCTTTTTGTGGGCATTAACTTAGTGTCTACGTCTGCCTGTGTTCTTTGGGTTTATTTGGCGTTTATGTCAGCCTGCATGTTGCTTGCCGCATTAGTAGAGAGGAACGGGGCATAAGTGGCATATGCTTCATCCTGGTAACTGCTTAGGTTCTGTCTGGTGCTGGCTGTCATTTGCGTGTGTTTGTATTTCTTTTGTCCTGGTGTGCCTGCATTATCTACCATAACGTCTGTATTGGCTTACTGTATTTTTGCCCCCTTGTGGTGCTGTTTTATTTGGCAGATGAGGGGCCCTCTTTGAGGGAGGCTATAGTCACCTGGTGGTGGGACCCTGTAGCTGCACATTTGTGGTGTCATTGTTGCTTATGTGGGCTGCTGTGTGTCTCTGGTAAGTCACTTTCTTTGCAGTGTGTATGCACGTGATGATGGCTGGAACTTAGAACACACCTCCAGTTAGTCTGTCTCCCCAGGTAAGCCCCCATCTGGCGTGTATCTTTTAGCTCCAGTGGAGCCTTGGCCCTCACTTTTTAAAATCACCTGTTCATATTGTATCATAATAAAAGATAACAATAATAAATATTTTTGTACTTTCATAACCTCTGACTCGTTTCAGGTATTATTGCAGGACATTGGTTATTTAATAAACTTTTATGATTTGACTGGAATTCACGTTGTCTGCTTGGTGCTTTTGGACCTGTGTCAAACCTTCCTTAGCAATTCTCTTAAAGAAGTCCCAGGGTACTAAGCCCAGGGTGGCGTAGTCAGGCTACTGGGAGTGGCTTATAGCCTCTCTCTCTTTCCCTCCTTACTGCTCTGGTTACACATGCCTAGGCAGTTTGAAAGACAATTCTCTGCCCGCCCCTTGGATTAAGCGAGGTGAATGGTTCGATGCCAGACTATACATTTCAATGATATAGAATGGCCCACCAGGCTAGTGTCTTGTTGAAAGTGTTCAGAAACAGCCTGTAGTCCCCACTTTCAACAGCAGAGGGCAGAATTAGTTTACAAAATTTGTCTATATATATGTCTATTAGCCTAGAAATCTAGACGCACCCTAGCGGCGGCAAATTTAATTTGCTCAGCCTGTACGTCTAGTATCAAACCATAGGAATTTCTATTGGCTGACGCCGTGGACGACAGCACGCAAACCTTTTCCTCCAAACAGTGATTTTTATATAGTGAATGTGCAGTTAATAGCAGTTATTTCAGAAGTAATTGTGTAAATAATAGTGTTTTGGTATTTAATGTTATATTTACCATCGTGTATTTTATATCGTGTGTGAAAGCGGTTAACGTTAACGTTAGCAACATGGTGCAGTGCTTCGTATCTGACTGCCATCCTGATGGACCGGTGCATTGTCTGCTCTTGGACCACCATATTCAGTTTATTATATTAATATGCTGTGAATTATTACACAAAATGTTCATTAAATGTACAAAGTATTTCTCGGTTAATAATTAATGATATGACTTGTACAGTATGAAGGCTACTGTAGCCTAGCTAATGTTAACTAGCATTACCAACCTCCCTGCAAAACTCCCCACACAACTTTGTAGGTCTTGTCCCTCATGCTGGCCCTTACAAAACTCACAAGCTGACCCTCGGACACACAACAGTCAATAATGTGACCCGATTTAAAGTGGTTTTCACCCCTTTGGACACTCTTGATTTCGTCCTTGAAACAGTGAAATATTCGCGGGGGCTTGGACGGTTTGCTCACCATTTTTCCTGCAGTGTCTAGCCTGTGGTAGCATCCAGCTTGGGCTATCAGCTAGCTAGTTCAAAAGTTTAAGTACTTAATGAGGATTTACAGGGCTCTTTATGGCTCGACTAAGTTGATGTTGCCTATAAACAACAATTCATGTTCATAGAAACAACAAGGTCACTAAAAGATATCGGAACTCCCCCATTACCGTCGGTCCTGTATTTCCGCCGTCTTGCGCGTATGTGTCACTTAATATCCATTTCTATACAAACCAGGACGGCAGACTCCTAAAGAAACACAAGAACCCACACCATAGGTGTATCTAAATTAGCTATGTACCAAAAATGACATTTTACCGTGACTCGAAAAGCTGTAAACAGTGTTGTAAGGCTGTGTGTACACAACCGCTTGGAGCTCCAGTGGAATTTTAATTTCATGACGAGAATTCTCGGTCTAACCATTCATGTGCCATTAAAACGCCGTAAATAGGTGACCCATCAGGCCAGCACTATAACTCCGAGCGTGGTAAACAAAATCGGATATTTCAGGCAGTAAATGCTCCTGTTAAGAACCAAAACAGATTTTGTTCAAATCTACACATATGGCTACTGAAAAATGTAAGGTTCATTTAGCAAATGTTATTTTGAAGTGTTAAAAAACATCGTTGTTTTAGAATTTCTGAACAAAAGTGGTGATAATTGGGGGTGTTACGATATCATACCTGTATTGCAGCATGTAGGCTAATGTTAGCAGCATTATAATGACATTCTAATGTCTGAAAGGCTAATGATTAGCCTATCGGCTACCTGAAACGTTTTTAAACTAGCATTTACGGTGTTCTATTTGATGGTGTATTGGCCCTGACTAAGTTTGTGTGATATATAAACCACAATCCTTGTTGATAGAAGTACCATTGTTCGTCTAGAAAGTTTTTATTCACATTAAGATTTTCGCCATTGCCAGTAAAAGACTCCACCATCTTGGTCAGGGATTTTCGCTGAGAATTTTACGCACTTTCAACCAATCAGAGGCATCACTGTGGGATTGTTCAGGATTATGGGTAATGAAGTACTTATCCAAGACATCGCGAATAAAAGACATTTATCTCAAAACAAGGTTGGTGCCCCTTGAATTTTAGCCCTCTATATGAGCATATACAATCGCTTAGTACAGCCGTAGCTGGTTTTAAGTCTACCATGTATGGTTACGTTTTTATGGCTTATACCCCAATTGTCAATGGAGAAATTGTATTGAATTTTTACTTCCGGAATCGGCTGTGGGCGGGACTGTGATGCTCTATAAGTAATAGCGAGAAGGCGAAGCTCAGAGCCATAGAGAGAAAGAGTTGCGACACTCCCATTGGACTCCGTTGTACGCTTTTTGCCGCCTACTTCCGGGGTATGCAGCCTCGCGTAGTTCCAGCTGAGTACTGTGTATCTGATGCTAGTAGAAATAAGGTTTGTTTAATTACACTCTTGAAAGGGCGGTTGGATTGCATGTAGGAATACAAATTATTCCACACAAAAAAGTATCATAAGCCATAATGAGCTTTAAAATGTTTATTACTCAGACAGTAGTGTGACTAATTTGTTCCCCAAACACTGCTGCTGGAGGCGATGACTGCTTGAGCTGGCTGGTGTTGGCGAAGGATGGTGATGGCGGCTGCTGCTGCTGGCGGCTGGTGTATGCAAGAGATAGTATTTTCTAGGCAGTCCTGAGTGAACTGGCTTGTTAGAACATATTTGTGCCCCTGTCTCAACAGATCTTGCTGGACCACCAGTATCGTTGTTGTGGCCATCACAGGTTTCAGTGGAGCCCCCAAAAAAAAAAAAGAAATGGTTAGGATCAGGCTTGGAATTTCACCATTTTAGGGGCAAGGCCACTTGGCCTTCAGTTGGGCATATTTGGAGGGGGTACAAAGGCCACATGTCAGGGCACCAAGGCCAAAGTTAACTATACAGTAGTACCATATAAAAATTATCAAAGTTGTATTTAGCCTATTCACTGCAGTAGACCTGTATCACTGTATGAAACATTACAAAAACATTAAACATGACATATTACATAGAACTGTAAATCATCTGATCATCTAACAATTACAGATATCTAGGCTATATATAACATTTATTTTATATTTGGTCTGCTATGAAATCATGTATTTAACAATTTAAGCACAGCTCAGCTTTAAGAAACTCAAATAGCCTAGATGCATGCTTAGCATGTGATCATTAAGACTACGTTCACAAACTCTTAGCAGCTGTCCTCTGATTTACCAATATCTAGGCGATATTTGTAACATCTGTTTTGTATTTGGCCCGTTATGAAATCATGTGGAACAATTTAAACACATTGTAAAACTTAAAGCCCAAATCTGGAGACATCCATGCATGTCGAAATTTACTGCAAATTCAAAACTGGATTACTGGAACAGCTAACTGTACAGGGGACTGTTTCACACCTTTGTGTTTGGTAAGGTCTGCTGTTTATTCTGATTTAATGGGTTGCCATGTGTTAAAAGAAGGGTTCGTGAAGTATTCCAGCGAGATTAATGGGTAGGGAGATCATGGACGCAAAACCTCAGTAGAATGTATGATTAAATTGAATTATATTATTTACTTTTCTCGCGAACCGTTCAACACAGCAATTATCGGCTAACATCGTTTAAAAGCTGAGAAAAAGCTTTCATGTGATACTTGTGATGTCTGTGTGATGAGTAGGCTACTTCGCGAGTAGTTCAACTGAGAAGAATGGGTGAATTTGGACGTACTTTCTTTCTTGCGCTGTCACTTTCCACTGCGTAAAAGACTAAATTAATTTGGCGCTGTGAATGCTAAAATTATTTTGACAGGCCACAGGCTAAATAAAATCGCCATTAGTAGGACGCAAAGCAGAACATTGAAAGAAGGGGGCACCAAGGCCACCGTGGCCTGTAAACCTCTGATTTTCAAAGGGGCATCACGGCCAATGCAAGGGGCTACGAAGGCCATGGCCCTTGTGGCCGCCGTGAAATTCCTACCCTGGTTAGGATACCTGTTCTTAATGCCTGTTTACATATTTGTTGTTTTTGTTCACACATACTGTACGTATGTTTGTTGATATTATTCATGCTTGTTCCTTGTTCATGCTTGTTCCCATTTTTTTTTTGTTCCACACTGTTCATTTTTATCTTATGCCAGGTACCTTTATTATGAATGTTGTCCTTCCTTTCAGCCCTGATGCACTCTGAAGCCTGATGTATGTGGAGGATTTTTTTTAAATGTATTAATCACTTATAAGATTCCTCCCTATACCTTCACTTTGTTCTTGTTTTTCCAGTTAGATACACACATTTACACACACACACACACACATCTTATTGTCTCACTCAGTATTTTTTATTAAACAATATTTGATTCATTTATCCAAGCTTAATGAGTTGTTATTCTTTAATATATTTGATTCTTTGTGCATGGCTTAGTATTAAAATTATCATGGTTGTGTGGTCAACTCCTGCCTCATCAGAAGAAGTGGGTGTAAATGCTGAATGGACTGTTCTTTCTCAAAAAAGCAAAAAGGTACAACGTCCAATGGGAGTGTCGCCTGTCACTGTTCTCTATCACTCTCTCTGCAGCTAACCTTACTCTTACTCTGTGCATTAACCCAGAGCCGTAGAGAAAAATCTTAATAGCTCTTACCTATAGACCCAAACCTATAAGCATAATGCTTTTGATAATATATGAATGGCTCAGTCCCGGCGTCATGGGGGGGCTTTGGGGGGCCAGGCCCGTCCTGGAAGTCATCTGTGCCCGCCCTGGACGAGCTTGGCTGCACCAACCAACCCCGATCCCATAGATTGATTTTGAACACGTATTAAATGTAGGCCTATATTATACGTTTGTCAATGTAGCAAGTAGCAAATAAAACTTGTAAAATCTGTATTATTCCGTAGCTAATCAATCAGGAACATTAGGTAAGCCCGTCACCTAAATGGAGAGGTTACATGGCGCAGTCTACTTCACTTCTGCACTAACCCCTGTCATCCGATGACAAATATGGCTTATCAGCTCGCAGGTAGGCTATATCTCGTAGTTAGTAGAAGTAGGCCTAGTAGTTTCTGGGTTTGTTTGATAGTGTTAACCTTTACTGTTTTTTCTTCTGACCTAGTCGGAGAACAGGGAGCTTTACCACTCCAGGGCCGAAGTTATCCGTAACTTCGGGGCTAACTCCCTAACACTCTTATCTGAAAGTGGTTAGCAAATGAACGAGGATTTTGGTTTTATCTGCGGATTTATTTTGAATATGACTAGCTCCAGTCTCAATAGCACGTCTACTTTTTCCACACGCATCTCAGTTCTAACACACATCCCTCTCGCTTTCTCTCTCCATCCCTGCTTTGGGAGCTGCACCATTTTACAACAATTGCATCTACATTTTTATGACAATGTTTTGTCAAGTGTAAGCTTAAACTACCGTGATCAATTTAAGTTCCCGTGCCCCCCCTGGAAAGGTGTAATGCCCGTCCGTGAATTTGTGTCTGCCGCCGGGTCTGGAATGGCTTAATCTTAAAATTATATTCTTAGTCTTAACATGATCATGTTTCACGTTGTGGTCTGGCTGTGACCACTTATCAGAAGTGAGCTAGCTGCTAGGCGAATGCTGAATGGACCACGGCAGACCTAACGCTACCACGAAGGTAAGCTAATGGCTGAATCGGAATTAATAAGCAAAATCACGGTAATCAATAATACAGCCCAGTTGCGATAAAATGAAAATCATGAGACATCTGTCATCACATGAATGATATGGAAAAGAAAACTTAAGTGAGAGCCGTTCTAGCCTGTACTTCTGTCCATGCAAACATGAACATAAGCTTTTCCCTCCAAAAATGTAAAACGTATCTAAGTAATATACAGCTTTTCGTTGTCACCCTGCCTCTCAAAATGCAAAACTGACATTGACAATTATGTAATCATGCAATAACAGCTGAAAAAGTAGTAGGGTGTATGTTTATATATATATTTACCGTTATACAACGCAATCGCTGCTGTCTGTCCCATAGAAGAACATGACAGCCAGCGTATGTTTTGGAACTATAGCGGTTTACACGAACCACGTGACTGCCCTGGCGGTGATATCAAAGAGTGTCGCAACTCTTTCTCTCTATGGCTCTGGCGAAGCTGATCTTTGTATGGATATGCTATCCTCGTTAGCCGTTACCTAAGTAGTGCTATATAAGCAAAGTGGCAGAGGGCTAACACTTCTGTAGCTATTTTCAATCATACTAATTACAATATATTACGTTATTACAATAATTACAATATTTACACAGTTAACCCAACTTCTCTAATTGCAAAAGCTTTCAATCATACTAATTACAATATATTATATTATTACAGTGGTTCTCAAACTTTTTCTTTCATTCCCCACTTTGATCAAGGGGGCATTTTCGAGCCCCACCTGTCCCTCATCGCTCTAAGAAAGTGGTAGGTCAAGCTTAAAATTGTCAAATTTATTGAAATAATGACAAGTTCTAAATATATCCTCTTCAGCAGAGTTAAAATCAGCTGATGTTGCAGATATAATAATAAATAAATACATAATGTGCCATTGTAAATTAAAAACACATATTTCTGTTTTCCAGCAACATATTAGGAAGCATAGGCCAATATTTTACAGCATTGTACAATATATTCAATGAAATACCAAAATGCTGCATTAAATGGATCCATAATCCAGTCATACTGAGCACTGCTGGTTGGGAAATATTTTTTAAATAAACTTTGCAGGGATGTGATGTAGGCCTACTGTTTAATACATGGGATCACAAGAGTGGCTCCCGAATCAGACGTTTCAGCGATTTCACTCAGATTCTCAAAGGCATAATACTGTCGCGATCGAGGCGCCTGTCCCATACCTCAAGTTTTTTGGTGAATGCAGTAATCTTATCTGCTAGGTGAGGTAGGTGCTTGTCTTTGCCCTGTAACTGGAGATTTAACTTATTGAGCTTTCCAAATATATCGCTAAGATAGGCCAGCTTCGTCAAGAACCTAGGTTGTGGAGGCAGGACATCATATTTCGCGGAGCTTTTCACTGCTGCCAGCACTCCCGTCTTTCCCAGGATGTATTTATGGAACTCTGCATAATTTTATTTATTTAGCTGCGGACCAGGTTGAATGAGCACCTGTTTCTCACATCGGTCCAGGCACCTTTCATAATTGAAAAGCCTCATTCTGAGTATGCATTACTTGCGGGGATGCTCAAAATGCAAGAAAGTAGCTTCGCATACTGTGGGAAGCCAGACCTGCTCCTGAGTGCTTGGGCCCAAAGCTCACCTACAGAGTGGTTGTTTATTTCCAGATTAGGCAAGACCTCTTGTAGAACACAGTTCTTGTTGTATAGCTCATCCAAGTCAAGCTCATCCTCCATCTGAAGGGCGGATACAGATGCGGTTAATTGCCGGTAGCTGATTTCTTTTTTTTCTTTGAAATTGAAACACTGGATGTTGAACAAGTGCCCAGTTTCTGAGAAGTTAAACCACTTCTCAAGGTATATATCTCCACAGTTTCATAGAAAGTATTGAATTCCCTCTTGAGCCTGTCAACACTGACATTATCTGAGGAGAGGAGGATACGGTTAACTTTTGTTCTGAAAAAAAACATCATTGTTGCGCTGCTGGAGTTTGGTTCGGAGGCCGTTCATCAGAGCATACACTTCAACTGAGGTGAGACTGTCACTCTCAAGACTCAGCATGGCACAATTGAAAATCTTTAAAGTGTTTTGCAAGAAGAAGAGAGTGACCTCCAACTCACTGCATTGGTCTTCCTCTCCATACTCGTTACCCCGGAGCGCACTCCTCCTGTCCCAGCGACAAGAAGTAGCTTCGCACAGCTGGCCAGGTGTTGACAAGTCTGTCAATTGCAGGGAGCAGGCTCAACCAGCATGTCGGGACGTGGCGCAACAGTGCATGGTACTCCACGTCAGCAAATTGCAAACATTTCTTTGAGGGTGGCAACTCTCTTGGCAGAACAGCTGAAATGGTTGAATGTTTTTATAACAACATTCTCCACATCTATTTGCAGTACATTGCTGGCACGTTTTACTGCATTGTGTATTATGTGAGCTGGGCAGTTTGCGGGCAGGATCTTGCTGTTTTGTTTTTTTTTAGATTTTGGTAAATGGAGTGTCTTCTTCCATAATTCACTGCCGCATTGTCAGCCGAGTAGGCCATTATGGAAGCTGAGTTTGTGTTCTTTTAATTTATTCAAAAAGGTGTCAGTGATCGCATCTGCGCTCTCGGCTGCCTGTTCCAAGAAATCAAGAACTCTGGTCTGGATGCCCTGCTCTGGAGTCCAGAATCTCACAGAGATTGGGAATGTTTTCACATTGCCTTTATTCGAGGCATCTGTTGCAATGGAAAAAAGAATATGTCTTTTGACTCGAGGCTCTTGGAGAAGACAGATGCTAGGGGTGCCAGAACGTTTGTGACCAGTGCTTCAGCTTTTGTGCGACCGCAGCTGAGTTTAGCTATAGCTGAATCTGAATACAGCTTTGGTATCAACTTCATCGCACAGTCAAGCGATCTATATGATTGTTGGTGGGCCACACAGTGAAACACAGAGGTCAGCTCTGCAGCAGCAATTTTATTGTACATGGAATCATCCTGCTTCTTAAAGAAGGACGAGACTAACGTGTTGGTCTTTACTGTCGCGGTGTTGGCAGTGTAGCTTGCTGCTAGCATGTAGTCTAACATCTGCCTCCCCTCCATGAGAAACACCAAACTCTCTTATACACACTTTGCAGAATGCTTTCATCGTCGCTTAAGGCTTTGTCAATCCACGGCAGAGGCGATTGCTCTAAGACTACAGGGGAAGCTCAGCCTCCTTCTAGCCTACTATTCCAACTAGAACATGCTGAAAACATGTTCATCTTCATGGCTAGTTTGTTCAGCAATAAGGTTTTGCCGGTCATTTATCGTGATTTCGCACCCGTAATACATTGCTGTGACGACACAATCCATCAAAAAACCATGCAAAAAACCCATAGACGCTCGGCTTCACTGGACTTTCAATGGCACTACAAAGTGGGCTGATCTCAGTGCAGAAAAGCTACACATTTATTGGACAAGCGCCACAAAATCGTCATTTCCAGGGAAGTCTCTAGGAGTGAATGGGACAGTGGGATGGCCCGGACGCCGAGCTTCTGTATGATGATTGGAGGAACCGTCATAGAGGCTGGACTCTTTTTGATTGACAGCATATGTCGCGATTGAGTTGTTCAAGTTCAAGGCAGGGATGCGTTAACGTTAGTGTTAGCAGGTGAAGTCGAGAGACAAAGCAAGTTGCAGCTCAAATTCTCATAATTTGGGAGCAATACAGTCGGTTTCTATTTGTCTTTGTAAATAGCATACTGTAAATAAAACCGTAATGTGGAATTACAGAGTTTGTGACTTGCTTTTGTTCCAGTTGTGTATTTAGGCTAAATTAGGTAGCGCGCTATATAACGGTGTAGGCTACATTATGCCATGTCTGCCATGCCAACTCTATAGCCTACTGTTTGGGATACTTTTTGCCCTCAAAGAACAATATAGCACCTTAATAATATTAATTTAATAATTTACCATTTTTATCAGAGCTTCCTCTGTTCCAAAGAGCAGCAATCGCCACTGATCCACGGGTACCTCCCCACCCACTCCTCCCGGTACCCGCATAGACGCTTTTGCTTTTTAGCGGCGTGTTGGGGTTCCGGTACATCAGCCATGTCAAGGAATGAATGAAAATTAGCTAAAATCAGTGCATATTCGCGCCTAATTATAGAGCGTCAAAAGAAACAAAGTAGGCGGGGCTGCATCAGACGCCGGCTGCCATCGGGGCTGCATGCAGTCGACTCAACCTCTCTAAGGACAGTTTTTCATGTTTATCAGAAAATAACTACTCAGTATTCTGATTGAGTATAATTTTCGGGACAATTAGGGCCGGATTCGGGATAAACGCTTAGATTTCGGGACTGTCCCGAATTGCTCAGGACGTCTGGTCACCCTACCTGCTATCCTCCGATACAATCGCCATGTTGTCCGCTGGTTCACTACAGGCTTCGCACGTTTTTCCTTGGGGGAGAAGAACATTGTGTAGTCGTAGGCTACTGGAGGCGGGGTTAATTACCATATCCATTTTGACATTTAAGTCCAACATTTATGTAAGGGATAATGTATAGAACACCGGTCATTATTGGGAAAATAAGTCCCGACAGGGTGAACCGGACCCGCAGCGGAGGGGTGTTGTTCCGCCCTGAAGGGACTTATTTTCCCAATAATGACCGGCGTTCTATACATTATCCCGCTTATTACACAGCTACTTGCCAAAATGAAATAATGAACTCCCCACGATATGACTTTAGTCTACATAGCCTAGCCTATATGTTACCGTTCATCGTGGCATTTGCTGAGAAACAAATAGTTAGCAACAACACAACAACCGTCTGCTTTCACTTTTGAATGAAGTTCCAGTCCTTGCGTAGTGATATGAAAGACGTATCAGAAGCACAAAAACGGTTGCCATTGACAGCGGTAATTAAATGAAAATGTAAATACCGTATGAAAATACTTTTTGGGAAATCCCATTCAAGCCAATTGAATTCCAGTTCTACTTGCCTTGTGAAGAGCCGTGTAATAAATTTAAATATAAATGTCAAAGTTGGAATATATATATATATATATATATATATATATATATAATATATATATATATATATCAGTTAAGAACAAAATTATTCATAAAATATTGATGTAATGTTGATTTTCTCTTGACCAATATGTTTGTTCTGACCGAAAATGACACTGCCACATGCCAAAAGGTTGTAAGACAATGTGGTAGAAACATGGAATCAAAAAAATTATTGTTTTTAGCTTTTTTTTAGCATTTTTTATGAAAAACTAAATTATTCATACCCTTTTTCAATAATCAATGAAAACATCTTTATTTGCATTAACAACTCTCAAAATGGTTATTATAATATCTACCAAGCCTCTCCATATCTCTACAATGATTCTAGACCACACCTTTTTAACAGCAATCCGGGTTTTCAGTCAGGAACGATTATTCCATCGATTATGCCATCACTCTGGCCTTGTGCTCACTTTTTTGACGGATTGAGGTCTGGACTCTGGCTCTGCCACTCTAAAATTGGTAACACTTTACTTGACAGTATCGACATAAGAGTGACATGACACTGTCAGGAACATATGACACTGTCATGACACATGAACCCTAACCCTAACCCTAACTTGTTATGACAAAAAACGAATGTCAATTAATAACAGAAGCATTATGTCATAAACGTTTATGACTTGTTTATGACACATTCATGACAGTGTCATGTCACTCTTATGTCGATACTGTCAAGTAAAGTGTAACCCTAAATTGTTGATATTGTTCTGTTAACCATTTCTTGCCTTGTTTGGCTGTATGTTTAGGATCATTGTGTGGTTTAATGGTCCAATGATGCAGATCCATTGGGACAGGTCTCTTGGCACACTGGCTGATCTTTTCCACCAAAAATCTCAATGTAGCCCCTTGTTTTAGTGTTACTGTTTACTTTGAGAAGTTCACCAGGTTCCATTGTCTGAAAAACACCCTTGATATTTATATTTAGCATTTATATTTAACATTTCAATTTAACATTTATATTTAACATATTTTTTTTCCCTTGTACAAAATCTTATCTTACATGTTTTGATGCTAAATGTGCTAAAACTGTGCTGGATAAAACAAAATACCTTATTTTACAAACGGTACCCCATATTACCTGCTGCCATCCATCTAGCTAAAAGCCACCTCTGTCATATGCTACAATGTTGCTGTTCTGAATGTCTGTATTTTACAGCTCGGATGCAACGTGACAGTTCATTTAAACCAAGGGGTTCACGCTGTCCCACTGGCAAACAGGAAGTGGTGGAACTGCTCCCCTATTTCAGGTAGTGGGGTACGGTTGGCTACCATTGTTACCAAAAATAATTCCAGGGAAATGCATGGATTCCAGTTGCTTCCAGTAGCAGCAACTGGAATCCATGCATTTCCACTGAATTAGACTTTGACAACATTATTTCTGCAAAAACCAAAAGTATTTGTGACATTTGTCAGATAATCAACCAGAACGAGAAGCTGCAAGGACCAGTAGCCTCTATGCTGCAGCATAAAAATCAGAAAAAGATTTGAGTTTGATTAATCACAATTAATGTCTTCCTCATAGCTTTGCGTGATGGATAGGCTGGATGTAAATTAAATACTTTAAATACTGTGCCTGCTTTTCCATATTGACATGGACCATTGTGTCTGCTTTTCCATATTGTCATGGACTATTGTGTCTGATTTTCCATATTGACGACTATTGTGGACCTTGTTCAAATTCACCACTTGTTATTACTTCTTTTAGTGCACAAGAAACATACCTGTCAATGGTGTCATTGGAATCATCTGCTGGTTTCTGTGTAGAAACTATATTCAAAGTTAATAAGATGCTATTAATAATAGTCCATGTCAATATGGAAAAGCTGGCAAAAAGGAGGAGAGAAAAAAACAACCAAGAGCTCCAAGATGTGGAAAGAGAGAAGAGACTGATTTCCTTCGGCTAAGTTCTGTCGAGATTTGGAGTATGTTTCTTTATTAACTTATTGATCTTTATTGATTGACCTTGTGATGGCCCTTATAGTGTCCCATATTAGCAATTATATACATAAACAACACTATCTTACACCTTACATTCAATAACTATGTGTCCTTTTATTGATTCTTTATATATATATTTTAAAATATTTAACTTTTGATGTGTTTTCTGTTATTTTTCTCAGATTTCTCACCCAGAATACGGTGTCTGTTAGCCTGACGAGCCAGACCCACATTAAAATGTAGGGTCTGGGCACTCACCGTTCGCAGTGCTCAGTCCGAGGGGCGGGATAATCGGTTGTCTTTTAAAATTCCCTCTGCACGCAATAGGACAGCGCTATGAGTCCCATGGTTTTTCCCATCAGCCCAGAGCTAGTGGGCTAGTTCAAACTTTTGCCAACTTAAAAAGCTTAACTCGTGTCACACTGTTCGCCAACAGCAACATCCATCTTCTTTGTTTTCAAGTAGCAGGGAATTCAAGCCAAAACGTTGCAACTCTGCCATCAATCATTATGTTAAGCCCGCCTAACGACTCTATACATGATTTGATTGGCCTGATATAAGTATAATTTTTTCGAGCTCACAAGCCAACGGAGAGTTGCTAGACTAGCCCTGGAAGCAAATGTAATTTGCTGCCGCTAGGGTGCATCTAGATTTTTTGGCTAGGTGTCTGTGTCTCTGTCTGAAACCTCAGCAGTCATGTAGAGCAGTGTTTTTCAACCTTTTTTGTGCCACGGCACACTTTTGACACTTAAAATGTCCCACAGCATACTACCATCCTGTGTTAAGAAAAAATAAACATACCATAGCCTAAAATTTCAAATAATCCACAGATATGGCCTTATTATGGCTTCTATGCAAGACCTGCTCAATAAAACAAGCGCCCTCTGTTTCATTTGTAGGTGACTATATCTAATTTAATTGTTGTTATGAACTGGATATGTGATGATTCTGTGAATACTGGATATGGGGCCCCCGTTGTAAAATGCCTGCATACCACAAATAGTGCAATCACACAATCAATGAGAGCATGTGGTTATAAATTCTTTGATGCAACAGTTGCTTTTCTGGACCAGTGAGTGACATTTGGGTAATTTTCTGCGGCACACCTGATGATCTCTCACGGCACACTAGTGTGCCCCGGCACAGTGGTTGAAAAACTCTGATGTAGAGGATGTCACCACTGTGTTATTATACACATGAAATGACAGGCTCCAAGAGGTTTCAGAGTGTAGTTTGCATAGCTTGTGATGTATTTGAGAAAACAAATGTCAAACCAAAACCAGTCAGGATTGCCACTGGTGTGAATGATCAAGTATTGACAATAATAAATATTACTGGCGGCCTCAAGGTGGCGGAGGGCCCCCAAATCAAATTCTGCTTAGGACCCCATTAGGGCTTGAGCAAACAAAAATGATAATGACGGTCCCCATGAGGTGTCATGCAAAAAAAATCCTGAGCCTACTGAGCCAGTGACCCATGTCACCCTACGCTTGCAGCTTTCATTATAGTGAACAGCGCCCTCGTGTGGAGACGCTGGGAAGCAGACAGTAAGACAGTATTTGGCGTCACAACATTTGCAAGATTACAGAACATAGCGATATGTGAAATGCGAAATGTACCCCGGGCTGCAGCTTGCAGATTGGGGCTTTTCTTCAGTCCTGAAATAGGCCTAGTTCAGACGTGTCACCCTCTCTTTGACGAGACCAACTAACAAGATCATGGCTATGACCTGCTACTGAAAGGAGGCGGGTTTGTACGTAGGATAGCCCAATCAGGGAACGCGCAGCTGTAGCTCCATCGCAAAGCGCGCTGGGAGCGGCACAGTTAGGTTTGAAAAGAATGAAGTGATGAACTTCAAACAAATAAACAATGTAACGCTGCGTTTTCTAGAGGCAAGGAGCAGGTAAATCAATATAGGCTACTGCTAAAGTCTGGAAAACGAAAAAAGAGATGAAACCATAAGTAGTTGTCGTGGGTAAGTTAGAAACGTGGTTCTTGCAATCACAGTGTAAATGTAATGTTACTTACTACATGCTGTATATTCCCAGATGGATGTGTAAGTCCAACGCGTGTTAGATAAACTTGTCTTCCGTGGTTAGTTGAGTCGGTTGCTATAGTTCCAAAACTCGCCAGTTTGGCTGTATTCCCGGAGAGTGCACTGACGCACTAGACAAGCCTGTTGCTGACGGCGGGAGAATGGCTAGAGGAGAACGGATCAAACCCATATGCTTCAAATAATTACAACTTTATTGTTGCATTTTACGCATCTTTTAAAACATTTGTGTGCTTTTCATCTAAACTAGCTGAAGTGTCTTAATTGTTTCGTAAGTATTTCCGTCTGCGTCCATTCGCGAAATTCTATTTCCAACACCCATAAACTGAGCAGCAGTGATATCTGTGCAGTTGACAAGTTGAGTCCAGAGCTGTCACATCAGTGCCAAACGGAGTTTAAGTTGCAAGCTTGTTTACTGTGGGCTCAAACCAATTTCTTATTTTATCTTATTCTATCTAATTTTTAATTACACATGTTTCTTTGTTAAGACATCACCCATGGGATTAAATCACACATCAGTGTCCTTGGCTGGACGAAGGGCAGGCGACATTTAATTGAGATACAACCAGGACCATCAGCAAGATATGGACAGCAATTCTTATTCTAAACCGCCAATAGGGTAAGTTTAAATCTCCCGTGTCTTTTGGTCCAGAGTTTGTCTCAATAGGGCGAAATGCTTTAATGAATGATCCTTGTATTGATCACCTGTGCATAAAACTGAAGCGCCTCTGCGACTGAAAAGTGCGTGTTTTCAGCGGTAAAAAAAACCCGAAATCATCTCAACATTTGTGTTCTTACAGGATAGTATATGACAAGCGATAAAATCAAGTCATTTTTAGAGGTCACCCACTTAGTTAACACTGTGTAGCTATTTGTTTGTGTTATTGTGAGGTCATGCCTGCAGTATTTCAATTTTGTATGAGAACAGCAATAGAGTGCAGAAATAGACAGAGTAGGCTACTGTATCTTAGATATGGAATTACATATATATTATGAATAGAAATCTGGATTCTCATAAGATTAGTTATTTGGATGCACAGTTTAAATTTTAAATGCTTAGACCTACTGTACATAGACCTACATTCCATATTGATGTTGGCCTGTAACATAGCACTTGAATTGTTAGGGGTGTTGACTGTGGAAAGGTCCGCACTCTCTGGGTGATTCTGTCGGACTATTGTGCTGAGGTGGGGTAAACGTGTGACTGTTGTTGAAGTCCTTTTGGTCAGAAAATGGAACTGAAATCTGCCACAGGTGAAGTGGAGCCACTCGACTGTGCGTTAGGCAGGCAGAGAGATAATCGGTCTGTTTTTAATATAAGGGAGGTGCTTGGACAGAGATGCAGTATACGTTAGTGAGGAAGGGACTGTTTTTTGTTAAGTAGGTCAGGTGTGGGAAGCTCTCTGGTGTTGCTGCTGTTGTTTTTATCATTTATCCTTACTAAACACCCTGGCAGATCTGCTCAGTGGAAGGCTTAAGGTTGTTGTGTGTTTAACTGACAAATTAATTGGAAAGGTAAAAGTGAACAGTGAACACTAGTGATTCCAACAGTGAAACTATTATTGAGTGCATAGTCAGGTACCACCTGTAATGGCTTCATGGACCAACAGTGGGCCAGGTGAACACTGGTGGAAAATCCTGGTGACCCCTCCTATTAAAGTGCCCCTTTTACAAGTCCGCAGTCTTAGTTAAGTTGATAGGTAATAGTTGCGTTTTTTTTCTTGGTATTTGTGCTGTAGTTTCTCTGTATTTATCTACATATATTATTAACCAATAACATGCTATAATTCATCTGTAATAAACTTGTTTCTAAGTATTCACATGCACTGTAGTTTCTCATTTATGCACTTACCTTCCTGTTACCTGTAGTAGTTACCCAATAATATACCATCATTTACCATGATTAGGTAATGAGGAGACTGTAAATGGAAAGGTTAGCAAAACCCCTGGTCTGTTTGGACAGGCATTAAGGGCAGAGCCTTGTACTGGTCCAAGGTTGAAGTTAGCGTTTCAGTAAGGGAAGTACACAAAGCATTCTGCATCAACACCTCACCTCCTCATACAGGGCAGCTTCACCTACAGGGCAGATATTGGGGATGAGCTCCTCGTACAGGGCAGATATTGGGGTAGCTGGACACCAGTTGTCGCTGACATGCCTGGACCCTGCTCTTAGCAGTGAATTTAGCTAGTGTTATCTATCAGCTTGTCCTGTCTGCTCTCACAGCAATTGTTGTTTTCTGGAATCATGTCTGTCTGTTGTTGTACTACACAACAACTGTACTGTAATCTGTAACATATAGTCATTAATCTCGTGGATTTTTATGCACCTTGTTCAGCTGGTCAAATGGATGTATAGCTGTTGCTGTTTCAGCAGACTGTTCTGTGTAATCTGGAATTATCTGGTAGGACCTGGGTGTGTCCTTTGTAACCGCTTCAGCCTTTAGCCACAAGTCTGTTTGTGTCAGCTGACCTAATGACAGCCCAGAGGTTCACATTGAAGCCAGGTTATTTAAAGGCCCCCGGGTCTGACGGAGCATGCTCCGTGCACCCCCCCCCCTCTCTGCATTGCTATCCCATAGAGTCTCTGTTGGATAAGCCATTATTCAGCTGCTGTTATCTCATTTTTGCCTCAGACTGAAACCACGGTGGGATAACAAAACTAAATGTTGTCATTCAGAGAACAGATATGTAATCTGAGCACATTTTATAAAGGGTGGTTTATATATGTAGAACAGGTTAAGATATGTAATCTGAGCACATTTTATAAAGGGTGGTTTATATATGTAGAACAGGTTAAGATATGTAATCTGAGCACATTTTATAAAGGGTGGTTTATATATGTAGAACAGGTTAAGATATGTAATCTGTGTTATTAAAAGTCTGGTTTATATATGTTTAAGATATGTAATCTGAGCACATTTTATAAAGAATATGTTTAAGATATGTAATCTGGACAAAAAGGGTGGTTTATATATGTAGAACAGGTTAAGATATGTAATCTGAGCACATTTTATAAAGGGTGGTTTATATATGTAGAACAGGTTAAGATATGTAATCTGTGTTATTAAAGTCTGTGTTATTGGAAGAATAGTTTAGTTATGGACAAATGAGTCACTGGAGAAGTTTGTGGTCAAAAGCAAAGATTCTAGAACAGAGCTCTAGAATCTTTGGTCAAAAGATTCCTGTGCGGCACTTAACCGCTGACAACTCAAGAGTGAAGAACAAAGAACAGAATGAACAGAGATGGAAGTCTTCAGCAGTGTCCAGAATCCAGTTCTGTGAGGAACTGTAGCAACTAGAACCTCCATGAATTTCACACAGGACCCTGGTTTCTATTTCACAAGAACCTTCTCCATGACCATGTACTGTAGCAGCCTGTCTCCGTGGACACTTACCTGGAGGGCGAGGTAGTCCCATGATAACATGCGTCTCGGTGGACACACTAAAGCCTGCTGGATGAATTTACGAGTGCCTTTATATGCAGACTGTAAATATGGAGGAGGTTCATATTGTTAAGGACAAGGAGATTTACATTGTTGAATTACATCTCTCACCTACACGCACACACATACACACACACATTGCGTGTGTGTGTAGGTGAGAGAAAATGTGTGTGTGTGTGTGTGTGTGACTGGGAGTGGTTAATGGGAGTCTGAAATGGACCATCTCATTAGCTCTGGCTTGTTTCTTTAGACACCCTAGACAAGTGATGTACAGTAAGTGTGTGTGTGTAAGAGAGAGAGAGAGAATGTGTGTGTGTGTGTGTGTGTGGGGGGTGTAATTAAAAAGTACCCAGCTCCATGCCTCCCTGCTCTGTCATCTGTATGCTGCACAAAGCCCCATTGGGACGCCTCAGGCCATAATGACAGGAGATGGTGGATTTGTAGGCCAGTGGTTCTGGGTTTGAACATCAGGGAGGACACAGCGCTCATTCAGGTCCAAACCCACATCAGATGTATGTCCTGGGAAGGAAAGATGCTGTGTGTGTGTATTATGCAACTAGCTGTGTTAGAGCTCTCAAAAAAGGCCCTTAACTTGTACACACAATTGAGTCACATCGCCATAGCGAAAGACACACACACACACACACACACACACACACACACACACACACAATGCTTCTTACACACTTGACACCCTGAAGTGATCTGATGGTGACACCTCCATCTGTAACCCTAGAGCTTATTCACAGAGGCACACACACAAACACACACACACACACATAGGAGAGGTACACTCACTGTTGAGTGTCACTGACACTCTTGTGCTCTCTGTAGGCCTGGGATAGGGCCCTACATAACTAACATCTCACACCTGAGGGACCATGTGCTTAGAACAAGCCAATAGTCACAGCAGAACATCTCACACCTGAGGGAACACGTGCTTAGAACAAGCCAATAGTCATAGCAGAACATGTGTGCATAGTTTACACACAACACAACAGAGGAATTTTCTATCTCTGCTTTAAACACAAGTTAGATTTGTCTGTGCTTGTCTTCAGCAATCAATGCTAAACGTCATGGACCGGATGAAATTCTCTCACTTTGTGGAAATAAACCCCATTGAAGAAATTGGAGAAACTGTGGTAATTTATGGAGCATTTCATAGCGTATTTATGTCTGTGTTCAGTCAAACTGTGTCTGAATAGCCATGGATCTTAGAGGAGTTATGATGACTGGTGGGCACAAGGGGTTGGAAATGTTTTCCAGGTGTGGAAACTGTGGCACGGGTATGAAGACTGGTTTGAAAAGAGGGAGAGGGAAGAGGGAGAGGCTCTGTCTGAGAGGGGAGAGAGTTCACATCACAGCTCTGCAGAGGCTTCTGAGGGAGGTACTGGAAGGGCTTGATGTTAAACTCAGAAACTCCCATACACACATACACACACATACAGACAGACACACGCACACACTCTCTCTCTCTGAACTGAACTGTGTGTGTGTGTGTATGGAGGATACTCCAGATGTGTGCGTACTTTTTGGTGTGTGCTAAGTTTATTGCGGTTGTGTTCTGTGTGTGAGTTGGTGCCATTTGTGTGTGTATGTGGGGGTGCCACCTCTCTTGTCTCTCTTTCTTGTTCTCTCTCTCTCTATCTCTTTCAATGTGTGTGTGGGTTTCTTTCTCCTCGGTGGTGCGCAGTATAGCATCAGGCTCTTCCTGAGGTTATTTTCAGTGTGGTAACGGCTGAGTGTGCACATGTGTGGCATCTGGAGGAGGAAGGGGAGGAAGCCACGCTGGCCTGCCCAGGAAGGGAAGACCGGGTGGGGCAGCCACGCCAACCTCGGGCCCCTGAGCTCAGCAAAGCCACACTCAGAAATGGATCAGGTGTGTGTGACTTTGACGAGGTTCTCTGGAGAAGGAAGAATGCCCATCATGCCTTAAGACAGCTACAAAGAATCAACGCACACACACACACACACACACAGATTCCTTGCTTTAAAGTTCTATAGATAATAGCTGGAAGTGTTAGGTTTATGTGGTGTTCTAAACGGAAGTTCGGGAGGAGCATGATGAAATGTATCACACCTTCAGCGTAGGTCTCTTATTGGCTAATTTGTTCCCAGCCTCCCTGTTCAAGCTGCGGCATATGGCTTGATCTCCCTTTCAACCCACCACCTCCCCTGATACCACCTATCTCCCTTGGTTAGCAATAGAACAGGGGTGCAGGTACTGTATGGATCCTGCTTGACTCCTGCCTGTGCAGTACACTCCTGCACAATCCCTGCAAAACACTTCATGACCTTGGCTAGAGACCTTGCCAAACACGCTTTTGCTTGCTTCTCTTTTTCGCAAATCTTGAACATGAACTAGTGAAAGATATTCATTTTATGACTTAAAATAATTGTTATTATATTTCGGCATGAAGGTGAGAGTGTTGCTCTGTTTGTCCCTGCCAGGATTCCGTACTGCTGGCTCTCCTAATGTCCTGACTCAATATAAAACTCACTGTTACCCATAGGATTGTGACAAGGGCAGTCCGTAGCTGGAGAAGTTTAATTGTTATCTGTTATTATAGCCTAAGTGGCTATGTTTAGAATATGACATTACTTAAAAGCTCAGTCATGGAAATAGGACAGAGCACATTCCTTGTGGTCAGTGAGGTATCTTCTGTTGTTGAGTTTCACCCACACATGTAATGAATTGGTGTAAAACAAATTGTGTAAGCTAAAATAACTTCAAAGCCCATTGTTAATATTGTCATTACTTTCACAGTGTTTAGCCAAGTGGATTACCACCCAGAAAACTTATTAAAGTTTCTTATTATTTACTAAAGCCTTATTTCAAAGGACAACATTTCACACTTCATATATTATACTTATAGGCTAATTGTAGACTTTCAACTTTGAGTTGGTCTGAAAAGTGTGTACCGGTAATCAAAAATGTCCTATTGTGTTGGTTCAGTCCAAAGGTAGACCTGCTTGTGTGTGCGTGTGTGTGTGTGTGATGAGTTATGTGCGTCTGCAGCTGTGGTGACTTCTATCTCCTGGTTGGCCTGGCGGCCATATGAATGTGTGTCATCTCCCGTCTATTTTGGGGAAACGGCTATCAGATCACGTTGCCAGAATGCTCGTGGGCGTTGGGATTTCTGGGAGAGGGCGTGTCGCTGCTCTGCTCTTATCGACGCCCCCGGGACAAGACAAATGGAGATTCGTTTTAAGATCAATATCAGCAGACTTTTAAATGTTGTTTTTACAGGCCGAATATATCAGGGTGTGGAGTCAGTTATGGATGAAATGACATAGTTTATATTGTCGTTTCTAAGGTCCATTTCTGTCTCTAAATATAGGGCTTTCATCCAGGAAGGCCTCCATTAGAATAGACTGTTTACCACAGTGTGGAGGCCTAGCCTGCACACACCCCACTACAATATTTTTGGATCTCCAGTAGAGATGTTTGGAAATTTAACATCACAGTTACAGTGACTAAAATGAACATGGTTATTGGTATCATTGCTGTACAGTTAAAATGTGCTGAACATGTTCCTTAGCCTATACATGTGCTGAACATGTTCCTTAGGCTATAAATGTGCTGAACATGTTCCTTAGCCTATACATGTGCTGAACATGTTCCTTAGGCTATAAATGTGCTGAACATGTTCCTTAGCCTATACATGTGCTGAACATGTTCCTTAGCCTATACATGTGCTGAACATGTTCCTTAGCCTATAAATGTCCCCATCTCCATTGCACAGTAGCAACAAAACTCAACAGTCAACAGAATAGCATTGATATAGCATAGTGTCTTGTTATAAAAGTAGTTAGGCTAATTTAAGAACAACCTGGTGCATAGACTACGTGAGTGTTGGAGGGAGAGAGAGAGACAATGCAGATAAATAACTAGAACCTGGAAGAGAGAAGCTGACGACTGAGGCAATGAAGCAGACTTATGCAGAGTTTGATCTGCTGGTAATTTAATAAAGTTACAGCTCCTCTGACTGAAGTTGTGTGTCTTGCGTCTGCCTGTTGCTTACAATCTGCATTTGAAGTGAAGGGGATTAACGCTAGCCCCCTTCAAGTTCCTGTGTAGAACTTCACTTTGGTTCCTGTGTTCCTGTGTGGAACTTCATTTTGGTT
>NC_063201.1:9624707-9672207 GCF_017589495.1 Alosa alosa
GTCATTAGTTTGCACTCACTGCCATACACTTTTAACTTTGTCTGTGGATAAAATTATACTTGTCCATGAGTGCAGGCGTCCGAATGTAAACACTGCTCTAACACATACACACACACACACACACAGACACACACACATTTGTTCACTGCTCAATCGGTCAGTCTGGGGCAGTAGGAGACCTTTGGCCCTTAACTGGGCTGAAGGTGTCTTGCTGTAATGTGGTATATAGGGCACATTTTTTCTACTTTACTGCACTCACAGTTTGTTCATTGTAACTGTAGAGCAACTGTTTACCCAACAAGTGTTGATGCTAATTGTGCATAATAGCCTATACATTGTGAGGGAATGTAAAGCCATGCATTGTGTGGCATTGTGTCCTGAAAGGCTCTGGTGTTTTGGTGCAGTTAGCTTACAGAGCCCTGGGAGAGAGAGAAGTGGGTCAGATCAGACGCCCTGGGACTCCTCTGTGTGTGTGTGTGTGTGTGTGTGTGTGTGTGTGTGTGTGTGTGTGTTTCTGTTTCTGTGTTGGTGTGTGTGTGTGTGTTTTACAGTATGTTTTTCTGTGAGTGTGTGTGTTTATGTTTCTGTGTGTGTGTGTGTGTGTGTTTACAGTATGTTTTTCTGTGTGTGTGTGTGTGTGTGTGTGTGTTTGTGTGTTCCTTTGGCACACCTCTTATCACCATTTTTTCTGCAGGACACACATTGAGGGACACACAAGGACTTGCTAGTCTTCAGTGGAAGTTTACTTTAGCACTCGTTACTGTGGGAAAGATAGCTGTTTTGCGCTTTGTGTCTAACAACGCCCCTTTGCTGTTCTCAAATCACTGGAACCCGCTCTCTCTCGGTGCTTATTGCTTAATTATACCACTGTGTGGTTGAACGTCCTATTGTGATATGTTCTTTAGCTTTAGATATTTCTGTACAAATGGTGTTCTTCTGATACCAAAAATGATAACCCTCTCGTTCCTGAAGTGCAGACATTTGAAGACATCAAGTTGGATGGAAGGGCTACTGTAAATAGAAATAATTATACATGATCAAAATCATGCATTTACCCAGGTCAGGTCAGACAGGGCCTCACATCTGACCCTGAGGACTGTGGACAGCACTCAGTGTTCAACACTTTAACAGAAGCGGCATTTGGAGTGGATCCTCTGCACAGTCCAGGGCAGGGGTCCAGACAGGGTGTCAATTCAGACCCTCAGCATGAGTAGGAGCACATGGTGCTGCAAAACTGCTCTCATCTAGGCCTCTGCCAAAACAAGTCACCTTCTCATCTGTAAGAGGAGTCACCTCCTCATCTGTAAAAGGAGTCACCTCCTCATCTGCACCACTGCCCAAAGGAGTCACCTCCTCAGTTCACCTCCTCTGCCGTGCACTTAGATCACTCTGTGTGTGAAGTGATCCTCCTCTCCCTCCCCAGAGGCTTAATGTCGTCAGGCATTCAGGCGTTTGGAGGAGCTGAGGCGATGGCTTTGTCTGTGAGGGCCCAGCTCTTCCCCTGAGGCCTGGACGTGTTGAGTTATGAAATGAAGGGAACTGAAAGTGGCTACAGTGCCAGTCAAAAGCGGAGGGGAAGGAGGAGAGGAGGGGAGGCTGAGAGCCGGGTCGGCTCCATTAGTAGTCCAGTCGCACCGCAGGTTGGGCCTTTAGCATTGCCAGCTCTGAAACTGAGAGCTTTCTGCTCTCGCGGGAGAGCTGGAGGTCTGCTGAAGGGCTCTTTGTGTTTGAGGAGTGTGTATGTCTCATGGCTGAGGTGTGTGTGTTGGAGAGTGTGTGTATCCATGAGGGTTTTTGAGTGTGTGTGGGATGAGAGGTAGTGGCAATGTGTGTGTGTGTGTGTATGCACTTCAGCCCGTGAACGTGTGTTACATGTATGTGTTTGTGTAAGCACACAAGTGTTTGTGCGTTTGTGTGTGTGTGTGTGTGTGTGTGTGTTTATGTTTGTGTATGTCTCTGTGTGTGTGTGTGTGTAAGTGTATGTCTGTGTGTGTGACCTGAGAGCTGTTTTGTGACCCCTTTGTGGGAATCAAGAGGACTGCTCCCTCTCCCCCCTCCCTCACCTGACCAGATTCTTACTGATTATCTTTCCCTCATGAAAACTTGGCCCGCTCCTATTGACAAAGCATTGCCCAACGATAAAGCCCTGCACCAAACACCCCAGACCGCACTAATGATTGACAGGGTAAGGCCGAGGTCTAAATCCCGTGGCACGTTCACCAGCTCTCTGAGTCAGCATTAGGAACCTCTACCTCTCTCAGATCAGACATGCTCCTACGGTCCTCCAGCTCCTAGGAGAACCACTGACACGGGCCTCAAGCGTTCCAGACGAGACCCGACCCAGGGGCAGGCCTCTGCTGTGAGTTAGATGGCTTTATCTTGTGCTAATATTTCCTTAGTGAAACGGAAAGCAGGTGTGTATTAAAAATGTGATCAATCAGTGGAGCGTTAGCTCAGTGTTAGCCTGTGCTTGCTGGACACACCTAGATCCTGTGAGAGTGTAGAGACTGACAAATATTGACAAATGGGAAACATATCGTATTCAGCTGTCGAATATCACTGATAGAATGGCTTGTTATTCTTCTCTGATTTTACATTTTTACTCAATACTATCTGTTGTTTATTGATTAATGAAGATTGTACCTGCCACAGGATTGACAGCAATGTTTCTTGATAATTTGCAGAGGAAAATATTGGATTTATGGTTTTGGTATCTCCTCACAATATACAATATGCCTGGACAGTCAGAATGTCTCACCTTGTTTTTCTACAGAAAACTGATTTAACAGACCTTATAATAGGAATCTAACGATGCACAGTGAATCGGCTAAAAATCAGTACAAATGTGTGAACCGATTACAACTGATTGAGATAACCAAATAGATCACGATGCAATTTTTTTTAACAGAATAGGGTCTAATCTGCTTTTGATTTCACTTGTTTGACATCAGACGTCACACGTGATAAAACACAGACATCCCGATGATTTGGTCAGATTGGTCAAAAGATTTTTCTAATCACGAGAAATCGTATTGTGAACTTAAAATCGTGAATCATACTGAATCGTGAGTTGAGTGTATCAGTACATCCCTACTTATATAACCAATTAAACCGATGGGTATTTAAAGACAGACAGCACCAAATGAATCAGAACATTGGAGTATAATGTAGGGCTGAACGATTTAGGGAAAAATCTAATTGCGACCTTTCTGACAGATGTTGCAATTTGGTTTGTGATATCAATTGTGAAAGTCAAGCTTCAGTTCAATATTCACGAATACATTCCTTGACTTTGAAGTACCGGTAGTAGTTTGTTTATCTTGTATTATTGGGCAAAATCAGCGCTACTTCTGCTAGCCGTTCTTTGCATTCAACACACTGTTGCCTGTAATGTTTTTTTAAGTTGCTGCTTGTTCATTGTGTTACCATGACGTAGCAACTGCTTGACAATAGGTTTTACATGTTTACTTGTTTACACATCTCTTCTGGTAAAAGGGAAAAATGTTTCACAAATAATCATAGTCCCAAACTGTATGATGAATTGCAGCCTTCCTGATTTGCTAATGGCAATTTTTAAAGGAACCGTATGTAAGAAATTAATTTCAATTAATCATAAAATGGCCCTGATATGTCACTAGACATTAAGAAATCATGTTCATTTCAAATACTTATATCACTGACAACAGTAGTCCGGCCAGGATATTGTCATTTTTAAAGTGAAGTTGCAGCCCTCAACTGATGTTGATGTTGTGTTTTGGCCTGATGCGCCACCCTCCACTTATCTACTAATCACAAAGTCAGTAGTGTTTCGGCATCCGGGTTGGCAACCTCAAGTCAGGGGGGAGGGGTAGGGGATACACCTCTCTACTCTATTGTTCCTCGTTGGTGGAACACACTGCCAGTTCCTACAAGGGCAGGGACATCCCTCTCCATTTTCAAAAAACTCCTGAAGACCCAGCTCTTTAGAGAACATCTCCTCTCATAGCAACACTTACAACAAGTCTTGCTGATCCTAGCACTCACCAGCCGTCTTAAACTGACAAGTAACTGTTAAAAACAGCACTCACTGATGCACTTATTCTTACTGTACTCTAATGCTTTTTAAATTGTCCTAAAATTGTTGAGAATTGCTCTAAAACTTAAACTGTTTACCATGTTGTAAGTCGCTTTGGCTAAAAATGCGTCAGCCAAATGTAATGTCATGTAATGTAATGTAATGTAATGTAATGTACAGAAATTTGAAAGTGATTGCAGTACCAGTTTTGGCCACAATCTTACATATGGTTCCTTTAAATTTAAATGTTCAAAAGATTTTGCTAAAAAAAAAAATCGATCAGTTTTTGGAAAAGTGTTTATTTATTGTGAAACTACAGAACGTTAAATAAGTGGTTTCCTGAGATGTTGATCTGTAGGGATCTTTATGAGAGGTGTGGAATGCTCCATGGTGTTTTTAATGATGTGACAGTACATTGATTAGACCAGCCCTCTGCCAGCAACGTTGATAACAACAACAGCACCAAGGCTCCTGTCTACACCCAACAACAGACAGATAGTAGACTGCTAACTGCCTGTATGGCTGTGTTACGTAATACTGGTTGATGCGTTTAGCTTTATCTTTAAGAGGGTCACCTGAGCCTGACTCCATGGGCTAAATGAGCCATGCTATGGTCCCACGGTTACATCACCATACACTCAGATAGCCATGTGTGAGTGAGTGACTGGTCATGCCTGAAGTGTGTGAGTGTGTGAGTTTGTGTGTGCGTGTGTGAAGGTTCATTGCGGACGCACGAGTGTGTGTCTGTGTGTGCATGTGTGACTGTTCTTGCTTGATGCATGTGTCTGCGTGTGTGTGTGTGTGTGTGTGTGTGTGTGTGTGTGGTTGCTCAAACCTGACGCGTGTGTGTGTTTGTTACAGCCGTAAGATGAAGAACCCGGCCCCCTCCCCCAGGCCCCCCTCAGCCCACTCCCCGCCGCCTGCCGCGAAACATCGTGCCCGACGGTGGCGTGGCTGTGAGCACGGACATCAAGGAGAACGTCCTGCAGCCCCACGTGGAGCTCCAGCTCAGCCTGCCCAGCGGCGCCCACACCACCAGCACCTTCGATGGCAGGTGGGTGACCGCTCATGCTCACACACACACTCACTCACACACTCACTCACACACACATTCACACTCACACCATACATTTATACTCACACACACCACCAGACTCAAAGCTACAATTCTCCAATAATAATAACTTGAATCGGCCTTTGCAAGTGTGTCACTTTGGGTAAAAGCATCTGCTAAATGCTTTCTATAAACTCAAGCCAGTCAAGTGATCTTGTTGCTTTGACAGAGTTTTAAGTTATATCATTGTGTAATGTGTAAAGTGTATGTATAAAGTGTATTACATTACACATAAAATAGACTGGCTTAAGTTGAGTCAACAAATCCTTTTGACAGAGTGAGTGTCACACTGACATTCCAATCACAAGATTAATTCAAATACAGTATATACCATTGAATATTTGAACTACAGTAATGTAGTCATGTCTATGGTTTTATCATTCATACTTGCCAGCATCTGTTCAGCAGCACCCACACTGCCTGCACCTTTGATGGTAGGTGGGTGATCGGCCACCCCACTATCACCCACAAGGACCAGCCACAGAATTTAGCAACAATCAACACTCAGTTTCTTTGGAGGTCGCTGAATATCAATTAGCATGTCAGTTTATATTCAGTCACAACTTAGTCACTGAAATTCTTGAATAAAATACATGTGTACATTGATTACAAACACGTGAGTGTTCTAACTTCTCAGTGGTTTGTTCTTGGTCTTGGTGTTGGATAAACAAGGTTTCCACTTCCTGCTTTCTACTTTCCATTCTCCTTCGAAGTCATATTTATTTGTGGCGTGCATGTCACATGGGCTAAGCTGCCAAATGCCAGTGAGACCTTAGAGCAGTGGCGTATGCTGAGCTGGGTTACTGTACGCGGGGGAGAAAGTCCCCTACCGTCAGTGATCTTGTGAGGCGAGACAGGCAGCCCTTCTGGGCCAGCATTCTCATGAATGACACTGAGATGAAACCAGGTCACCACCACATTACATTACTAGTCATTTTGCAGATGCTCTAATCCAGAGCGGCTTACAGTGATATCCAGTCCCCCAGGAGCAGCTTCAGTTTGAGGTTACTTGCTCGGGAGTGCAGTGGTGGTGGTTCCTGTGATGGCTCTCCAGATCCCTCACCACTAGACCACCACTACCACTGTATTTGCACGACACATGCATGACATTCACTGAAATTAAGTGAAATGTTCCTCTCTTAAACTCCCTTCGATTTCTTTAAATGACCTGTAGTATTAGGCAGACTGAGACACTGGTTTTAATGTGGTATGTTTGTTATGTGCCTGATATTTAGAGTCAATAATATTTGACAGAGTCAGTGTAAAGGGAGTGGTGTTGCTTGACTCATAAAGAAGTTATTTTGGGTCTCTGGGTCGGTCTGTGTGTGAGTAAGAGAGAGACTGCTGAAGTGAACAAATATGCAACATGGTGGACTGTGTTTTCATAATTGCATGTGAGAACAGTTTACACCATCACAGCTTTGTGTAATATGTTTAAGAATTCATTTATGCAATTAATTACAATTGCATCACTTTGTTTGGACTTTAGGAATGCTTTTACAGTTACATAATATACATGTCTGTCTACTGTAATGTGTGTAGACGTGTGCAAGTCCAAACCTTTCAGAGTGAAAAAAAAAAAAACTTGAAAAGTTATGGAAAATAAACATAGCAACCTGCAGTACTGGAATATCCTTGCAAATGGATGGAATAAAAAACACTTATGTGTCATAGAAACAAACGCCATGGCAACAGCAGGTCTCTGTCTTGGAAAGGAGAATTATATTTGTCTACTGTTCAGATGTCGAGCAAATGACAGGGATGACTTTCTGTTGGCAGATCTCTGAGAGCTCCCAGAGCCCTGCCTAGTGTCATGGGAATCAGAAAGAACTTGTCATTGTCTGACTCAGACCTACAGGAACCTTTAGCTGGGAACCATGAACCGCCACTGGTTTCCATAACAATGGCTTTTCTCGTTTAACCTACTGTGTTTGGGCTAGCCACCGCATTTTACTGTACATGCAGGAGTATACGTGACGTTCTGCATTCTGTGTGGCTTTCCGTCTCTGTCCCAGACAGTGTGGTGCTATTGTTGTGCTTTTATAGACCGTGAAATCGCAGTCGTCCTCTCAGTTTGGTGAACTGGCCCATATTCTGGAAACCCTGAACCAATATTCTGGAAAACAACTCCCATCATGCCATGTTCAGACTCTTTCTGAAACCACTGACATGACAGGAAATGGCTCAGCAAAAAACACACACACTTTAGTTTTCCATAGGGCAAAGATTTAGTGTGTTTTAGTTGCAGTTGGCTAGAATTTTTTTTATCTAATACTCATTCATTTGAACATATCTATGTGGAGTTTTGCATTCTTATATCCAGTTTAGAGAGTAGAGTATAGAGAGTTTAAAACCACCAAAAACATTTTTGTATCTGAGCTTATCACACATGAGTGTGTGTACAACTAAAGTGAGGTGAATCTGCTCCTCCTCTCACGTCTCCCAAAACTGAGCGGCCATCTAGACATCAGATCACATGACACCACCAGGTCATGTGACCTAATCACTTGCCGACCTATCAGGTTTGAAGAGGTAACCCTATCCCACCTTGAAACCTCTCTCTCTCTTTCTCTCGCTCTCTCTTGCCTTCCCTTTCTTCTCTCATTCTCTTTGCAGGAAAGCTCTTATGGACCTGCTTGTGGAGGTGTGTGGTCAGTACCACCTGAACCCGGCCTACCACACCCTGGAGCTGCTGTCATCAGAGGGACAGCCTGTGGCCTTCAAGCCTAATGCCTTCCTGGGCTCTCTGGATGTAGCCTGTGCCCTCATTAAGGAGCGTGTGGTGGATGAGAAGCTAGTACGGAAGCCTGTGCCCAGAGTGCCAGAGGTGAGCTCCAGAGCCATGCTAATTAGCATTGTAGCACAACCTATTCAATAAGGCTACTTAGCATGGTAGCACAGCCTATTCAACAAGACTACTTAGCATGGTAGCACATTCAAGTGAAATGTATTGGCTGTACGGTATGTTAGCAGACTGTATTCAAATTGTGTTTACATTGTTCTTTACATTGTCATGTTGCAAAGTGCATCATGCTCAGATTCTGGATGAGAAAAGAAAAACTGAAAATAAATGTAGTCTAAGTAGCGATTGTAATTATTTTTGTCATTTGTATTCTAACCTGTTGACAAACAATTTTTGTCATTTGTATTTTAACCTGTTGACAAAATGAAATTCTCATTCAGAATGTGCAGCTGCATTCCCTCAATGCAGGGTTCACCAAGTGCACGTGTAGTTCCCTTCATGTAGAGTAGTGTAGATATTCTGACACTGACTTAACAGAGTGATGTATATCTGTCAGCAGCACCAGTTTGCCTTTACAATACTTGTGCAGTACTTGTACTTGTACTTGTACATTTACAATAATGTGTAGTTGTGTACTGACAGTTGTTTACTGTCAAGTTTCTTACATTAGAAAATCTCATAATCGCATGATCTCATATCTTTAATGAGAGCCAAGATCATTTGATCACACTCTGATTTGATCACTCTGACTGCACTGTATGTACTAGACAGTATTATACTGCTTGTGGTGTTGTTGGAGTGAAGGAATTGTTTTGCAACAGGTTTATGTAATTGGAGTATATTAATTGTACTGGAATTGTACGTGTTATCAACTGTACGATGTTATGTTATCTAGTCTTTATTACGTATGTTCAAACGTGCAGTCATAAATTCACAGACACACAAACGAACAAGCATGGCCACAGGCACAAATACACATACACACACACACACACACACACACACGCACACACTAAAACACACACACACACACAGGATTTTGTTGTAAAGTGCCTTGTCTTCCGTTGCGTTTGCCCTTTGGCTGCAGAGGAGGCGTTTAAAAGGGTCCAAAAGAGCCGGTGCTGAGGTACAAGCTGTCCTGTCTGCTCTTGCTCTTGCGGGTTTCCCTTACTCCCTTTCTTCCTTCCACTTAGGATCATCACCCCTTCCCCTTCTCTCTCTTTCTCTCTCTCTCTCTCTCTCTTTTTCTCTAGTGCTCTCTCTCTCTCTCTCTCTTTTTTTTTTCTCTCTCTCTCTCTCTCTCTCTTTTTCTCTCTCTCTCTCTCTCTCTCTCTTTTTTTTTTTCTCTAGTGCTCTCTCTCTCTCTCTCTCTCTTTTTCTCTAGTGCTCTCTCTCTCTCTCTCTCTCTTTTTTTTGTCTCTTTTTCTCTAGTGCTCTCTCTCGCTCTCTTTTTCTCTAACGCTCTCTCTTTCTCTCACTCTTTCTAACCCTCTCTCTCTCACCTCCCCACGTCGGTGTGTGAATTTTTCATGATGTCGCTACCTTTAGTTACCATGTATTATTCCTGCTCTTTCTGGCTGATCATCTCTCTCTCTCTCTTTCTCTCTCTCTCTCTCTCTCTTTTCTCTGGCTGAACATTTCTCACTCTCTCTTCTTTCTCTCAGTCTCTCTCTCTCTTATCTCTCTGGATTGGAGTTAGGATGGGATGAAGAGTGAGAGAGATTAGTTATCTCCTCATTGCAGTGAGGTGAAGGATCATGCCAATCACTCTGCATCCCATCCAGGATTTATTGATCCAATAAACCGTCTTGGCTGCTCTTCAGTCTGAGGCAGCCATATTTACATACAACTCTAATGTGTGTGCTTGAGTGAGCCATGTCTGAATATAACTCATATAAATAGGTAAATAGATCTTGGCTTGTGACTGTTTGAAAATGTAGTAATATTTAATATATTGTTGATTTACAATAATCGATTTAGCCATCAGGAACAGGAAGTACTCCAAATATGTTATGCCTGTTTTTTTAGGGTTCTGTTTGGGAAGCAGTAGGTAATTTCATGTCATGTGAATTATATTAGTTTGGATAGTGAATGCTATGCATGTGTTAGTCCTTAGTTAGTGTGTGTGTGTGTGTGTGTGTGTGTGTTTTTGTAATTGTGTTTGTAGGGTGATGTGGTGCAACTCAGTGAGAGAATGAAGTTTTCCACCCAGCTCTCAGACAAAATGGCCTTCCCTTATAGTTTTATAATATTGGTTCTCACTGGTGAAAAAGGTCATCCACTCCACTGTGAGTTTAATGATGAACTTCCAGCTGAACGTGCTCTTAGCACTGCATAACCTTCCAACCTGTCACACACATCTGTGAATATTTTACAGTGTGGACATTTTATACTCTGGTGCTGGGTGCTGTTGTGTTGTGTGTTGTGTAATCATGTACAGGAGGTGTATATTAGAGGAGAAATCCGGTTTTCACATAGATCTCCATTTCTCGAGTTCACCAAGTACTGTTGGTACGAAAAAAATATATATGTGAAAAATAACAGATGCAAGGCTGGTGTCTTTCCTAAACCCCTAAGCACCAAGGTGTCAGAAATACCTCATCTCAATGCTTACCTTTTAATCCTTGCAGTGCCTTGTTCATAAGGGCCTGGATTGCTTTGGGATTCAATGTCTCCAGATAGCTTATATGTGGCTGTGTGAGGCAAGTTGGATCATTTCTGTGTCCTTCATAGTGAGCATGCTTCTGGACTTATTTTGATGGTGTAACTCTGAAGGTTAAATAGATGGCGTTTCCCAATATAGCTGTGCACTTTGTGCATACTTTCTGTCTGTCTTTCAGCCCTCTTGAGTCCAGGCTCGCTAATGCTCTCTAAATGTCATCAAATGCAGACACAGAACACAGAGTATCTACATGCACAGGGCAGAGTCCTGCACGGGTCCAATTTTTTAAATCCGTACCCACCCGTACCCGTCATGTTTAAAACCGCATCCGACCCGTTTTTCGACACCAGAGCTAATTAAAATCCGTACCCGACCCGACCCGCATTAAATAAAACTGACATGCGACCCGTATCTGAGTCTACCACCCTAGTTAAACAGACACGTTTAAGGAACTAATTACACAACCATTAACACTGCAGATCCAACTTCAGCTGAAGTTGACAGGCCTATCCTACATGATGAAAAGTAGCCTAGGCTACCACAATACAACTCTCGAGTGATAACTTTTTACCACTCTTCAAGCAGATGCGGCTACAAGGCTATTGCCACGCAAATGCCTAATTTAGGATTCAAACACAGCCTTGCACACACATCACTAAACTTATTAACAGCAGTAGTAGGCTAGCCTACATTAAATGAAGGAATGATTCGGTCATAGCCTACACCGGATTATGCATTAGCCTACAGTATGAAACTTTATGGCAATAGGCATAAGACGTGTGACACTATCCCGTTTATTTGAGTGCAAGATTGAATGGGAAAAATGTGGCCTACCTTTTCCCACGCACAGGAGAAATCTCGCTCGCTTGCAGGGATGTCAATAGATCTCACAATCTAAGCAATATTGGGACATAAACGAGCATGCTCTCTCCACCATGACAACATGTCAAAAGAGTCATCTTTAGGTGTTCTTTAATCAATGTAAGCAGCCACTTTGTTCTGAAAGACTGCAGGCAGATCCCGCGCATGTGATTTTTGAAGGTGAAAGTATAGGCGTAAGGAGTTTTGGGAAGGCACGTACGAAACATGCATTTCAAATGCTTTTATCAACTTGAATTGCAGGCATATTATTTAGGATGTGTTACTATGTAGAAAATACTGTTATGTATGCACGTGATGTTTATGAAAGGCCAATTCCAATTTAGACCCGTGTCCCTATGTGTCCGACCCGACCCGCACCCACATCCGACACAGTAGAATATTTTTCAGGACTCTGTCACAGGGGACACACATACACAATTGTCGACAACAGTTCTCCAGAAACATTCCATTTTTGTAGGTCTAGAAGCATTTCAGCTTTTTTCTCTGACTTGTTCTCTGAGTGCCAGGTTTTGATGAGAGGCCATGTGCCCCTCTGTCTCTCCTCTCTGCGTAGTGAATGGTTTGAGTCTCTGTCTTGATCAGAGGGTGACCCAGTTGCATTTGGCCCTCCTGCCCTAGGCCCAATCTCTTGTAGGTCCTCTCCAGAATCAGGATCCTGTGACAAACTCATGACTTCTTTTCCCTGTGTGTGTGTGTGTGTGTGTGTGTGTGTGTGTGTGTGTGTGTGTGTCCATATGTGTGTGTATGTGTGTGTGTTTGTATGTGTTTGTGTGCGGTTATGTGCATTTGTGTGTTTGTCTGTGTGTGTGTGTGTGTGTGTGTGTGTGTGTGTGTGTGTGTGTGTGTGTGTGTGTGTGTGTGTGTGTGTGTGTGTGTGTGTGTGTGTGTGTGTGTGTGCCCACATGTGTGTGTGCGCCCATCTTGCAGAAAAGCGTCCGTCTGGTGGTGAACTATCACCGCTCCCAGAAGACTGTGGTGCGAGTGAGCCCACTGGTCCCGCTGCACGCCCTGGTCCCGGTCATCTGCCAGAAGTGTGAGTTTGACCCGGCCCACGTGCTCCTGCTCCGTGACAGCGTCAGTCGCCACGAGCTCGACCTGGACAAGTCCCTCTGCGACCTGGAGATCCGCGAGCTCTACGCCTTTGACCAGAGCCTGGGTAAGCACTCACCTCCCCCACACACACACCTCCTTCTTTCTCTGTTCTCACACACATGACTGTGTAGGGTTGTCTGATAAAGCTACACACAGCTCTAATACAGAGTGTGTGTGTTCTTAAGTGAAGCTCGTAGAATTAGCCATGCATCTGGTGGAATATGAATTCAATTCACTTCAATACATTAAATTCAGTGTGCTTTATTGGGATGACTGTGCATTGTACAGTATTGCCAACGCATTATTTAATTAATTGTAAAGTTAGAAACTCTTAAGACTCTTTAGTTTACTAAAGAATGTGCTTAAAAGTGTATTTACCTACAGGTGTTTGTACAAGAACAAGAATACTTGAATACTTTGGAACATTTTATTTGCGTGTGTGTTTTCTGTGATGCACTGCTATGTGGGTCTGTGTACTTAATAAAATACCTTTCCATAGATGTTGGTATCAGTGTAAACAGAGTCTACATCAAAGGCACCATGCTTTGCCATGTGCCAAAATGTATTGAGTGAGTGTGGATAAAGGGTGGACAATGGACCAGCTCAATGTGTACCTTTTCAAAGTGTACGCTGTCAGCCAGGGCAATATATCATCAGTTTTTGTGGAAGTTTTTTGTGGAACACATGATGTAGGCATATGACGTTTCTTGTCGTGTCATAGTGTGATGATAGTGATAGTATAATGATACTATAATGTTATGCAGCTAAAGTATAGTAATATCATAATGGTATAGCTATTGATATCTCGGGATTTGTAACTCTTGTGAGCTACACACCTTATATTTGTCACTTGTTGTATCAGATGATCAGACTGACTCAATCCAGGGTAGAATTGGTCCAGAAATACTGGCTGGACATTGGAACATTTGCTGTGGAGGCCCTTACAGTGAGCACGAGCAGTGTGGGATGAGCATTTGTCATTGTACATAACCAGCTGCTTAGATAACAGTGAGCAGTTTGGGATGAGCATTTGTCATTGTACATAGCCAGCTCCTCAAATAACAGGCCTTATGTTTGGATTTTGTTTATTTGTCTTTGTAGGTTTTGAAAGGAGTCTTTTTGTTGTGCATTTTAAAGACTTGTGTAGTTGTTTAGTTAACATTGGTTGATGGTTATCATAGTAAACTCCGAACCTTCGGGCTTCTCTGTAACATGTTCATGGAAATGTAATAGTTTTGATCATTCCACCTGAATGTGAATTATTCTGTGAATATCTTTATGTGTCATTTCTGTCAGAGACTGAAAACAGAATGGTTTTCATTTTGATTCGTTCTGAGCAAAAACATTTCTTTGTTCTTGTTCCAGTGTTCCAAGACCTCTCCTCTAAATGGTAACCGGTTAGAACATTATAGAAGAACGGTTAATGTATATTATATAATAATGTTCCTTTAAAAATGGCATTGCCTTTACAAATTGATTTATGGCCAGTGGCACAATACTATAGGCTTTTTTTGCCCAACAGCCTTAAAGCTTAAATCAAAGCACATTAGATAGCAAGGCTAACTGTTAGCCTATATAATATTAGATCTTCAAAAATATCTCAAAGCTTAACTTTAGGCACAGAAAATGTCCTTGCTATAAGCCCTGTAATAGCCTAACCTACAGCATGTGTGGTGCTACCAACTGCATGACAGGCCTATAGATACTGTATTCTCTTAGTGTCTCTGGTAACCTATGTTATTTCACACAGTGTTTCAGTAATTTAGGGCTACATACTTGGAAAAGGCAGCAAGATAGTGTTGGATATGAAAATCCTTTTTATCAACTAGTAGGTCTAGCCTATTATACTATAAAATCATCCTATAAGGGGGCTGGGGAACACTGTGCGGGCAGGTGACTTTAAAAGTCTATAGACTAATATTTAAAGAAAGGTTAATCCGAACAATAAATACTGTTTTTTTTTGCCGGTTATCTAAAATTGAAAATAGCGTTTTCACTCCAGAACAAGTGAAATTGATTTTGTTCCCGTTGTTGTTTTGGTTACGTTCATCCAAAAATTGTTTTCGTTTTCGTTCTTTGAACCGTTTCTAATCCCTGATTTCTGTTGGGATAATCAGAGTAGAAGTGTAATAGAGTTGGTTAGTTAAAAAGGGTAGTTCCACCGGCCTTCTGAATCCATTCTGGTGCTTCACGGGACTCTACTGCATCTTCATCTGAGTCCATGTTAGTCTTTGCTGCTGCAGCACAATAAAGAGTGTGTGTGTTATGAGACCGACTGCTTGTCTTTGTCCGGTTCCTCTGACTGTGTTGATTGGATGATGTGGTCCAGCCTACTCAGTGGTCTGTATGAGTCAAGCTCATCTCAGTCTCCCTCATCTGATTGTTTCCAGTTCTGCAGCCTAAAATGGCCTCCGCTCCTGCCCTTAACTACGCAGGTACCCCCCACTCTCCTCTCCTCTGTTCTGTGTGTGTGTGTGTGTGTGTGTGTGTGTGTGTGTGTGTGTGTGTGTGTGTGTGTGTGTGTGTGTGTGTGTGTGTGAGAGAGTGTCTCATCACGCAGCCCTGTCAGTTTTGCCACAACCCTGCGGCAGACACGTCTTCAGAATAACTCTCCTCGTCTTCTCCCCTACTCTAACCACTGGGTGCTCTACGGTTTACTGATGCTTGTGTTGATTTTAAGAAAATACACATCCCTTGTTTTCATAATCCCTCTGTCTGTAACCCACCAATGTTTTTGTTTTGATAGTTGCAGTGATGTAGTGATTTAGGTGAACTATTCGTGTTCTAATTCACTAACAGGATCAATGGTGTGGATTGCAGTTGTAGGGCCCTATCTCGGCGATCTAAAACGCATGGTCACTGGTCCAGTCCACATTGGGGGTGGTTTTGTTATCAAACCAAACGTCAGGCGCCTGCCGCAAAAAGGCGGTTCTCATGTTTCTTAATCACTCATGGGTGTGTTTTGGGCATAACATCCTTTAAACCAATAAAATGACACCTGTCATTCCCTTTAACATCAAACAGTGCATCGGTATTTTGATAGTCAGCGGCGGATTTGAAGGAATCTTCTTGCAAACGAGCCCGTATGGAACAGGTATTCCACTAAACCATGCTTTACTAAAACCTAGCAGCGTATAGCCCACACGCATCTGCACTCATCTATTATTTGAACTCATTGGCAAAGTGAAACTAACTTCACCATGGTGTCATAGTAAAGGATAAAACAGTTATACACAGTTAATTACTTTCACTATTGACTGACAATGGGTTACCATCGAAAACATAGCCTGAAAAAAGCAACACTTACCCAATAATGTTCGAATGACTGAATAAAAAAAACCTAAGGATATTTACCCTGCAGAGGAGTTGCTGCTTACATCTTGTGACAGAACGTCTTCAACCGTGCTTCATATGCGGTTTTTGCTATAGAACAGGTTTTTCTTGGTCAATGGCGAAATGCTTTTTAGATAATCTTGTAAGATTTTTAGATAATGCGCCAAACCACACCTTAGGTTGTAATTGCTACACCCCTGAGCGCATTGTTCAATAAAAGAGATGCACATGGCGACAAATTCGAGTGTATGATAGGAATACGCTTTGCGTCGTGATAACAATATGCTTTGCACTGAGTTTTAGATCGCCAAGAAAAGGCCCATAGTTTGTTGGTGTGTGGAATGACTTTAACACTCTGTAGTGCCATCTGCTGGTAAGACTAGGCACAAGTATTTGCTATTTATACAGATTATAAACTGAATAGGTGGTTGCAAATTATTCCTTCAGATGTTAGAGGGAGTCTAGTAATTCTTTATTAGGACCAGCTCAAACACATCACACCAGAAGAAAGCTGATGCCAGAACAGACATGGCCATCATGATAAGACAGTTCTGGGACAGCTCTGAACTTGCAGTTATCCAGCCGGTTCTCTTCTTCTGTCTGGTGTAGTGTTCTACACACAAGTGAATCTGCTGCATGTTGTGAGAGGGCAACGTCTTTTCTTATGTGGAATCCACCGTCTTGGTCTCCTTCCACTAAAAGTCAACAAGGATTAACTCAATGATAAGTCTATGTGGGATAATTTTCAACCATGACTAACTAACCTTTAAAAACCATGATTTCAACTAACAATAATATTGTTAACAACATACTATGTCATATTATTTTTGCTGGGTGGTCACCATGGTGATAACCCCTCCAGCTTCATATTCACTATGCTGATGCCTTTCTTGCTTAAAGTGTAACTCCGGAGTAAAAACAATCTAAGGTTTATTTATGGCAGTTAACAAATTCAAACTTTTGATTGAGAGCAAAATTACGTTAATTGATGGCGTTTTGAGCTAGGTCGTTTATTTGCATTATCACTGAATGGGCTTACATGTCGCTATTGTATACCACTAACAATGCTCAAAATATAATTACACTTTTGTGGTAGTGAGGTGAGGGTTTCTACAGACAACCCGAAGTATTGTAAACTTCGAAAGTGTACAGAGGTTATAACAAGACCTGTATCTGTAAGAAGAAAATTCCATGGCTTCTTGGTCTGGTATGGTGAAATCAGCGGGCATGTCCGATCAAATCAGCGCTGCGCAGATCTGGCTAAACGTAAGGCATGTTTGTATTGAAAGATTCAGCCAGATCTGTGCAGCGCTGCAAGATCGAATGAAATCGAATCGAATAGAAATCGAATTATAAAATAGCGACGTGACACCTTGCCCTATTAGCATCACTGTAAGCCCATTCAGTGATAATGCAAATAAACGCCACCAATTAATGTAATTTTGGTCTCGATCAAAAGTTTGAATTTGTTAACTACTGTAAATAAACCCTAGGTTGTTTTTACTCTGGAGTTACACTTTAAAGTTCACCTCAACAATAACCTCCTCTCTTCCCAGAATCCACCTGCTCCACCCAGAGTGTCGGTGCTGTGGAGAAGAAAGGTCTTCTGGGATTCTTTAAGTTCAACCGCAGGAAATCAAAGGTGAGAGACAGCAGCCTCTACTTCTGCTCTTACATGACCACGTGCCCCTTCCTGGTTTACAGATTGACTTGAGAATGTTTCAACTGACTGAACATATGCCTAGACAAGCCTTGCCGTTAAATGCTTGTTATGATGGGTATATTGGGGTGGTGGTGGCCTAGTGGGTAGGGATCTAGCCTACCAGCAGCTACCGCTATAATACCCCGGAGCAAGGCACTTAAGCCCAAGCTGCCCCATCGGGACTGCCCCTGTAGTTAGTTCACTGTAAGTTGCACTGTATACGTGCATCAGCTAATGGTAGATAATGTGATGTTGGTGAGGAGCGTTTGTGTCTGGTTTGCATGCTAGCTGTGCGTTCCTGTTTCAGACTGACTCGCTCTCCTCCTCTGACATGGAGGAGGTTGATGGTGATGGTCATGTTGTTGAGAGTGCTGAGAATGACCATTATGTAAGTACTAACACCTGTCCTTTTAAGAGTCAAATTACTAACACAGTCAGCCAATCAGCATGACAAACTCTCCCACTGATTCACAAATCTCTCCTAATGAGTCCTGAAATATTTCCTGAAGTAAACTGATTACCACCAGGACAGGGCACAGCCTGTGATTTCGAGACTGAAGACTTTTGGGAGGACTTGATGGGAAGAGTGTTACTCTTTTCTCTTTTCTGACTGCTACAGTATCACTTCCTTTTTGAAATAGAGGAGATTTTCTTTCTGTACTTACAGAATCTTCCACAGAGGACTGATTAATTGGATTGTTTTACACAAGTCAGTCAGCCAATCACAGGTCAGGATGCAGTCAGTCAGCCAATCACAGGTCAGGATGCAGTCAGTCAGCCAATCACAGGTCGGGATGCAGTCTTGGCTCATATGGTACATGTAGGTCTATTTTTGTCTCACCACCTTGTGTTGACCATGATCAACAGGGCAGATCACAAGACCATGTTTTATTATGCACTGGTCAGTCAGAAAAGTCAGGGCAAAACCACTTAATGAATCTGTCTGCCATTTAGAATAAGATTTCCTCATGCTTCTCTTATGCCTCTCATTCCTTATCATGTTCATTTCCCAATTAATCTAGTTGCGTATTTCCCGAGAAACCGAATCAATTTTTAAATAATCTTTCTTGTCCACCTCAATATACAGCTCTGGAAAAAAATAAGAGACCACTGCACATTTTTCTGATGTCATCATACAGTTGCTGAGTGACATTCGAATGAGTTGACGGTCATATTCAAAATTAAGAGACTACTACAGATTTGAATATAACCATCAAACTCATTCGTATGTCACTCAGCAATCGTAGGATGACATCAGAAAAATGTCCAGTGGTCTGTTAATTTTTTCTAGATCTGTAAATTGTGTGCTGGTCATAAAAGAATAGGTGACCGAAGGTATGCACTTGTGCTTTCTTGGTACTGTAAAACATTGTCCACTCATTGTAAGGTCAGAAGCAGACCTTCACTTGTACTGGGCATTCTAGTTTCCTTTTGTTTTCCTCCCCCAAAAGAGAGAGAGAGAGAAAGAGAGAGGGAGGGAATGCAAGGGTAATGAGGGAGAGAGGCAGACAGAGAAAAGACCTCTAGACACCAGAGATGGCTACACTAAATGACCTTTATCAGTCACAGAGCAGCTCTTGTCCTGGTGAGAAATCCCTACCTCTCCTTTCCTCCCCCTCACCTGCTCCCAGGGGTCCGGCTCGATCAACTTCACTTGCACACTCTCCCCTCTCTCTGTCTCTCTATCTGTCTCTCTCTCTCTCTCTGTCTGCCTGTCTCCCTTCCTCTCTATCTTTCTCGCTCTCTTCCTGTCTTTCTCTCACTGTTTTCACTCTTCTTCTTGTGCATGTGTGTGAAATCCTCCTATATAATGCCCACAGGTCTGTGTGTGTGTGTGTGTTTCGGGCATCTGTTCTGACATTTCTTTGGTACTGATCAGTCATCATATCTGTTCCAGATTCAGCTGTTGTTTGGGTTTCATGGCCTATTGTGTGCTGTGTGGACACCACATTCACACCATGGCATATTTATTTAGATCATCACACAGATCTACACACCATTGGTTTTGCATGTGTGTCTATGTTTGTATTTATATGGGATTGTGTTTTATTGTGTTTTATTTTATGTATGTATGAGTTGTCTGTGTGAGAGAGGTGTGTGTGTGTGTGTGTGTGTGTGTGTGTGTGTGTGTGTGTGTGCGTGTGCGTGTGATTGAGTGATGTGTGTGAGTGAGTAAATGTGTTTTGCACAGTCCTCTCACCCTGTGTGGCTGTCAACTCTCAGGCCCTATCAGGTGTGAGCACAAGTTTGGAGGCACGGCCTAGCACTCTCGGCCAATCACAGTCAGTCATGAACATCAGCAAGATGTCCCCCAAAGTGGAGCTGAAGAAGAGACGTGCGCCAGCCCCACCCCCCACCACACATCAAAGCTACGACAGCCTAGGGGTGAGCCACACACACACACACACACACACACACACACACACACACACACACACACACACACTAGGCTTGTGCAAAATTCCAGAATTTAATTGAAACGGGCTCTTAAATTCCAATTCAATTCTTGAATTTCACTTGCATTTCAATTGAGGTAGCAAACAGGAAGCAGAATTGCAATTCGAATTGTGCACAACCCTGACACACACACACACACACACACACACACACACACACACACCTCAAAACTACGCCAGCCTAAACGTAAGCTACACACACATGCACACACACAGACACACACACACACACACACTCACATATACACTTTGGAGTTATGGAAGCTATACTATACCCCACTCACCTCCCCAAACACATTTAATAACAGACCTAAAGAGACTGTCCAGTGATAGAATCCCCTCAGTTTTCCTGAAGCTGTGCTATACCAGTGCTGAGGTCACTAGTTCATGGACTGGGTAGTGCATTCAGTGTAATCTAATAGTTGTAAAAAATAGTGCTTTAAAGTGTACTCCCTGGCATGCTCGTCGTCCAGGACAGAAACTCTTTTGAGAGCAGGAGAAGCATGAGTGTTGATTGTGTTTGTGGCCCTGGTGGCCTTGGTCTAACCCTTAACTCTCTGTCTCCCCCTGCTGGCCGTGTGCTGTCCTGCAGATGCATGCAGGCTGTCCCTCCACTAGCAGCCTGCTGAAGAAGCGCAAGGCTCCCGCGCCCCCTCCCACCCCGGCTTCCCATTCGCCCACCCCGACCCCGACCCCTCCGATACGCAGTAGCCCTGACAATGTCCCCAAGGCTGCCCCTCCGGCCTCCTCTGCCCAGGCCACAATTTCCGTTGCTGTGGCAGCCATCACCCACCTTGACTACGGTCGGCGTTGCCCGTGGCGGCGGTGCGTCGTAGCGGCCGTCAGGAGGCGACTTTCGGCGTCCGGAGGTGAGCGGTGCCAGCGAGGAGTCGGAGCGCGCCGCCCTCTGCAGCTCCAGCAGCTCGCAGGCCGACTCGGTTCCCAGCAGCCACCTGGACGAGGTCGCCACCAGCAGCCAGGACGAAGAGTACGAGGAGGAGTATGAGGAGGTGGACGAGGAGGAGGAGGATCTGGAGGTGGACGAAATGGAGATGGAGCTGCAGGTGCTGCAGCAGCTGCAGCAGAGGTCACGGCAGCAGCTGTCCCAGCCGGTGGTGGTGGAGCGATTGCAGCACCGGCAGCAACCGGCGCAACTGCAGAGCCAGGGCCTCCGAGAGCACCAGGCCTCGGAGCCCAAAGCGCAGACACAGACACCGAAGCCACAGACACCGCAGCCACAGTCGCCGCCGCCTGCACAAACGCAACCTCCTCAGCTGCCCCAGGGTCCAAAACAGCAGGAACAGCAGCAGTCGGAGGAACAGCTGCAGGACAGTGACCGCAGCACCACGAGCGCAGAAACCGGCTCCACCGTCAGCCTGAGGATGGACGAGTCCGAGAGCAACAGGCATAGCGCCATAGGTGAGCTCCTCTCCACAGTGGTCACAGGGTTGTCAGATGGTCAGAGTAAAGCCTTATTCGTCTCAGTTTTGTGTTGTGTGTCTGCACATGTTTTACAGCAAATGGAAAAAAAATACAACAAAACATTTTTGTGTACTGTGTGACACATGTTTAACAAATGTTTGCTTGCTTAAGCGCTGCTTGTTCTTTTGTTTGCTTAAAGGCAGCTGCTATATGTGTTTGATTTGTCCATTTCTTGATTATTTGTCCAAAATATTTGATTTCCCTATTGTGGACGCCAGGTCTTGTGCCGTATTGATTCTCTGATTTCTTTAACTGATCAAAAGTTTTCTTTGAATTACTTCCGGTCAAAATTCCGTGGACGGATAAAACAACAGTGGACTAGGATCAGTGGACTAGGATATCCTGTGTTCTTTGTGATCTTTGGTGTGATTTTGTTATGTAATAATCAGCCAGACTGGCATCTCACAACATGGTCTTGAGCTCATATAGAAGCTACGCAGACATTCACTAAATTAGAGATATAGTAGTCTCACCAGCCTCAAACACACCAAATCAAAACAGGGTTGCCCCAGTCCGAGAAGAACAACAGAGTTGGGGCATGTGTGGGCATTACACTATACATGTAGGTCTCTCTGGAGTGGTCATCTCTTTCTCCTACCCACACGTGTGATGAAGCTCTCACCTCAGTGAAGCAGAAAGATCCAGCTCTCTACACGAACCAACACATTTCTGGGAAGGAATTCATGCAGTGACATGGCGTGCTCATTTCAGGAAGTGCTGACTGCTGTGCTATTCTAGTCTGGCATTTAAATATGTCCAGCTTCATCGATCATATATATATATATATATAGGAGAACTCCTGACAGGAGGAAGCCATTAGGTCTAAAGGCCAACGCCCACTGGCAGCGACACTCGCGTGTATGGATTTGGCGCTTAAGAGACAGGACAGTTTTTCTAAAAGTTGCTGTTGACATGCACCAGACGCCGTAAGTGTGCTTCGCTCTGTTAAAAGCGATGGAGTTCTAAACTCTGGCATCACTTGACACGCATCAGTAGGTGTTGGCCTTAAAGCCATCGGTTCTAATGCCCATCGGATCTAAAGCCCATTAGATCTAAAGCCACCGGATCTAAAGCCCATTGGATCTAAAGCCATTGGATCTAAAGCCCATTGGATCTAAAGCCCATTGGATCTAAAGCCATTGGACCTAAGGCTATTGAATCATGGGTTTAGTATTTGGTTAAAGTTCAGGTTTAGGGTCGTAGTTAGTAATTTGTAATAAAGTACATGTTCATGAAGTAGCTAGTGACAGTAATTATGTAAATACATTGTAATAAGGATAATACCTCAGTTAGGTAAAAGCCTTTCTGCTACATGCTAGGCTAGCTCTCCCTCAGGTGAAAGCAAAAAACACTGGATGATGGTCAGTCAGGCTCTAAGCGGGTCCCTCTCCAGTTCTGAAAAGTGCTATATCCTAGAAGTAAAAAGTCATCCTTCCTTTCCTCCAAGGAAATCCTACTCTCCCGCAATCTGACCTCTCAGTCACCCTCTCTCCTCTCTGCCAGACGTGGGGCGACAGGTGCCAGTCAAGCCCCGACGGACATCGCTAGGAGACCAGACGTCACAGGCGGCCTCCGCCAGCCCAGCCCTCATAGACCGCAACTCCCACAATGCATCACCAGACAGCTTCACAGATATGCCACAACACTGTAGGTCCCACACTCGCATTGATTGATTTGAACCTGAACGAGGTTTCCATGACAACTACAAAGCGCTAATCAAACTGTAGGAGGTGGGATATATAGCATTAGCTGGAGGCTAGTTAAAGGTGCAGCAGTGATTTTAATTAATTGATTAATTTTGCCAAACAAATTGCAAATTGCGCCCATCCAGCTGTCGGTTTAGTGTATGTGCTACAAAAAGAAAAATTGTGATGTAAACATGGTGTACTGAGCCTTAAACAACAGCCATGTTCTGTGAAACCGAATGGGTGGACTGCATCACTGATCACTCATCAGTGAGCTGTGGGAGAGATGTGGCATTTATCTGCTAGATCTCTTTCAAGGAGACTTGCTATCAGAGTCTCGGTTTGTAGTGATCACGGTCAGATTTATAAATGGACAATCCTTGATTTTGAGTTTGGATTGTACACACATATGGGGACCTGTCCTCTTTCCCAATAACCGTCACCCGAAACCTTCTAATACTCAATCATTTTGACTCTCCACTCCTCACGCTTGCTTACTGCTGGCCTTTTTTCCATCTCCTCCATCCGTCTCCACCTCCTCCACCCACTCACTCACACTCCACCTCCCTCCTCCACCCACACACTTGCTCTCCTCCACCCACTCACTCACACTCCACCTCCCTCCTCCACCCACACACTCACACTCCACCTCCCTCCTCCACCCACACACTTGCTCTCCTCCACCTCCTCCACCCACACACTTGCTCTCCTCCACCTCCTCCACCCACACACTCGCTCTCCTCCACCCACTCACTCACACTCCACCTCCCTCCTCCACCCACACACTCGCTCTCCCTCCACCTCCTCCACCCACACACTTGCTCTCCTCCACCCACACACTCACACTCCACCTCCTCTCCACCCACACACTCGCTCTCCTCCACCTCCTCCTCCACCCACTCACTCACACTCCACCTCCCTCCTCCACCCACACACTCACTCTCCTCCACCTCCCTCCCTCCTCCACCCACACACTTGCTCTCCTCCACCTCCTCTACCCACACTTGCTCTCCACCTCCTCCACCCACACACTCGCTCTCCTCCACCCACTCACTCACACTCCACCTCCCTCCTCCACCCACACACTCACTCTCCTCCACCTCCTCTATTCACACACTCGCTCTCCTCCACCCACTCACTCACACTCCACCTCCCTCCTCCACCCACACACTCACACTCCACCTCCTCCACCCACACACTCACACTCCACCTCCCTCCTCCACCCACACACTTGCTCTCCTCCACCCACACACTCACACTCCACCTCCCTCCTCCACCCACACACTCGCTCTCCTCCACCTCCTATTCACACACTCGCTCTCCTCCACCCACACTCACTCACACTCCACCTCCCTCCTCCACCCACACACTTGCTCTCCTCCACCTCCTCCACCCACACACTTGCTCTCCTCCACCCACACACTCGCTCTCCTCCACCTCCTCCACCCACACACTCGCTCTCCTCCACCTCCTCTATTCACACACTTGCTCTCCTCCACCTCCTCCACCCACACACTCGCTCACACACTCGCTCTCCTCCACCTCCTCCACCCACACACTTGCTCTCCTCCACCTCCTCCACCCACACACTTGCTCTCCTCCACCCACACACTCGCTCTCCTCCACCTCCTCCACCCACACACTCGCTCTCCTCCATCCATCTCCATCCATCCGTCTCCACCTCCTCCCTACCTGTGTCTGCCCATAGCGGGTCATCTCTGGCAGGAGTCTCCGCTAGAGAAGTTTCTTCCAGAGGCTGCTGCTGTTCGTTTATCTTTTGCATCATTTTCTGGACTAATCCAATCATTGTGTTTCTTTCTCTCCATCCCTGTGAAGAGGGATGCTACTCAATTCTTCAATTCTGCCTAACGCGTGTAATCAAATCAGTGGCATCAGATGGAAATTAAGTCTTTAACGTTTGTCTAATTGTGTCTAGTCTACTGCTATGTTCGTGTGCATGTCAGTATGTGCCCATGTGCTCATAGTAGGTTTGTGTGTCTTGGTGTCTATGGTTGTATGTCTGTCTGCTCATGGGATTTTGTCTAAATGAATCTGTGTGTGTAGATGCACTGTGTGTGCATCAGCTCATTTGTGCTTGTTTGAGTTTGTGCAGCAACCTTCTGCTGCTATTAACTAATTATATCAAATACATTACTCTACTGTACTCATAGTTATAGTATTCGGCAATGCATTAAATTAACAATAAATTAAGATTCAATTTGCATTGAACATTTAACCAGCCAAAAAATAGCTCCTGAAGTCTCGATACTAATAATATTGCTGCTTTTACCAGTAACTGCACTTCCAAACTATAGTTTAAAATGGCTTACGTCAGTGTGGCTCAATATGTGATCTTACAAAGAAGGACATCAACTTGTAGAACTAGGCCTTAACCCCACTATGACCCTGTTGAAAGCAACACCAAAGAGTTTTTTTGTACCTTAAAATAATGTTTCCAAAATCGTTTCAGTGGTTCATCAACTCATAACAGGGTGAACGGCACTTCTGCATTCGCCTCGTGACAATCTATTGGCTATAACCGCACTATGCAAGTTTGCCAGATCGGGTAGCGTATCTGTAGTTCGATGGAATGAGACATAAGAAACTACAAATTTGACTTGCTTCTGATGTCGCAATACATCATACTTTCATAAAATCATGCAACATACTCTACCTTGTTTGTGGACATCATTATTTGCAAAGCCGGTGCTGGATAAACAAATAGCGTACGTGCGGCAGAGGAAAAGTGCTTTGGTGTTGCTTTAATGTATGTCGTTATAAGATAAGTTGTAGTAAAGACTTTCAGCCACTAGAGGGCATCTTTCTGTTCTTTAAGCAGAAGCATGAGAGTGCTTGAAAGTTCCCTCCCTTCTGTTCCTCTCTTTCTTATTTGTTTCTTAATTGTTCTCAATGCCTCTTAATGGTTTCTTGCTTTGCTCTCTCTCTTTCTCTATCTCTCTCTCGCTCTCTCTCTCTCTTGCTCTCTTCCACTCTCTCTCGCACGCCTCCATCTAATGCTCTCCATCTCTACCACTGACTCTTGCATTGTTATTCCTCCCTCTCTCTCTCTTTCTCTCTCTCTCTCTCTCTCTCTCTCTCCTTCATCTCTCCACATCCACCTCTCCCTCTCTCCTCTACAGTGTACTGCTGTGCCCCTGTCTCCTTGCGTTCGAGTCGCCGGTGAACAGGATAAAAAAAAACAGACTCCTGTCCTCCTCTTCTTCTTCTTCTTTCTGCTCCCTCCATCCTGCTCCCTCCTCCTCTGCTCCTCTGCACCTGTCCGCCTTAGTGGCCTTCAGAAGCCACCTTCTCCTGCTGCTGCAACTCCAACTTCTCCAAGCTGTCATCTCAACTGACCTCCACCTTTGACCTTTTACCCTGTTTGTCCTTCTGGTTGTCATGTGAACATTTGACCTTGTTGACCCTGTGTCTCCTGGTTTTGATGTGAACATTTGTAAATGTCAGTCTTTACAGTGCCTTGGTCAGGTGTACTCTGCTCATGTGAAGCTGTATGTCCTAGGCAATACCTGGCAATATGGAGAGGAGTGTTATAGAGAGCCTTCGGAAGTGTCTTTCTGAACAAATAAACTGCATAGTGGGATCACATCAGCAGAGGAATCTCTGTCTTAATGGTGATAAATGTTGGGTCGTTGGTTGGTGCAGGGAAGGTAACGTATGGTGATATAATTGTTAGGACAGGGGTTTCTTTTGTGTTTATGTTTGTGAATGAGATAATTAACTGTCTTTGAGTTCAGACCTGTTCTCAGAGCTGCTTTTGAAGCACTCGAAAGTCACGCATGCAAAGTCCTTTGGCTTGGTAACTAAACATGTTTTCATGATGTTTACATGAATGTATAAATCACCTACAAAACATTAAGAAGGACAAAAATATGTTTCTTTTCCTGTTCTGTCCAGCAGTTAAGTCTGGAAGAGCAGTTTTATTTGCAAAGTAGTTTCATTTTACTGTGTTAAGTTCAATGTTTTCATATTATTAGTTCCTAAGGACATTTATTAGGTCTCTCACTTGCATGCGTGCGTTAGTGGTTTGCATTATTTGAGTCTGTCAGAATTGAGATACAGTATGTTCATCAGGGGGATTCTACTCTCCTATGACGTTGTTGTGGTGGAGCCTGTGTCACAGTATAACTGTAAACATGGACTGCAGGTGTCATTATGTCCCAATGTAGTCTTTTCCAGCACATAATGCATCAGTCAGGTAGAAGTCACCATGAGTCAGAAATCCTACCAAAGCCTGTATGTTGGGAGAATGTAGGTTTGTGATCCTATGCATGCGGATTGCCTACAAAAAATATTTTTTTGCACTTTGTTTTTAAAGTATTTTCACTCATTCTGTGTGGAGTAGTTTTTTAAATTGAATCTGGTTTTGGCCAATAAAGTTCAGTATCTTCGCACCTTGGCCCATAATGTTATCAGGATTGTGTGTTTTTCTCTCTGTATGGGGAGGGCTGGGCTGCCTCAGGAGCTTATGTTGGGATGACAGTGTCACATAAGGTACCAGGAGATGCAGGAGACCAACAGAGATAGACTATATATTACACTAAGCCCTTATTCAGGAAACATTTTCAATGTTTTCACACTTATAGACACACTTAACAAAACAATGCAAAGTTCAAATAAATTCTCATGGAACATAGTCATGTGAGGGACAGATGATCACACTTGAAGTACCCACTAATAGTCCAGACGATGCACTTTGTGGTTCTGTGGTTTGAGTCTGAACACCTTGTGAATCCGTTATCAGTGCCAACTGGACTAAAGGTTTTGCATGCTTTTAGGAAGGTAGCTGCTTTTGGACCAACACTCCATAATATTTATAATGCAGTGTTGGGGGAATTTGTTTAGCTTTAGCTTTTACTCTGTGAGTGATATGTTTGCTTTTTATTTCTTTATAATTATGATTTGTGTAATATCTTACTTTCTTCTGTTACCTTTCCTTTCCACTCTGTCTTCATTTTTATCATTAACCACACACACACACACACACACACACAGAGAGAAAAAGAGAGACAGACACACACACAATGAAAATACATATTTTGTAAAGTAAAAAGTAAAAACAAAAGTACCCAATTGCAATTAGTGCATGATCTATAATAATTGTCATGTTTGCTAATCCTTTAGTTCAGAAAGATAAGATGGGACTAATGAAATAGTTCTAGTGATGATGATAATGATGAACATGTGGATGGTAGTGCTAGTGGTGGCTGAGATGCTAGTGGTGGCTTGCTGATGGTGTTTGTCCCCTGTGCTGCTCCAGCGTGGCTGCACTCAGCTCGTCCAACAGGGGGTGCTGAGGTTCCAGTGGACTCTGCGGAGACGGGCTCAGTAAGCAGTGGCAGTGGGAGCTTCGCCGATCAGGGCTACGCAGAGGAGTCGTGCCCCCTGAGCTCGCCCTCTGACCTCACGCCACCCCGAGCCCCGCGTGACCTCTCCAGCGACAGCGACGAGGGATGCGCCACCTGGAACTCCAGTACCAGGTGTGCCATGTTACGCTAACTAACAAGAACAGTGATAGTGTCACCACAAATCATCATAAACCAACAAGAACAGTGATAGTGTCACCACAAAACACCATACACCAACCAGAACAGTGATAGTGTCACCACAAAATACCACAAACCAACAAGAACAGTGATAGTGTTACCACAAAAACATCATCCACCAAAAAAAAATCATACAGTACATTAACAGCATATCAGTAGTCCTTTGTAGTAAGTCTCCAATCTGCATCTGCAGATCTCCACATCTGATGTGAATGAAGTCAGTTCATTAATACTGTTTTAGATCACAGAGTGAACACTACATGCATGATCATTCTCGTTAGGCTGTATAGTGAATAGTGTAAAGACAGGGAGCAATAGTCCCGAGTCATGCACATGTAACTGACCTGTTTTTTTCCCTCTGTGAAACAGTCAAGACTTGTACCGGAAGGGTCAGTCAGGCAAAATAAAGGACAGCTATGAGGAGGACCCCAAGCTGATGGCTCAGCTGCAGCTGACACTGGCTGATCTTGATGCAGAACTTGCAGGTAAAGCTCTGGACCATAAAGGAACAAGTGATTACATATGGACAGTGTTCTCGGCACTTGACTGCTTCTTTTTCAGTTTACTTACAGACTTTTTATTTACTTATTTTTATATACAGTTTAATTTACCAATTATTGCAATTTGACGTTTTTTTCACAAATTAATAGTTCTAATGTAGGCTGCTTATGTGTTTTAATTTCTAATGTAATGTGTTTGTGCTTTACATTGTGGTCTGTTAGAAATGAACCAGAGCAGTGAGTGTCCCTCTGAAGCTGATGACGTGATCCCTGTGTCTGTTGTCGACTTGGTACCCGTGACAACCATCGGTGAGGTGTTGGACATACAGCTGTCCAACAGTCAGAACAAGAACAACAACGCCACCTTGTGGCCGGAGCCTGCATTGCAGCCACGTGTGTCAGTGGAGGTGAAGGGCTCCAGGAGCACACAGGAGGTCAAGCAGCCGGCCCCAGACTCAAAAGACAAGACGCTGAAATCTGAGCCACCTCTCCGTGAGAGTAAAGCAGTGGGCTCAGCAACAGGGACCAAGCCTCCTTCTGCCAAGAACAGCTCAGTGGTGGCTCCTGCGAAGGCTCAGCCTGTTGGTGGTAGCCAGAGCAATAGAGTGCCCCCTAGGGCTCTGGAGCGCAGCAAGATCACCCAGATGCCAGCCTCCCGTTTCGGCACCAAGACATTCACCATCGTCCCGACCAAAGTTGCCATGCCTAGCAGCTCACAGAACCAGGGCTCGCTCACCCACGGCGCCATCAAGATCGATGAGCGGGGCAACATGGTCAAGGGGCATGGTGTGCAACAGTGCGTGGGCACACCTGTGGCACAGGGTGAGAAGGAGGAAGCCGCCGTGTCTAGCAGCTCACAGACCCAGGGCTCGCTCACCCTCGGCGCCATCAAGATCGATGAGCAGGGCAACATGGTCAAGGGGCATGGTGTGCGACAGTGCGTGGGCACACCTGTGGCACAGGGTGAGAAGGAGGAAGCCGTGCCGCTGCGCGAGAAAGCCAAAACCTTCTGGACATCCACAGACAAGCAGGAAGCCACGACTGCCACAAAAGCAACAACAAAAGCAACAACAACAACAACAACCAAAACAATAGTCATCCCTCCGCCGGCCCCAGGCGGGGCCACGAGTAAACCTGCCGACAAGCGTCAGGCAGAGACAGCGGCCTGGAGCACTGTCTCTGGGATAAACCATTCCTCCACAGCCAAGGGTGGCAGCCAGGCCTCCCAGGGTCCGGAGAGCAGGCCTCCCAGCTCAGAGCCCACGGGTCCAGCCCAGAGGGCCACGCCGAGCGTCCAGGACCCCAGAGACCTGTCCTTCCTGAAGCCCCAGAGGCGGACGTCCAGTCAGTACATGGCCACGGCCCTCAGCAATAAGCTCACCGTGCGGCCTGCGGCCAGAGTAGACGGCATTCAGGAGCAGCCTGAGCCTCCAGCCCAGAAACCTTTTATAGAGGTACGAACGGCCACCACGGCCTCTTTTACCAGCGTTACAATTAAGGAATCCAGTGGCTCATCCCAGGGGGGGGTATCGAAGGAGAACGGTTCTGTTCCCAGCTGGACCGCTCTGAAAGGCCCGCAGGCCTACAAGAGTCATACCTTCAACAAGCAGACTTCAGTTGAGCCGCCACGTCTTCTTAAGGAAGGTGCAGGGACGGTATCTGATGTGAACTCAGGGGTGGTCAACAGCAAGGCAAAGCTAACCACCCATGAGGCTACTAACAGATCCAGTGCGACTCACAACTCATCCTCTGCCCAGCCGGATCAGAACCCAGAGCCCTGGGCGGCCCCTGGAGTTCTGGCTGAGCCCAACCAGGTGAGCCCATTCGGGCCGGTGAAGAAGTTCCGGCCGGTGATCCAGAAGTCCGTGGAGAAGGATACGTCTCTGCACAGCTCGCTGATGCAGGCCATCCAGTCAGGAGACAACAAGGATCGCCTCAAGAGGGTAAGCACAGATAGGCACCTGCTGCACAGTTACCTGTGGAATACACCTACAGTTACAGTTGCCTTGCAATTTACTTTACACCGCTTTTCTGCAGTGCCAAATCAGAAAATGTTGGGAGTGGGACGCTTAGTAAAATGTGAATAAAAACACAATGTAATAATCTGCAAATGTAGCTGAACAAAAGAACACAGACAAGATATCACATGTTAAAAATGACAAATTTGACTATTTCATGAAAAATATGTTAATTTTGAATTTGATACCAGCAAAAAAAACTTAACAAAATGCAAACGTAACAAAATGCTGGGAAAGTTGTGATGATAAAGAAAACAAAAGGAAGAATGTTTCACAACTAATTAGGGTAACTGGCAACACGATTGGGTATGAAAAAGAGCATCCCAGAGAGGCAGAGTCTCTTAAAAGTAAAGATGTACAGGTATTCATCACTCTGTGTAAAGCTGTGTGGACAAATCATGAAACAATGTAATTTTAATGCCGCATGCCCATGAAATTGTGAAGTATTTGGGGAGTTCATCATGTACAGTACATATCATTAAAATATTCAGAGAATCCAGAGAAATCTTTGCAAACAAGGGATAGAGCTGATAAACTATATTGGATTGCCGTGGTCTTTTGGACCTCAGATGGCATTGCATTAAAACCAGACCTGTTTCTGTAAAGAAAATCATTGTATGGGCTCACGAAAACGTCTTAGTCATGGTCTATGAGCACAGTTTGATACTCAATTACAGAATTTAGTATAATTTATATAATTATTAATAAATATTATAAATAAATTATAATATATTTATAAAAATATATTAAAAATAAAAATAAATTAAAAATAAATATTAATATATTTATATATTTTGACTATGACTATCATATTCATGAAATGGTCAACATTTTACTTTTCAACATTTGATATGTTGTCTATCTCGTTTTTTTCTGCTAAATATGGGTATACAAGACTTGTATATTATCACATTCTGTTTTTATGTGCATTTTACACAACGTCCCAACTTTTTCTGATTTGGCGTTGTACAGTATGTAAAAGTGTATGGATTGACAATGTACATTTATTGTCATACATATGCACAAGTTAATTGCATCCATTTACATTTAAATTTACATTTACATTCTTGAATTTCCCCTGGGGATCAATAAAGTATCTATCTATCTATCTTTAAAGGGGCATTGTGTTTGTTCAAAACACACAGAAAGAATTTAATTGGCAGCATCATTTAACGAAATAACCATTTTGACTTCATTGTCAAAAAAACGACTCAGCTCTCTGTCTCCCTGTTTGGATTGTACTTAAGAGTACTTAGTACCTCAATACTGAGTCAATGGAAGAGCATCATCACAAACTCAAATCCTACAGAATTGTACTCATAGCTCCTTTAATGTTCTGTGGTATAGTTGCATTTCTGTGGTGTAGCATGAAGTTGAGTTCACACACCTGTGTTTTCCTCTTGTCGAGCAGGTGAACGAGGCGTCGGCTGGGAGTGGCCTGAAGAAGCCCGCCCTGGTGGAGGAGGAGAACACCCAGTCCGCCCTCCTCTCCGCCATCAGGGCCAACAACTCCAACCGACTCAAGAAGGTGCAGCCTCGACACTCACAACTACAGTACACTAGCCTACTCACAGCAACACATAACCTACACTAGCCCCACCACCACACATAACATACACTAGCCCCACCACCACACATAACCTACACTAGCCCCACCACCACACATAACCTACATCACCACTACACATAACCTACATCACCACTACACATAACCTACACTAGCCCCACCACCACACATAACCTACATCACCACTACACATAACCTACATCACCACCACACATAACCTACACTAGCCCCACCACCACACATAACCTACATCACCACTACACGATAACCTACATCACCACTACACATAACCTACACTAGCCCCACCACCACACATAACCTACACTAGCCCCACCACACATAACCTACATCACCACTACACATAACCTACATTAGCCCCACTACACAGAACCTACATCACCACCACACATAACCTACACTAGCCCCACCACCACACATAACCTACATCACCACCACACATAACCTACATCACCACCACACATAACCTACACTAGCCCCACCACACATGACCTACATCACCACCACACATAACCTACACTAGCCCCACCACACATAACCTATAAACCTATAAACACCACAATTATAATGGCTGATCTGATTGAAAATACAGTCTGACTTATCGCTGTCTGTAATATCTGACAAACCATCACCAGATGGCATATTTTTATTCAGAGAATAACATACTTCACAAATCCTCAAAAGACAGAAAACAAGCTTAGTTTGATTAGATGTGAAATTTGACTTGTTGTGACTGAGACTGGTGTCCGTGCCTCCTTAGAGGTCGAGTTGGTCTGACTGTCCTTGTGTCCACAGACAAGGTCAGGGGCAGCCAGGGAGCTCGACCGCTTCAGAGCTACAGAGTCAGCAAGTGGCTGTCAGAACCAGACCTCTACTCTTCAACACACCTCACTTCCGTCAGCTCCCGCACCTGTGCCCACAGCTACCCCCCCACCCCCTCCTCCGCCCACAGCTGCCCCCCCTCCCCCCCGGGTGGTGCTGCCGTCAGTGGGGAACCCAGAACAGACCCGAGAGGCTCTACTGGATGCCATTCGCTCTGGGGCTGGGGCCAAAGGTCTGAAGAGGGTGAGTGTCTATCTGCAGTCTGCATGACAATTACAGTATACAGCTCTTCCTCTTCTACAGTATATATGTATGCACTATATAGATAATAAAACATTTCACTAGAGGAACCCTTTGTGGACAATAGGAGCTCCATAGCTGGACATCATTACAAAGCTAACTCTTGGATTTGGAGTGTGCTTGTAAAGTGTTATTAGCTAACTATCCAACACTAGCTTAGATACCGGTAGTTGTTATCGGGGATGGCAGCACATGTCTAATCAACATTCTTTATAGACCCTTTCAAGAGAGTTCCATTATCTGTAATCTCATTATCTAGTACTGCTGGGCAAGCACACTTTGCACTAAGCAGTCTACTTCACTCCTGATATGGAAATGATATGGGAAATAATCTTCCATTATGATATAAAAATACAGTGGATATTTTAAAATTGTATACAAAAGATACTAGTGTGTTAGGTGAGAATGGGCTACAAAAAGGCTTCAAAAGTGTTTATTGGGTAACTAATCAATAGCAACGGTTGTGGTAAGCAGCAGTTTGCCAACTCCTGTCCAGAGAGGTCTGATGCCATGCCTCTGCTCTAGGTGCCTGTGGCCACTAAAACAGTGCTGGTGAACGGGAGACTGGGGACCATGACCGCGTCCTGCTCACTCTCCCAGGGGCTTTAGACTGTGAGCCGTGGGAGTCTGGACACGCTGCAGGCACCAGACGGAGAGGAGGCCAGATGACAGACAGACGCTGGTGCCCCCTGCCCTGATGTCCGTCTGTGTTTAGTTTTTATTTGTTATTATCTATTCCGAAATTTGCTGCTGCTATAGAGTGCCAAGAATCACCGCAATATCATTATTATATTCTTATCTACAGTCTTATTGTCATTATCATCATTCTTCTCATTTGCCAGGCTAAAATACTGAATGTTGTGTATGAGATTCTTGACTTTTGTCCATTATCTGCAAAGCAGTGAGTTTTTTTTAATGTTGTTGAAAATACACCAGTTGCATTTTATATTCTTAGTAAGATACGAGACAGTGTATGGCAACTCTGTTATTGTGATTGACCAACATTCTTAGAACACTGGATGCAACGTGGCATCAAACATTCCAGCACACACTAAGCAGGGCCCGACAGTTTTCATAAATGACACAGACATTGAATTCTAGACGTTGCTCATGCGCAGGCAATACCGGTAAGACCTCTGGATACACCTTAAACAACTGACCATTACAGTCCTCAGCCTAAAATATATATATTTAAGTATACTCTTTTGATCCCGTGAGGGAAATTTGGTCTCTGCATTTATCCCAATCCGTGAATTAGTGAAACACACAGTGAGGACACACTAATCCCGGTGCAGTGAGCTGCCTGCAACAACAGCAGCACTCGGGGAGCAGTGAGGGGTTAGGTGCCTTGCTCAAGGGCACTTCAGCCGTGCCTACTGGTCGGGGTTCGAACCGGCAACCCTTCGGTTACAAGTCCGAAGCGCTAACCAGTAGGCCACTGCTGCCCCCATATAGTGTTTGTCTAGCCATGTTTCCCCAACAGATGACCAGAGCACGTCCAGCATCAGAATGGATGCCTGATGAACCACGGTTGCAGTAAACCCGTAGTCGCAAACGTGTTCAAGCTGCTGTTGGTCAGATAGCAGAGCATCTGATTAGGTAGTACAGTACCTAATGCCTTAAGCAAACTGGCCTGTTATTTAATAACCTCATTTATATATTTGTTATTGTTTTGAATGAAATGAACCTCACAGATGTCCACACACACACACACACACAAACACACACACATACTTGACAGTGCCTACACTAGAACGAAAGACACATTGGTGTCCTGAGCTTGCCATATGAATTAGTAGAAGTGCTATTCAAGGCTAATTTATGTGAAGGGACACCTGTCATTGGCAGGCCAGTTCTGTGGAGTGGAGAGAGATCTGTTGAATAAGCTCAGGTCCCTTGGTTAGGCATAAAAGGAGAGCAACATTAGCATTCATTCCATCCAACAGTGTGTGTGTGTGTGTGTGTGAGAGAGTTTGCAGGAGTGGGTGTTTTTAAAATATCAATATTACAAAAATTCCCTGACACACACAGTTTCTATAATCTATATTCCATATTCTACATATTTGGACCTGAGAAATTCATCTTCATATGTTGTTATTCATTAATTGTAACATACTAGCTTTCTTCACTAGAAACACTATTCATTTTTCTGAACACGTCAGTTGAGGTGGGTGTGCTTTTAAATTGAAGCCTGTTCTGTTTACCTGGCCAGGTGTGTACCCACCTTATATATTTGAACTGTTTTGTGGTGTGTGTTTGTTTGTGTATGTGTGTGTGTCTTTGTGTGTGTGTGTGTGTGTGTCCATCTGTTGAAAAGCCCCAGGTTGAAGTCTGGTGTTAGTGGTGTGACCTAACCATAATTCTCTGAGTTAAGTATAAGTAAAAAACAGCAAAACTTTCAGTAGAAAATGACTTAGTGTCACTCCCAGATAGCAGGTGAGCCAGGACCAGATGATATTCCAGAGGTCATTGCATTCGACAAGAAGAAGAGTAGTGCACTTTCACTATTTAATAGTAGGTGTCATTTGATGTTGCCTATTTGAACTTTAAAAACAGACTTTTATTAGTATGTACTGATATGCTAAATTTATAGATCACTACTTAAGAAGTGATTTTAATATATTTGTATTATTATTATGATGCATCATTTTTGTTTGTTTAAAATGAATTGAAAGCAGCCAATAATAGTGTTTTGTTCAGGCTAGTTTGTGTCTTTAAACTATAAAATGTGCATTGTGAGAACATGAGTAGAGCAGAACAGTCTCTTCAGGTTTGGCTTGCTGTTGATGCCAAGAAATCATATAGACAGAACTGGTCAGTTGATGTCTTGAGAATATGTGCTGTTATCTTTCTGTCATTTTGTATGTAGTTTAGTTCTAGTGATAACCAGATTATTGGAAGGTGTTGTCGTGGGAACATTTACTGGCCTGTTGGCTGCAACATGAGATTAGAGATTATATGAGGTGTGTTGAGTTAAAGGCACACAGATTGACTCTATTTGGCCTCTGCACTCTATTTCACACAATAAACACTAACTTTATAGTGATTCTTTAAGTGATTTTGGTTCTGCTCTGTATATTGGGCTGTAATTAGAGAACTATTTATATACCGGTACATATCTGCTGACGATTTGTGCAACTGAACTCTGATTGAGTTTCTTCATGCCATGACCATATTTAATACGATGTAGAAAGGAGAGTGTGTGTGTGTTGCAGGAAGTGATGTGACACAGTGAGTTTGTGTGTGTGTGTGTGTGTGTGTGTGTGTGTGTGTGTGTGTGTGTGTTACCTTGCAGTGGAATAACTGCGGCATGATTGGAGTAGGTCTGTGCTCATTGTGGATGGATCACATGAAGGAGTTTATATTTTTAAATGATTCTTTTTTGAGGATATGTTCATATTTTGTACTTCAAACCCTGATGGTAGCTTACTGCAAAGGATCACACAGATTTTTGGGTACTTGATTTGAATGATTTATCGCTGACTGCAAAGAATCAGATGGAGTTTTGGTACTTGATTTTAGTGATATGAGACATTTTGAAAATTACATTCATTGTTAAAATATTGCTTTTGTATGTTAATCACGCTCAATGGTTTGGAGGCGTTTTTTGTTTCACAGTATGCTATAGTTTGTAAATCAATAAAATATTTTACAAACTCGAGACTTTTTGATCATTGCCTATAAAAAAAAGACCTTAAAAATGGTGTTTGTGCATATTGTTACCTTCAAGTTCTGATCCATTAATAAAAGAAACTCATGACTAGAAAGAGGCATCATTACACCTCGGATCTCGTCTCTTCACGGATAGGAGACGTATGTGACGTATGATCTCCTATCCACAATCATGTCTACTTGTCACACTTCTGTCTCTTGTCTTCATGCACCTATCTGCTTAACAAAGTCTCTCTCCAATGCATGTCTCTCTCCCTCTCTTTCTCTCTCTCTCTCCACCAAAGCTTCTGTCTTTCTGCTCACCAAAGTCTCTCTCAAACATCTGTCACATTAACTTCATACATCCATCTCTCTCAAATACATTTGTTTGTCATAAGCTCATGTTGTTGACTTCAGAATCCATCTGAGGGTCCACCCTGTGATTTGCTCATTGTGCAAGAATGACCCACACTAGTACTACCATGTATCAACACTAGGGGGCATACTACCGCTGTGGCCCCAAAACAAGAGAGATGTACCAAGCCTGCTTATGATAACAGGATTCTCTCTTAAGCTGAGGTAATATAGAGGAGTTTGCATGTTTACCATGTGGGGAAAAGGATACAGGGCAGGATATAAACAAGAATTAGTAAAGAAGAAAGATGATAAAGCCCTTTTTATTTGTTTACACAAAATGACTACATATACAGTATTCATGGTATAGCCTACTCATTATTTACTCAGATGAACTTGATGGAGAATGCAAAAACATCAGAACAGAAATGACAATGTTAGAGCTACAGTACATATAGTAGAAGTCAGTGTGTTGACACCAAAGCATTTTGTTTGGCGCAGGAATCATGTCCTTTCCATCGCACTGCTGGGCCTGTTCTGGAGCACAGGGAGGAAAAGCAGCCCAGGGGAGACATGCTCAGAGAATAGAATACCCTTCATGGGGTTCTTTTTGTGGAGGATTAGCACTCTGCGTGCGTGGGGAGGGAGGGAATGGGGGTGAGAGGTTAGTGCATGAAGATGGGGTGGGAGTAACTATAAGTGTGTGTATGTGTGTGTGTGTCAGACAGGGGAGGTTAGTGCACTGGTTGGGGAGTGAAAATTTCATAAAGGCAGAGGACCGGGTGGTTTGGGAGTGTGTGGTGTGCACATGTATGTGTGTATTTGACTGTTTGTGTGTGTGTGTGTGTGTGTGTGTGTACATGACTGGAAGGGGAGGTGAGAGTATGCAGTGCAGGGGGTCGGAATCCCAGGAGTGATCTGTACTGACCACAGGCGAGAGCCTAGAACTCTGGAACTGCTGACATCAGCACCATCCACCCCACTCAAGCCCAGGCAGACATCTGCCAGCAGAGCAAATTAACACACTGCCACAACTGACCAGAGATATATTACACAGACGCACACACACACACACGTACACATTCCCTCTCTCACTCACACATAAGCACACACACACACACGTACACATTCCCTCTCTCACTCACACATAAGCACACACACAAACACATGAACATGTGCGCACACTCATACTCACACAAACACACACATTCAAGTAACACAAATGGCTCACACTGGGACAGGACGAGTCAACACAGAGGGGAGACTGTGGAAGATGGACATGAGACAAATGAGAGGGGGAGACAGAGAGAACATGGGGAAGAGAGAGGGAGAGAGAAAGAGAACATGGGAAAGAGAGAGGGTAGCCGCATAAGACTGAAAATCACAGTCAGTCAAAATCAGAGAACTCTCTTGGGTATGTGTGTGAAGTAGTAGTACTGCTCTTATCCTCCCTGCATCTCCTCACTATACTCCACTATCTCTTTCCTTTCTTCATCCCCCTCTCCTCCATAGCCAGCCCCTTACTTTTCTCCTGCCATTTTCTCCTCTTCTTTCCCCTTCCTCACACTCATGTCACTCGTGAGACGTAGCTCCGTACGGTGAACACACGCAAACTTCCCTTCAGATACCAGGAGGTGAAATCTTAGAGTGGTCAGCAGGAGCTGGCCTGTGTCCCTTAGCTGGGCCTAACCATGCTACAACAACGGGGCAGCCGTGGCCTACTGGTTAGCGCTTCGGACTTCGAACCCCGACCAGTAGGAAGTGGCTGAAGTGCCCTTGAGCAAGGCACCTAACCCCTCACTGCTCCCCGAGCGCCACTCTTGATGCAGGCAGCTCACTGCACCGGGATTTGTGTGTGCTTCACCTCACAGTGTGTTCACTGTGTGCTGAGTGTGTTTCACTAATTCACGGATTGAGATAAATGCAGAGACCAAATTTCCCTCACGGGATCAAAAGAGTATTTATACTTATACTTATATACATAGAAGGTGTGTGTGTGTGTGTGCCATGATTACTGCTGGGCTACTCACCTGGTATTACATCTCCACCTCCATCCTGACAGTTATGGTAGAGATCACGCCGGAAATAATAACCAAAGCATGTTACTACACTGTAGACCAGACAATACAACTGTGCTGCCACTGAAATATTAATCAAAGCATATTACTACACTGTACACCATACCATACAACTGTGCTGCCACTGACATCTTCCATGCCTGAAGCTTCTATCGGAAAGTGACCTATTACAGCCCCTGCCCTATTTTCACTCTTTTAAGTGTATGTGTCACTTAATATTAATTTCTATACAAACCAAGACAGCGGATTCCTAAAGAAACGCAAGTACCCACCCCATAAGGGTATCTGACCTCTTCTGTGGTAGTTCTCCACTGATCTGAGCTAATGAGCTAATTACCTAGTTAAGTAGGGGTCTCGGGAGAATAAATGTGAGCCTGAATGTGGTTTTCATTTCATCTTTACATTTTAATGTCCCTCATTGCACATTGATGGGCCGAGTGAGTGGGCGAGAACAGGGCACACATCTGCTGAGTACCAAGCTCCAACCACGGTAGACAAAATTGGGTATTTTAGGTATCTACACACTTCTCTCCACTGAAATATTATGTCAGGTTCATCAATCAAATATGATTTTGAAGTATTAAAAAACATCTTTGCTTTCAAATTTTCAAATGAAAGGAGTGGAAATTGGTCTTTTTACGATACCACTGGTAGAGGAGCGAGGGTTCACCTAGTCGCCCCTGATTTCCAGTTATACTTGCAGACTGATTGTCACTGCTTGGAGACAGGTGTAGGAGACTGCAGTAGTAGCTATTCTCTTATTATGCTCTCTCTCTCTTTCACACACACACACACACACACACACACACACACACACAGTGGCTGTCAGTCAGCTGCGGTGGCCGTTCCTCTGCTTCTGGTCGTCTGATTAAGACTTGCAGGAGAGATGCCTGGCAGTAATAACTCCAGCTGCTGACATGGGACTGATGGCATTCTAGCAGCTCAGTAATGTACTCTCAACACTTCAACACACACACACACACACACTCACACGTACACACACACACTCTCTCACACACACACACACACACACACACACACACACACACACACACACACACACACACACACAGACTGGAGAGTGAAGCAGAGCATGCATGTCATAAGTTTGTGTTGATCACTCTCCAGCACAGAGTCCATCTGGAAATGATTGCGTTTGTGAGCAACACCAAAAATGCAGACTCAGCGTCCACTTCAGCATCTCGTGCATGTGGAGCTGCTATTAGCTTTGGAGACCCCGGGGATTCTGTCTAAACTCAGCGTGGCAGTCATCACGGTAATTAATATCCCGTGCACCAATAAAAATGTCATTGTTCTGATGAGTGACTTAGGGAAGTGACATTCGTTTCATGTCATTTATTTGCTGTTCGTGATAATTAGGGTCTTACTGCATACCATCTCAATTCAGGCCTTGGCGGCTCACCCAAACCAACAGAGAAATTGAGAATTCAGGCCCAAATGACAGTCTCACTTTACAACACAGACATATGAGATGCTCAGGCATGAGAAGAATTTCTCCACGCAGTAGCAATGGCAACAGACCCACACGGCAGACTCTCAATGTGTTTGCCTGATATTCAGGAAGTTCTGACAAATTGTTATTTCTAACCTGCCGGAGACAAACACAAACACCTTATATTACAAAAACAAAACAAAACAAACCTCCAAAATATGCAACAGATAAACCAACGATGACTTACAGTAAATCTGAATTGACAAATAGCAAAAAAAATGGCAAAAACTAAAATACAAAACTGGTAATTTCATAAAGGCATCACACAGATTCATACAGGCATCACACAGACATCTCATCAGTGCCCAGCACAGTAGCACTGCGAATAAATAAGAAACGGATACGGGATCATACAGGTTCAGTTCGACATCAAAACATCATAACAAAGGCACCATAGATTCAAACTGCCCCTTGATTGTTGTTGTATGGGGAAGTAATAGCACCATAGAAACTTAGTGAGATAACAATAAATCACCAGGGGGAGTAAGACTGAGAGATATTGACTCTGGCTCAGGTCAGGCCTCCACTTGGCCATCACACAGCAAATTTCCTGACCAGAGTTTACCGCAATCTAGAGGACCAATCAAGACATCCTATTCATCTATTCATAGGTGGTTTGTGCAGGTTGGTGTGTTGGATTTGATACTGTATTTGATGTCTTGGTTGACCACTTGTACACAGTGGTGTAGTGGGGATTTTTAAAGTGGGGGGACGCTATTTTAATGACGTCATTGCAAAAACTGTCACATTCGCATCTCCACATACATCGGTGCGTAGCCTAAGGCCAAGGCCAAATTGTTACCAGCTTTCGTGAACATGAAACCGAATAAAAAAAATAAATTAATTAAATGGATTAGCTTCAAAATGTACCCTAATGTCTGCACCCAAACTACACTTTTCCACCAAAGTCTATGAATATGGTCTGTAGTTTTAATTTTGTTGTATCATACAATGAACAGACAAACTATAATATAGAGTAGCCTATGTAATCTAGCGTAGTCTAATCTCCTTGACGCATAACATGCCGCGGCATGGCTTCATTCATTGCCACACGTTAACGATGGCAATAACAATAGCACAAGCATGATTCACTGTTTGACACGCATATTCAACACGTTGTGTGGGAACTGTAGTTTGATGGGGCGTCATATGAATGTCATTGCGAATGATTAAAATGCAGAGGTGCACAGTCAATAAAACAAAACAAAAAATAACAGAAAGAACACTGGGTAGGCAAGTGCCAGTCATTTGAAAAGTTTTTGTTTGGATGAAAGTAGCTGCACCAATCGTAAGTTTTTCCTAAAGTTGTTCAGGTTCACCCAAGTTGGGTCATTATGGTTAAATAGTCTTATCACTTATATTGGTGCTCCCTCGATAAAAATCCCTCGTATTACTCACACATGCTTATCGTGTCATTTTGATCACTGGATTAGCCTGCCTGCTTTCTGCAAAACACAACCGAAGGGCCATGAAGATGCTTGCTAGATTGCTAGATACAGGCAGTTGCATAATCTATGGTTTTATAGCCACTTTCTAGCTACTTTCGGGTAACGTGGAACAAAGAGCTGTGTAGTTTTTTAATGTCTTTACGCATGGTGGAGTACTACAGCATGACAGTCATTCTTGTAACGAATTTTAGGACAAAGAGGCCTAATTGGAGACGTTTGCGTGATGTGTAGTTACCACTGGTAACAACTTGTTATATTACTAAATGCTTATTAAAATGCTCAAAGCAATGCTCCCAGAAGTGGGGGGACGGCGCTCCCCCGCGCCCAACGCCCACTACACCCCTGCTTGTACACAAATGTATTTTTCTTTATTTTGAGGTAAACACACACGAAAAATGCAAATCAAGTGTGAGTGTGGTCAACTTTCATATATAACAGTTGTAGGTCAGAACCCTTTGGACTCTGTGTGAGGGCCTTAGTCTCGGGGGCCTTAGGCTTGGGGGTCTGTAAAGTGTCTTTGTAACAACACTGATCCTGTAAAGCACCATAGAGATTAAAACTGGACCAGAGAGCTTGCCATATAAAGCACCATAGAGATTAACACTGGAAAGGAGAGCTTGCCATATAACTTTCTCCTTTCAAGTCCTTTTCACGCCAGCTCCTGCAGTCTCTGTCTGGACGTGGAGGGTTCAGTCCAGAAGTGTTTTGACCACTCAGTTCCTTCAAGTCTCTCTAAAGTCAGGCTACCTTCTAAAGACACCTGAAGTCTATGTCCCCATCTTATCGATCGTCTAATTTCAGTGCAGGGTTAACATCAGAGCGTTTAGTAGCACTCAGCCTCTGGTAGTCCTCCAGGCTAGTGCTCCATCCCCCAACTCTCTCCACTGTAAACACGCACATCTGTAGTCTCTGCTCTCTTGCGGTGGGGAGATCTGCTTCCTGTTTTCTCCTGTGTCCTGCGTCCTGCCCATCACAGGTTGGGGTGAGAGCAGGACTGGCAGCATTGATGCCCGTAGAACTTGTGGTGGCACACACCGTGCTGGGGCACCAGGTAGCACCAGTTGAAATAGTCCTTGCACACCATCTCTGCAGTGGACGGGGACAACGTCACATACAGACATGTTAATGGTGTCATGGAGTCTGGTTGCTGTTCAATAGTTGTTCTTAAAGGGATACTCCAGAGTAAACCCAACCTGGGGTCTATTAACAGGTTCAAACATTAGTTTCCTTCTCTGTTCACTTTAAACGTTTGCAGTATTTGGTTTATCTGCAGGATAAGTGTAAGGCTATTTTGAACTTTGTCAGTGGTTTGAAAATAGCGATTTATTTTGACATGGCTGTATGCCCACTGCAACATGCTATAAACCATTTTGTTGCTAATGCAAATAAATGTCTAGCTCAAAACTCCCCTGATTAACATCATTTTACTCCCAAACGAAGGTTTGGACCCGTTATCAACCATAAATAAACCCCAGGTTGTTTTTACTCTGGAGTATCCCTTTAAGTACATGGCTCGGATTAAACTGAATGGATGTTACAGCAAAGTTCACCAGTTCTCATGTATAGATGATTATATAGGCATGTATCTGTGTGTGTGTGTGTGTGTGTGTGTGTGTGTGTGTGTGTTTGTGTGTGTTTGTGTGTGTGTGTGAGTGAGTGAGTGTGTGTGTGTGTGTGTGTGTGTGTGTGTGTATGAGAGAGAGAGTGTGTGTGAGTGTGTGTGAGTGTGTGTGTGGTGTGTGTGTGTACCTTTTTTCTCTGGCCGGGGACAGTAATGGGCATTACAGGCTTGGGCCATGGGGGGTTTCAGGTGAGCAGGGCATCCTGACACAAGCCGGCCACTTAGGAGACACTGCACTGACCGAGACTGCACCCCTCCACCACAGGACACGGTGCACTGCAGACACACACACACACACACACACACACACACACATAGACAGATGGAGAGTTCATTACTACACACATACACAACATTTTTCCACCATAGGTCACTGTGCACTGTACACAGAGGTCACACATTGCACACACACACACACACACACACAGAAATGTGTGCACAGCATATACAAAACATTACACCCCAAAACACAGTATGTTGCTATGGGAAACTCTAATCCATAACTTCATTATTTAATATGAGTTATGACATTGACACATCCCTCTGAAGACCACAGAGGGACAGAGAGAGAGAATGAGAGAAGGAGAGAGAGAGAGAGAGAAGAAAGAGAGAGGACACAGAGAGTGTGTGAGAGTGAGGCGGAGACAGAGAGACAGAGAAAGAGAGATTGAGAGAGAATGAGAGAGAAAGAGAGAGAGAGATTGAGAGAGAATGAGAGAGAGAGAGAAGAAAGAGAGAGAGAGATTGAGAGAGAACGACAGAGAGAAAGAGAGAGAAGAAAGAGAGAGAGAGAGAATGAGAAAGAGAGAGAAGAAAGAGAGAGAGAGAGAGAGAGAGAAAAAGAGAGAGAGAAAGAGAGAGAGAGAATGAGAAAGAGAGAGAGAAGAGAGAGAGGGGGACACAGACCTGTGACCAGGGGCCGGTGTACCAGCTGGGGCTGGCCTCCACTGGGCGTGGGCACTCAGGCTGGACGCATGCCCGCTGCAGCTCCAGCGAGGGTTGGGAGGCGTGTTGGCACCGCTTGGCCACCAGCTCCTGGTACTTCCCCACCGCGTCCTTCTCCGCACACTTCAGCTGTCGTTTCTGCACGCCTACGCCACACGTCACCGAACACTGGAGCAGCAGGAGGAGGAGGAGGAAGGGGGGGAGGAGGAGGAGGAGGGGGGAGAGGAGGAGTAGGAGGAGAAATAAAGAGGTGGAAAGGGGGGCAAAGCTCTGCTGTTCATCAGCTGGCAAACAAAAGGGTTTCATCAGGCTGCTGTTACATCTCTGTGCCTGTTGACCATCAAAGTGGACCAGAGACCTCTCCGCACTCTCACAAACAAACGCCAGCGTCGTCAAAGCCAACACTGGACATAGTTGGAGGGCCAGATGGGTCTCTCGCTGCTGCTCTCACTGGCTTCCTTCAGGTCCACTCTTCAGGCCGTTTGATGCTGGCAAGAAGCAGAGCTGTCTCTATAGTCTGATTAATGCATGTGTGTGATTAGCAACCTTTCAGCACTAGGGATTCACTCCCTCTCCAAGCCACTCCAGAGCCATGCTTCAACCTGTTGCTTTTTAGGGTGAATCTGCAGATGTGGGGAGGAACTGTGTGTGTGTGTGTGTGTGTGTGTGTGTGTGTGTGTGTGTGTGTGTGTGTGTGTGTGTGTGTGTGTGTGTGTGTGTGTGTGTGTGTGTGTGTGTGTGTATTATGGCTGTGTTTGCAAGTGCTGTCTGTCACTTGTGTGAGCTCTACCTTGTATGAATGTGTGTGACCCAGCAGATGTATTGCATTTACATGTATTCATTTAGCACATTTTCTTTTATCCAAAGTGACTTACATATGTCAGTTATATATTACAAAAGATACATTTTCTCCGGAGCAACTTGAGGTTAAGTGCCTTGCTCAAGGGCAAAACAGTGAAATTGAACTCAAAACTTTTCAGGCTACCAGTGTTATAGTCAAGTCACTATGCATCGAGTCCGAGTCAAGGTTCGAGTCTCCAGTGTTCAAGTCCGAGTCAAGTTCAAGTCATTAAAAAAAAATCCAAGTCAAGTCCGAGTCGAGTTCACTACTCATCCGAGTCAAGTCCGAGTCGAGTCACTATTAAATGCAAAACTGTCAACCTTCGGGGCATTCATGTCTCCAGGCATTTGGCGCTGTTAAAGTTAACGTCTGTTATTGTAGGAACATGGCATGATGTGTGATGTATGACATGAAGCGGTAACACTCCATTGCACATATATTAATACTGATAATATTCTAATGACATATTACAATTATAGCCTAATGACATTACAAAAAAAGTACAGTCCTTGTCTCAATTTCCGAGTCTGCATGGTCTGAATGTACGAGTCAGAGTCCAAGATCGAGTCATTCAGTGCTCAAGTTCTCTAAATTTAGCTCATGACTCGGACTCGAGACCGAGTCCTGGACTCGAGTACTACAACACTGCAGGCTACTGCATGCTAGCCCAGCTCTTTAACAATTACGCTACCACCACCCCAAGAAGACAGCATCATTGTCATTCACACAGTGGTTCTGAGGGCAAAGCCTAAGCTATCTCTTTTTTTGTTGCACTGCTAGTCATTATGACAGCGGTTGGACCCGAACTAATGCCACCGAAGAGACTAGAGCCTTAATCCAGCATCTTAGACCACAGAGCCACACTATAGCTGTCTGTGTGTCGGTATTGCTTTGTAAGTGTGCCTGTATGTTTTATAAATCAAATATGGTTGAGTCAGCGTATTTATCTGATAGGGACGGTATGTGTGTATGTGCGGGATGTGTGTGTTTGTGTTTGTGTCTGTGAGTAGTTGTTACCTGTTGCCAAGTGGACAGGACCCACTGCCCCTTGGCCG
>NC_063201.1:9677207-9682207 GCF_017589495.1 Alosa alosa
AGTGGAGTGAAACGCCCGAGGCCTTTTCTTTTCTTTTCTTTTCTTTGCCCTAACAGTGCTGTTCTTACGCTAACAGTGCTGTTCTTACGCTAACAGTGCTGTTTATCTAAAGATGGACTTTGAGAAATGGGTAGCTACCGCTAATCTGTGTGCTTTAGGGTGTGTGTGTGTGAATGTGTGTTTGTATAGTTGTCTGTGTGTGTGTGTGTGTGTGTGTGTGTGTGTTTGGGGGCAAAAGGCATCTGTCAGTGTCAATGTGTGTAGTTTTACTAGTGTGTGTATGTGTGTGTGTTAGCGTATGAGAGTTTATTTGACTCTTCACCCCTTGTTGCCCATAAAGGCTCATCCCACAGGGCTGCTGGGAGTCAGTCATGACATCAGAGTAACACAAACACCATCAGCAGCCTTTACAACCTCTCCTGGGGGCTAATGGCTGCTCCACTACTCCCGTGACTAGTCATTAAGCTGACTTCCCACACACAGACACACACACACACACACACACAGACACACACACAAACACACACACCACCCAACTGCTTTTGTAGCTGTGTATATTGTAGGCTAAACCGCCTATTTGAACCTGTGGTCCTCAGGCTTACTTGAGAGAGGGACACAGACACAAAAAACATGCACATAATAAAACATGCACATAGACATAAACATGCATTACACATGCACACACAATTGACATTATCACACAATAAGACACACACATTTGTTACACACACACAAACACACAGTCATGACAAAGGCCTGCAGCATGGCACATAAACAGGTCGAATTAATCACAGACATTTTGTCTACACCTCAGAATGCCATAGGCAATGCTCTGGCTCTCTTAGGCTTAGAGTGCTGCCCTGATTGGGAGAGATAGTCAAGAGCAGGAAAGGATTGTGTGTGTGTGTGTGTGTGTGTGTGTGTGTGTGTGTGTGTGTGTGTGTGTGTGTCTTCTGCTAACCACAGGCCTGGACCCCTGGTGGTAGTCTTTTTCACTGTGCAGTATAAACAACTTTTTATTGTGCAGCATAAACAACTTTTCCCTCTTTTTCCTCACTCCAAAAGCATCTTTTTTAAAAAATGGTTCAAACCAAATAAAAATCAATCAACAGAAATGTTGTTTGACCGACAGATTATTGCGTGCACCCTGACTCTTGCAGTCAGAGGCTGAGCTGAGGTGCATCCAAATTCGCGAACATAGGCGAACGTTTTGCAACTAGTTTTCAAACTGTTTTCTCTGGGAACGAAAACAGTTTGAGGTAGTTCTCTGCGAACATACAGTGGAGCTGGACTTGAGCTGGACGAAGTCTTACCATTACAATGGAATGCTTATACCAAATCGTTCAAATTGAACTGTTCAGAGAAAACATATTTGCCACAGACATTTGCCGAATGTGAACGCTGCTGCTCTGCTGGCCAGCTAAAGGGAGCTCCACTGACCCCTGACGAATGACAGGAGTGCCATGCAAGCAGGAATGTGTAGCATGACCTCGCTCCAATGCTTCAGTTTGCAATAAGTATGGGGTACTGAAATGGTAATCCCATCCCCAGCTGTTAGGAGCAAAGTGTGTGGTGATGAGTGTGTATGTGTGTGTGTGTGTGTGAGTGTGCGTGTGCGTAAAAAGGCAGGCAAGCGTGTGTGTGTGTGTGTGTGTGTGTGTGTGTGATTTGAGAAAGAGAGAGAGAGAGAGAAAACAGACAGAGAGATTTTTTGAGGTTTTCCTCAAGCTTAGAAAATGAGAATTAGGACGAAACTCACACTTAAGGTTTGGACGGAGCAGATAAAAGATGGGCTGGCAAACTGTGTGTGTGTGTGTGTGTGTGTGTGTGTGTGTGTGTGTGTGAGAGAGTGTGTATGTGTCTGTCTGTGTCACAGAGAGTGAGAGAGGTTATAGAGTTTAAATGGATAAAATATGGGGTGTTGAATACTGTGCACTGTGTGTGTGTGTGTTTGGGAATTTAAGTGTGTGTGTTGTGTGTGTGTGTGTGTGTGTGTGTGTGTGTGTGTTTGGGTGATTGTGTTCCCCACAGGGAGATTCCTCCCTCCCTAATCAGATCTTTCCTCTCAGCTGTAATGCAATCTAGGGAATGGACCCTGCACTCTGGACCATGGAGCTGATCTGGACCCTGGAGCTTGGACCAGGGCAGCGTGTTTATGCCATCGCCCAGCATCTCCTATGTCTGATCTGGGCAGCGCGTTCACTAATGCCATCGCCCAGCATCTCCTATGTCTGATCTGGGCAGTGCGTTCACTAATGCCATCGCCCAGCATCTCCTATGTCTGATCTGGGCAGTGCATTCACTAATGCCATCGCCCAGCATCTCCTATGTCTGATCTGGGGATTGGTTTGGATGATGTCACTCTCACAAGAGGGGAGATAAATATCATTGTGTGTGCGTGTGGATGTGTGAATGTGTGTGTGTGTGTGTGTGAGAGAGAGAGAGCATGTGGATGCATGTCTGTGGATGTGTGAATGTGTGTGTTTGAGAAAGGAGTTAAATGCCTGTTTATGAGTCACTCGTTGCTTATGACAGAAGATCTTCATATGACCTTCAAAGACACTGACCCCATATGTCTTACATGGATACTTCTGTTTACGCTAGAGCCTCTTAAAGCTCGCGGGTATTCTCTTACCTCTAACATCTCTGGAGACAGCAACAGGCTCCAGTGTGACTTACATTATATATTTATATACAAGCATATGAAACTCAGGAACATGTGACAAAGCTACTGTACGTTTCCCAAAGACTATGAGTGATATTACCCATGATGCTCTATGGGCAGTCTCCCTAGACACAAGGACTAACTCAGGTCATGTTTGCAAGGGTTCTCCTGCCAATGGCATCATGATCAGATGTATGACCCATCGCTAAGAACGCCATGCAACCTCAAATAGGAACTAAGCCGTCAAATAGGAACTAAGCCACTTAGACATGTCAGCTGTTCTCAGGAACAGCAGGATTAGGAGAGCAGACGTTGCATCAGCGCCTCTGGTCAGTTCTCACAGGCAGTGGACTGTGGGGACTCAGTCTCTCCGGGCTGGGACTGAATGGAGGGGACTTTTCCTGGTGATCTGCACCAAGTCCCGGTGCCAACGGAGGGCAGTACCAGAGAACCGGTGGACAGCTGAAGGGTGCGGGGGCACAGAGCTGGAGCCAGTGTCTGCATCATGCATGGGCACACCCTCATGGGTGGCACCATCATCGCACATCACAATACACAAACACACACACACACACATGCACAAGTGTACACAGACATGCATGCACAAACATGCACCACACACACACACACACTGGGGTGGTGGTGCGCACTCACTCAACTCAAGACACCCAAGGACTGGTCTCGCCAACCTCACACAACCTGAATTCCCCAGCACACGCCCCAGTCCTGATCTGAACCCAGCTCCAGCACCGAGACTGATTTAAGATTACTTAGGCTTTTAAAGAGTAATACCCAATGGCACAGCTAAATGATACCCATATTTCATCTGATGCAGGACATGTCAGTTAAGCTTTCAGTGGAAACTATTCATCACAACACTAAAAGGTCAAGATGGAGGCAGTCTGTCCTCCCTACTGCATTTATGTTCTGCACATCATTAATTCATTAATTTTACCAAGACCACATTTGCTTTGCTCCTACTTAGGGTAATGTGATACATCTGTTCTGGTAGATATAAAACTGTGGCCCACAATCCGAACACCAATGACCATGATTTAAAACAGAGGCCGGGCAAACAGGCGCTCTCAATTCAATATCAATTTTCAATTTCAAATACTTGTATAGCACCAATAGCAACCAAAGTGCTTCACAGGGTCTTTGTAACACTCCAAACTAGAGCCATCACGAGGATGTTCTCTAAGATTCAACCCCTTTGTGGTTCTGATTGAGGGGTTTTAGGGGAGCAGTGAGGACCAGGATCCACCGCTACACCACAAACCCCAAACACAGACATCCAGACGCACACTCGTTAGCAACATCCTCTTAGCCAGCCACCACTGTGTTAACCCCTCCGGAAAAGGACAATAAAAAAGAAAGCAATGGATTGTATTTAAGTTGCCTGAATAGGAGTGAGAATGCATGAGAACCCACAGACAACTCTAGCGATCTGAAAGAGACTCAGACTGAGCTTTCTAACTACATTGTGTTATTACACTGGGAGATTGTATACTATATTGTGTTATTACAATGGGAGATTGTATACTACATTGTGTTATAACAGTGGGAGATCATTTGTAATTCTTTTAATATATTTAATTAGAATTGCACCGACAGACCCCATGTACAGTCAGACAGTTGTGAGTCAGTGAACTATTTATGTCTATACCTGGAGAGAAAAAAGTGTGTGTGTGTGTGTGTGTGTGTGTGTGTGTGTGTGGTGTGTGTGTTTGTGTGTGTGGTGTGTGTGTGTGTGTGTGTGTGTGTGTGTGTGTGTGTGTGTGTGGTGTTTGGTGTGTGTGTGTGTGTGTGTATGTGTGTTGTGTGTGGTGTGTGTGTGTGTGTGTGTGTGTGTGTGTTGGGTGTGTGGTTTGTGTGTGTGGTGTGTGGTGTGTGGTGTGTGTGTGTGTGTGTGGTATGTGGTGTGTGTGTGTGTGTGTGTGTGTGTGTGTGTGTGTGTGGTGTGTGCGTTGGTGTGGTGTGTGTGTGTGTGTGTGTGTGTGTGTGTGTGTGTGTGTGTGTGTGTGTGTGTGTGTGTGTGTGTGTGTGTGGTGGGGAGGGGCAGAGCTAAGTGTTACAGTACCTGGGGGGGCAGGGCTGAGTGTTGCATGGCACAGTTCCAGAGGAGGGGCGTGAGCGAGGGTTGCAGAACGACGTGTTCACCTGGACACGCAGGTCCCTATAACAGGCTATCTTAGTGGTCATGGTGCCTGGAGAGGGAGAGAGAGAGAGAGAGAGAGAGAGAGAGAGAGAGAGAGAGAGAGATGAAAGGGTTTATATATTACACTGTCTAAGACTGATACATTTGCATCCCGTATTTCACTAACAGTATATACAA
>NC_063201.1:9687207-9692207 GCF_017589495.1 Alosa alosa
GAGATACTCACCACTGTGTACTACTCTAACTTAAATGAATGAGAGATACTTCACCATTGTGTAATACTCTAACATGAATGAATGAGAGATACTTCACCACTGTGTAATACTCTAACATGAATGAATAAGAGATACTTCACCACTGTGTAATACTCTAACATGAATGAATGAGAGATACTTCACCACTGTGTAATAATCTAACATGAATGAATGAGAGATATACTCACCACTGTGTAATACTCTAACATGAATGAATGAGAGATACTTCACCACTGTGTAATACTCTAACATGAATGAATGAATGAGAGATACTTCACCACTGTGTAATACTCTAACATGAATGAATGAGAGAGATACTTCACCACTGTGTAATACTCTAACAAGAATGAATGAAAGAGATACTTCACCACTGTGTAATACTCTAACATGAATGAATGAGAGAGATACTTCACCACTGTGTAATACTCTAACATGAATGAATGAGAGAGATACTTCACCACTGTGTACTACTCTAACATGAATGAATAAGAGAGATACTTCACCACTGTGTAATACTCTAACATGAATGAATGAGAGAGATACTTCACCACTGTGTAATACTTTAACATGAATGAATTAGAGAGATACTTCACCAATGTGTAATACTCTAACATAAATGAATGAGAGAGATACTTCTGGGATACAACATCAGATAATTCCCATTACAGTAAAGAGTTTAATGAGAGGTCCAGTGGAAGAAAGACTGAATGTCTTTAAGTATGACTTTGAGTGGTGTATTGAGATGTCTAGTGTTGTGTGTAGTATCCGTACGGTTAGTCCGGTGCTGTTTGCTGTACTGGCCCCTGTAGACCTTGCAGGTGGAATTGTTTCCCTGACACACACCACACACATCAGGCCTGGCCCGGGACCCAAGGACCCGGTCACACCCGACCCTCTAAGAGAGAGAGAGAGAGAGAGAGAGAGAGAGAGAGAGAGAGAGAGAGAGAGAGAGAGAGAGAAGTAGACAGACCAAGAGAGAGGGAGACAGACAGACAGAGAAACAGAGAAACAGAGAGAGAGAAACTAAAACAGATGAAGACTAGAAAACTGCGTGCCAAGAAAAACATAAATCACAGCAATTTTGCAATGAATGATGATATATGATGACATATGAACAGGCAATGACTTGGACACCTATCCCGTGTTACCAGTCCGGTCATTCTAAGGACCTTTTAAAACTGTCAATATATAACATGACACATAACATGTGCTGCTGTGTGTCTGCACCTCACACACTCCGTCGATGCAGACATTGGGACTGCCGGGTGCACAGGGCGTCCCGTCCTTCACTTTGCTGGACAGGGCGAAGAAGAAGTCGTAGCCTTCAGCCAGACAGTGCAGCTTACATGCATCCCGATCTGGGGGAAAAGGATATGAAGCAGTCAGCCACACTGCAGAGTTTACATTCATGAACAGGGATCAGCATAGAGGGGGAATGCTAATGATTCACTGTTTTATCAATTAGTAACTACAACATACAGTATCTAGTCTAGCAAATCCATTTATAGAACAATTCTCTGTCTGAGAAATTCTTGCTTTCTTTACTTTTGTAAATACAGCATATCTACCGTAATCATAGATCAGATCACATTTAACTCTTTTCAACAGCTTAAGAAGTGTTGGCACATTTCATGAGAAGAGGACTTGAGTTTGGGAACTGACGTGTTATTGTGATTTGAACGGAGTGACTTGTTTCAGAGCCAGACTCACCATCCACATGTGTATAGGGGCTCCATTTGTAGTACCACCCTCTGAAGGGCTTACTGTTGAACTCTGCACACTGCACAGCTCTGAAGTCCGTGTTTCCGGGGGGACAGTCTTTAGTGTTGCACAGCTTGTAGGAGCGGGACAGGCCTTCACAAAACTGGCCCCCATACATGGGTCTGAGAAGAAGATGGAACAACAAGCAGGAGTCAAGTCTTCAGTTAAAGCAAAGATTGTTAAGGCGGAGCAAGATGTTTCATCAGGAGCCACTTCCGAGAACCCGGATCGCACGAGGGGCGGTCAAAATCCCCCTTTATGCAGAGTAGAGGCAGCCACTGCTCCATTGAAGTCTATGGGCATAGCTCAGAATTTCACCACATATGCTAAGGTCTTGGTTCTATAGAGTTAGGAATGTGAATTTGGCACGTTTTCATGATCCTCAAACCCTCTGAACATTTCCAAGGTACATTTTTAGCATTTTTTGAGCATTCCAGTCTTGGAGAAAATCAACCTTATATCAGGTGTGCGCCGCTATTTATGCAGCTGCTGTTGGTCGCTTGCAACGATGCGGCTCAATAATACGCCATCGACACTTTATGCAGACAGGATTAGATCCCCATTTCGGCTATAGACATGAAACTACGACGAAGTATCTTGCTCCGCCTTTTAACAATCTTTGGTTAAAGTATACTACAGGGATTTCACTGCTTCGGCCATTGGATTGCTTGATACTGAGCGCTGAGAATAAGCATGTTTGGTTTGGTAGCCGTCTATGGTCCTGGGATGCCAATAGCGGAGTTCACATGCGAGGGATGTCTGCTGACACCCCCCCCCCTGGATAAGGGCTAATATGAGACTAGAACTACTAGTGAAATGGAGGAGAAAGGGGAGGAGGTGGGAGGCTTTGCAATGCCGAAGTGTAACACATTTTGCGCAGGTAAGAAGAGTTTAAGGGCCCTATTTTTGCGACGAAAAACCCAGACGCAAAGCGTATTATTATTATCCCGACGCAAAGCGTATTCCTATCGTACACTCAAGTTTTTCGCCATGCCCTTCTCTTTTATTACACGATGCGCTCAGGGGTGTGGCAATTAACGACCTAAGGTGTGGTCTTGGCACATTATCTAAAAATCGCTATCTTACACTATCTAAAAAGCATTACGCTACTGATCAAGAAAACCCTGGTCTATAGCGAAAGGCGCATATGAAGCACAGCTGAAGACGCACTGTCACGAGATCTAAGCAGCAACTCCTCTGCAGGATAAATGTCCTTAGGTTTTTTATTCAGTCATTTGAATATTATTGGGGTAAGTGTTGCTTTTTTCAGGCTATGTTTTCGATGGTAACCCATTGTCAGTCAATAGTGAAAGTAATTAACTGTGTATAACTGTTGTGTCGTTGACTATTGACACCATGGAGAAGTTAGTTTCACTTTGCCAATGAGTTCAAATAATAGATGAGTGCAGATGTGTGTAGGCTATACTCTGCTAGGTTTTAGTAAAGCATGGTTTAGTGGAATAGATACGGTCTCACGGGCAAGTAGATTCCTTCAAATGCGCCGCTGACAATCAAAATACCGATGTGCTGTTTGATGTTGCGCTGCTTGCTGTTAAAGGGAATGACAGATGTCATTTTCATTGGTTTAAAGGAAGTAACACCCAAAACACACCCATGATTGATTAAGAAACATAAGAACCGCCTTGTTGTGCCAGGCGTCTGACGTTTGATAACAAAACCACTCCCAATGTGGACTGGACAATTCCTTAAGCTATTCGCGAGTGACCATGCGTTTTAGATCGGCAAAACAGAGCCCTAAGTCACACAAAGGGAAGTGGGGTGAGATATGGTTGTCAACTGTTGGAATTCACCACAAAAAATGAAGATACATAAGGTGTAATTACATGTTGGAGACACTATCAGCATTCAAACAGTACAGGTAAAGTCATGGAGTTCAACCTGCTATATTTCAAAGAAACATAGGTGAGCATGATTTGGAATGGTTAAAAAGAAAAGCATGCCAGAACTGAAGCCACAGTAGATGTTTTTTTGAATAATCCCTTGTTCATCCTGTTCAATTGCTGAGAGATGTGTGTGTGTGTGTGTGTGTGTGGGTGTGTTAGCGCGCATGTGTGTCATTAGTAGTGAGGTTTTGTGGTTTAGTGATTGGCTGGTTAATTAGTAGCTACAGTGTGTGTTCTATAGGTGAATAACCCCAGGCTGCCAGCTCCCAGTTCAACATCCAACTCCCCTTCACTTCTCTATCCCACTTGTGTCACACACACACACACACACACACACACACACACAGACACACACACACAGACAGAGAAGCAATCCCAAGTCCTTACTTGCATCTCAAAGGTGCTACCCTGATAAAATACTGGAAAACAGCTATTTAGTACAAAAATGCTTTGGAAGTTCCTGCGTGTGTTAGTGTGTGTGTGTGTGTGTGTGTGTGTGTGTGTGTGTGTGTGGTGTGTATGTGTGTGTGTGTGTGTGTGTGAGAGAGAGAGAGAGCTGAAAATGTGTGTGTGTGTGTGTTTGTGTATATATGTGTGAGAAAGAGAGGTGAAAATATTATGTGTGTGTTATTATTATGTATGTGTGTGTGTGTGTGTGTGTGTGTGAGAGAGAGAGAGAGCTGAAAATGTGTGTGTGTGTGTGTTTGTGTATATATGTGTGAGAAAGAGAGGTGAAAATGTGTGTGTGTGTGTGTGTGTTTGTGTGTGTGTGAGAGAAAGAGAGGTGAAACTATGTGTGTGTGTGTATGTTTGCTTACTAAGTGTGTGAAAGCTTTGGGGGGAATTTCATGGTATGCCAGCTGAACTACGGCGGAGTCCAGTGAAAAGAGTGAGCACAGATTGTAATGTTTACTGAAGATAACAGCTACCCTCGTTTCTGGAGCAAGGCTGTGTGAAGTGGACGTAAGGTCAGTCGTATTCTTTCACACTGGCCACCGGGCTCCTCCGTACGGTAGCCTGGCTTTCAGGCTCTGTCAGGGTCAGTGTGATGGTCGCCATAGCGGCCACACACCGAACGCACTAACGCTCCCTTTTTCATTAAATCTTCTGTTGATTTTTCATAATTATATGCTCACACATTTTGATGTTTACATGTCTACATTCCACACCCTCTACGTTTAGCAACACTATGTGGCAACCAAGTAAAAACGCAACACATAGACTTTTGATTTCATACAACATACAGACTTTATTGCTTAGTTCAATAGTATGTGATTGTGTGGTTGAGTGCACGCA
>NC_063201.1:9699707-9709707 GCF_017589495.1 Alosa alosa
GAGTGGCACATATTTAGAAAGCTCAATATCTACGGGTTGATCCAGAGGAAAGAGGGATTAGTTGAGGGTCAAAGGTCAGATGAACATACCACAAGCATGGCCCGGCATCCTCAAATGAACACATCATCTTATAACCTAATACTCTATAAAGGCTCTGAGATTATGCAAAGTTTGCAAGCTCACACAATATCCAAACAGTCCTTGGAAGTAATAATGACATAAACACTGCTTCATGAAATCCTAGATTTCTTAGAGATCTTTTTTGTCTTTAGTTAGAGGCTTTCCATATCTGCACAGAAAGCTGTTGGTAGAACTCTACTCTCTGTCCTGTCCAAATGGCATTAAAGTCATTTAAGGAGTTTTAAGGGCTGTTCACACCCAAGAAGAATAATTATAATTATGACTGAAAGTGACCTCGATGAAACCAGTCTTCATGTCGTTAGCATTACAGTTCATGTGTGGACGTTGTCATTCATAATAGCTAGAACGATACTTTGCAACACCATTATTGTTTTAGTCATCACTTTATCGTTATAGTGATGGCTCTTGGTGTGAACGATCTTCTAGGGTCCCTGTGCGGCCTTACCTTCTTAAAGTTCAAGGTGCAGAGTTTGGCCTTCTCCCCAAACTGCCACTTGCACTGGGTGTCGGTGTCGTAGAGCTCTCCTGGAAGCTGGCGAGGGTATTCGTACTCCCCCACAGACTGCGGCTCGTCTGACAGACATGTGGCCTGGGTGGTGCTGGGGAAGGGGAGAGCACACTACATTTCACACTCACACACTCAGCTGGGCTACTATAGAGCATTGTAAATAGTGACCTATGATTAAATATGCATTAGATATTGCATATGTAAATAAATATGAGATATTATATATTTAATAAATGCATATGAGATATTACATATTTCCAGAGCCGGACAGTAACGGTGTACATTTACTTGAGTACAATTTTGAGGGATCTGTACTTTACTCAAGTATCATTTTTTGAGAGTACTCATGACTTTACTCAAGTACATTTGAGGGGCAAATATTGTACTCTTTTACTCCACTACATTTCTATCCATAACCGTGAGTACCCGTTACTTCTTCTAAAAAAAAGGAAAAAAGAAAAATTTTGGAAACCCTCAATTTGTTGTTTCCCTCTCCCTCCGTGATTGGATTGTGCAGGCGCCACTGATTGGGACAGCCTATCAGCAATTACGCAGCAAGTCCATCCCGGGAATGTGGCAACCTGTGGCCCCACCTCGCCAGACTATTTCAATTTTCTGAACAAGTTAAGTTGTGTAATTGAAACACAAAAAGTGTTTCAATTACAAAATAGTATTTTGTATTTTAAATACGTATTTTAAATACATGTATTAGAAATTCTGCCCATCCCTGGCGACATGGTAAAAAGATGAAAATGACTTGATTTTACTTTCAATTCCTTTTACATTCTCCAAGGTATTAAAGCAACACCAAAGACTTTTTTGTACCTTAAAATAATGTTTCCAAAATTGATTCAGTGGGTCATCAACTCGTAACAGGGTGAACGGCACTTCTGCATTCGCTTCGCGGCCCTCTATCGGCTATAACCACACTATGTAAGTTTGCCAGATCGGGTAGCGGATCTGTAGTTCGATGGAATGAGACATCAGAAACTACAAATTTGACTTGCATGATGTCGCAATACATCGTACTTTCATAAAATCATGCAACATATTCTATCTTGTCTGTGGACATCATTATTTGCAAAGCCGGTGCTGGGTAAACAAATAGCCTGCGTGCGACAGAGGAAAAGTTATTTGGTGTTGCTTTAATTAAAATTGCATTACAATTTTTAATAACTCCATGTAGGACGTTTCTGTAAATGTAAGTAAACTGTGGCAGTAGTAATGCAAAATTTAGAAAATGTAGGCTACTCTTGTTGTCATGAGCTCTCTCTCTGCCTGGTAACACGCGCTGATTAAAGTCTGATGACCTCCACCTGTTCCTGCTCTGCTCTGCCTCACCCTCGTTTACCTACCAGCTGCACTGCATTCACCACTCATCATGCCCGGTATATAAAGCCTTGCTTTTCAGTCCACACTTGTCAGATCGTCTGCAAACCCGCACCAGTTACCTGCCTGTCTTGGAAAACAACTCTGACTCTTTGCCTGTGAACCCAGACCCGCTCGACTACTTCTTTGTTCTCCAGCCCCGGTAATCTTGACCTGCCTTCCGTCTCTCTTCTACGAATACAGCCTAGCCCTTGACTGTACTGCTGCTTCGTTTCAATTGCTGTTGTGTGTGTGTTTCCCCAGGACTTCCCGGATCATCCAGCTCCTGCCATTGCTGCTCGGCTATGGGGAACACACACACGCAGACTCTTGAACTCCTGAAACCCCCGTAACCCCCAACCCTTAAATAAACATTCTAACGTGACGCTTTTGTGGTCCTCGTCCTGTTTGGTGTCTGACACTTGTACTCTTGATACTCAAGTACTTTTAAAAACAAGTACTTCAGTACTTTTACTTAAGTAGACATCTGACTGTTGTACTTTTCCTTGTACTTGAGTAAAATTTAGCAAAGGGTATCTGTACTTTTACTCAAGTAATGAAGCTGTGTACTCTGTCCGCCTCTGCATATTTCAGTAGTCACGTACAGTACATGCATTGCACTGTACTGTTACAATAGACTGCTATTTCATAAGCATTTTAAATACATTTCATCCAGTTGACTGTGAAGTCTTTCAGCTGATCATAACCTTACACTCAGACAAATCTAAGTTGATGTGAATAGTTGTCAAATAAGTGTCAACAGATGGTTGTTTGTTTCTGATAAAACAAGTTAGATTCAATTTTGAAGTTTAATAAGGCTGATTAGTTCACCTGATTTCAACTCACTTCTGATCCACTGACATTTGATTCAATTCACAGACAAATTCCAATACAATTCAATTTGATAGCATTTCACTTCCAAATGAATAATGTTCCTCTGTGACCCAACTCAAACACATTTCATGAAGTATTATTTTTTATGGCAGTTCCTACAGTGGGCATTGTCAGACTGAAGTTGTGTAGGAAATGAAACATGCACTGACACACACTCACACACACAAAGCAATATACTCTTGCCCTGAAATCTCTCCTGTGAGAGACGTTACCGTGGCAACATAACATCAGCACGGGCCCCCCTTGTGCTGTCGGCTGATTTTTGAAAACGAGTTTTGACAAAGTTGTGATGCATGTGGCCGGGTATTGTCATTTCCCCACCTCGGCCGTGTGTGTGTGTGTGGGAGTGAGTGTGTGTGTGTGTGTGTGAATGTGTGTGTGTGTGTGTGTGAGAGAGAGAGAGAGTGTGTGTGTGTGTGTGTGTGTGTGTATGTGTGTGTGTGTGTGTGTGTGTGTGTGTGTGAGTGTGTGTGTGTGTGTGTGAGTGTGTGTGTGTGTGTGTGTGTGTGTGTGTGTGTGTGTGTGTGTGTGTGTGTGTGTGTGTGTGCAGCGATCTGATGGACGGCAGGGGAAACTCTGCTGAGGGGATTTTACAGCACGTTTCCCACACAGAGACGGAGTGCAGGTCTGGGATGGGATGGGATGGGCGCTCAGCCGTCAACACGGCGTGATAATGGCTTTACCAGAGGAGCTGATCCCAGCCTACTCCACACCCCCAGAAATCAGCAGTAGACTTGGAACGGATCTGCCCCAGACTCGGGCCGCATCAGACCCAGAGGCAGCACTGGTCTAAGAGGAAATGTCCTGGCTGTGATGTGTTATGAGTTATGCACTAGTAACAATGCTTTGGGTCTCTGTCAAGCCGTTGTACACAGATGGGGATGTAAGTCAGCAGTGTATTACATGATAACTGCTCAACAAGATGAAGTGTGCACTTAATCTCCAACCATGGACGGAGATCTGTATCCTCTGAGAGGTCACTCTTTGCACATTGTCTTACACACACACACACACACACACACACACACACACACACACACACATAGACAAAGCAATGTGCACTCTAAAGCATGATCTCTCTCTCTCTCTCTCTCTCTCACACACACACACACACACACAGAGAGGTTGTCTGAGGGCCGTCATATTCCAGTTGTATTGGCTTTTCTGGACTAAGGTCAGGGCCAGAGTGGACAGGATGTGTGCTGCAGCATTGAACTCCAGATCCGCTGCAAATCACACTAGCTCTGATGCAACTGTTATGGGTCTGGAAGGAAGATGTGCTGATAGTGTCAGGGTGGTCTTTAGTGTGTGTGTGTGTGTGTGTGTGTGTGTGTGTGTGTGTGTGTGTGTGTGTGTGTGTGTGTGTGTGTAGGGTGTGTGTGTGTGTGTGTTTGGAGGGTGTCCCCCCGATTGTGTTGTGTGGGTACTGTATGTGTGTGTGTGAGTGTGTGTGTGTGTGTGTGTGTGTGTCCTGTTTCAGATGGGGTGACATTGCTGTAACTCCTGGGCATCAGGTTTCCCAATAAATAGGTAAACAGTCTAGGAGACGCAGGTCCTTTTCTCCTGGTCTTTTTTTGGTGTGTGCAGACAGGCTGTCGGACGGTCAGAAGATAATCCTCAAGCATTTCCTATTCACCACCTTCAATATAGCACTTTTAAAAAGGACCTCTGCATGCTCCAGGGCAGACCTTGTTTGGCCACTGATGGGAGACACTGGTGTCAAGCACAACTGGACATACTCCTGGAAATACCCCTGTTACTGCCTCTGCAGAATGACCACCACTGCACACGGTGCAAATGTCAAACTGGGGCTATTAGAGTGTGAGTGTGTGTGTGTGTGTGTGTGTGTGTGTGTGTGTGTGTGTGTGTGTGTGTGTGTGTGTGTGTGTCTGTCTGTGTGTGTGTGTGTAGGTGTGGGTGTGTGTGTGTGTGTGTGTGTAGGTGTGGGTGTGAGTGGGTGTGTGTCTGGGTGTGTGTGTGTGTGTAGGTGTGGGTGTGAGTGGGTGTGTGTCTGGGTGTGTGTGTGTGTAGGTGTGGGTGTGAGTGGGTGTGTGTCTGGGTGTGTGTGTGTGTGTGTGTGCGTGTCTGTCTGTGTGTGTGTGTGTGTAGGTGTGGGTGTGAGTGGGTGTGTGTCTGGGTGTGTGTGTGTGTGTGTGTGTGTGTGTGTGAGTGGGTGTGTGTGTGGGTGTGTTTGAGAAGACACAGGGCTTAAGCACAGGATAAACCATTTATAATTGTAGACTTTTATGAAACTATACTTTATATTTAAACAAAAATCTCTGATACCAGAAGTGTGTTAGTAAGTACAGCAATACTACCAAAGTGCAACTATCTTCCAAAATAACATTCTAATCTTGCTTTATACATTATGTGCTTAAATAGTTACATACATTTTGCACAAAATATATATGCATATGGCTTGTATTTGTGACTGTAAGTGTCACAGACATCTATTGATGAATGACTGAGTGAGTGTTCATGTGTGCGGGTACATAACTGCATTCATGTTGTGTTGTTGATATCTTTTCCTGCTCAGCGTCCCATTAGAGGAAAGTGATGTAGCCTGCTGCTTGTTTGATATGAAGCAAGAGCAGCTGACTTGGGCCTGCCTGCCTGCCGGTATATTTGATAGGGATAATGACTATGAGGTCAGAGAGGCTGCAATAGCACAGTACACACATCCTACTGAATGATGGGACACTTCTCACTTCATTTAACAGGCTGCTATATTTACAGGCTTCCAGACAGGGACCCTCTCCTATTACACACACAGACACACACACACACACACACACACACACACACACACACACACATACACACAAACACACACACACACACACACATGCACATGCACACACTCGCACGCACACACTACATACACTTTCACATGAATTTACTCTTTACCTCATGCATATTCACAGACATGCCATTCTGCAGCAAAACACCCACACCTACACACACAGACACAGACACAGACACACACACATCAGTCCTAACACTAGTTTGTCTGCAACACTCGATTTCCACTTTGGCCCAACTGGCCCACCCCTGCCCTGTCCCTGATGGCCTCTCTGCTACACATGCCCTAAGAGCTCCCTGAGCCCTTCAGTCCGCCTGTGAACATGAGCTCTTGTCTGGACACCCCTGGCAGCACTGGCAGTGCATGCTGGGATTGACATACAAAGCTACTGGGCAAAGAGAACGTGGCTGTTTTTACTCTTCTCCTCGACGCGTAAATCTGTTCCTGTTTGGGCTGTGTGAAGGGGCTGCCAGCGGGCTAAGCATGTGACGTGACAGCAAGGCTGAGTAGAACACACAGCGAGGGACACAGAGGTGGGGAGACGGCCGGCCGGCCGGACGCTCGGCCCTGCTATTCTGAGACTTCGCTGCAGTTGCCAGAGGAACAAATTCTCAGCGGAACCTTGCAGAAGCTAATGGAACTCTATTGTTAAATTTATGTGTATGATTTACCAAAAACTACACAAGAAGATCACCTCTTAGAAGATACGTTGTTACACTGGAAAGGCAGATGTCCATTATTGCATATGTTGATATTTACTCAATAAAATATGCTGGTAGAGGTCTCATAGTGTGTCTATACGTTAACCTGGTTTCAGACAGTCAGTAAACAGATGGGCATACATTAATATACACTGTCTCCATGGAAACTGCATGTCCATGTTCTTCCCGATATAGTGACAACCCCACATTAGCGATCAGAACAGCGTGCCCTAGTGACAGTGTTGGCCCTCTGCCCAGAGGACAATTAATCACAAAGTTTGCCTCTAAGTGATGAAACCCTACTACTGCATGGGTAGTGTCCAGCATGGCATGCGGAGTCTCAGGAACTATTAGTGCATACTTGACGTGAGAGCAGAGAGTCGGCAAACTTCATGGGTGAAGAAATACAGCACACAGTAGTACTTCCTATCTCATGTTGCCTAATTGAAGATGTTGGTACTGATGCAAACTAGCTGTCTTGCTAACTGATGTGGTATGACAATTTATCTGACAATGTGCTACAAAAGTTGTTCTTACTGTTTTGCAGACAACAAAGCTAAATGTTGAATATCCTACAAGAACATGTTCATGTTGTTTTAAATAGCACCATGAATATTGATCTCCACTGGCATTGATGAGACTTCACTCAGCTTAACCAATCAGACTTAAAGATATCTTAGCCTCTTAGCTATTTAGCTGTGGTTCAGTAATGTGGTGTGCTATGAAGAGAGACTTCAGGGCTCACCTGAGGAAACGGCTGAGATACTGGCGGCTGCAGGCGGACCAGGAGAACACACCGTTGTGGCCAGCCAGTGTGGGAGACATGATGTTGCCCACAGACTTCTTACACACATTGCCCTCTCCATCATGCACCATGCCAAAGCTGTGGACACACACACACACACACACACACACACACACACACACACACACACACACACACACACACACACACACATTGTTTTGTATATGTACACATAGTTGTAAATAATATTACAACATGTCTTAGTTATAGCCCAATATAGGTATAGCACAGAAGTGAAGTCTGGTAGCTTACTTGTGTCCAGACTCATGAGCAATGGTGAAAGCAAGGCCCAGCCCTGTGTCCTCATTGATGGTGCAGCTGCGGTACTTACTGCACATGCCACTGATAGGGGCAAAACCTGAGCATAGAACATAGAATATAGAACACAGAACACAACTTAAACATGCTAGAACTATACAAGCTAAACACAATCTGTTCAACTTGCTAGTTATTTAGAGTCAAACGCAAGGCATAATGTATAGACCTCATCCTCAGAGGTATTTCAGACATCAACTCTAATTAGAATGCATGTTTTTCGACAGCAGGTCTGCAGACACTCTGGACATCCAAAGTTTTAATTAGCACTTCATTATGTCCTATCAACCATACAAACCAATTAGCAATGCTAATCATCAACTCTTAACAGTAAAAGCCCAGCACACCGATCCAAACGCTGTCTACAGACAGAGAACATCAGGCTTGTAGTCAACAGTCCCCTGCTGTCCCTAAACTTAGCAGAGACAACTGTGGGAAACTCGGCTATATGGGAGGTTTCTAAGTCAAAGACCCCGTTCTCAAGAGCAACACAAAAGACACCCAGACAAGCCCTCAATCTGGGCTGCAGCCAAACCCACCACTCCTCACGAGAGAGAGAGCCATTCAGGCTCTTTAGGGCGAAAGTTTAATGGTGCATAGTTCCATGACTGGTATTCATGGAATGAAGTCATTGGCAATAAAACACTTCAGCATGAGAGAACACTGAAGTGTATGGGCCTGTGTGATATTTGGCCTGGATTGATGAAGGGAACAGAACATAGTACTTCTATAGCACCCAACATCAAGGCCCATCTCTGCTTGGGGGTGATGGGCAGCTCTTCCTGCCTGGAACTGAGTAGCTGAGGTACTAAGAGAGAATAGTGGCTGTTTCATGCTTTATTTGTACCCTCAGAACCTGGCATTGCATAACAGTGCACGTCTGATTTGCTGTGAAAAAATTGTGCCTTTTAAAAGCAGGTGACATCCAGATTGTGGTTAAATGCATCAAATACAAAAACTTTTTGTTGATGAATAGTTTCAGTATCTTTATAAGCGGAGAATAATTATGCCATTATCTTGCTTGTTGACATCTTATTATCATATGTATTATTTCATGATGGCAACGCTTTGATTCCTTTTAATGTTGTCATCGGCTGACTTCATTCAACAACGCTTGTGACTGATTAATACCATTCATTAAACTGTGATTGACTAATACCATTCACTAAACTCAAGAAATACCTGTACCTTCCTTTAGTGAATGAAAACATCCATATAAGCGAGCTAACATAAATTCAGGACTCTGAATTTAGGACAAGATGTAGCTCTACCCAATCCTCTCTGTGATGGCAACCACTTAACACATCTACTCTATAAAGCTTAAAGGGATGCTGGTAACGTCATTCTGTTGATGTTCAAACAGAACAGAGAGCTAGCTCGCTACTCCCTCCCCCTCCCTCCCGTGCAATTGAGACTCTCCTAAATGCGCATCTCGTCGGAGATTTGCTGGAACAGTTTGTTATGTTTTTATGGGCCAGGTTGGCCAAGGTTGTTTTTGTTGCCGTTTTTTAGAGCCTGGGCTGTCCACAGAGATCGCATTTTTTTTACAGTGTCATGACACAGTCAGCTAGCAGATGGTGAAGTGATGCTTGCTGTAAGTGACAAAAAAGGTTTTAATCTAAAAACTGTGTGACATCGCTTAGAGCACCTTTAAACAATGCTCCTCCTCCTAGTACAATATGCAAATGACAGTGAACTAAATTCTTGCAGGTGTCAATACAGCATGTGTTGCCTTTAGTAAGCCAAGGCTGTCAAGACTAGCATTGATCCCCAAAGGGTTGGTTCAGATACCGGTATGTGCATTGCCCAGGTTGTGGCTGTTTTAGATACCGGACCCAAAAGTGCATAGCCCAGGATATGCCCGTTTTAGAAACCGCACCCAAAGTGTCGCAGGGCTCGTTCTTCCAGGAACAGATGTCCAGCCCGGTGAGCAGGATGGCGTGGTCATGGCGTTGCCCATCTGGCCCGGACAGGCCAGCCTGCCACTGGCAGAAACTATTCAGCGTGTGGTCAGCATGGTGACTGATAGACAGACCATCCTGAAGGAGAGAGAGAGAGAGAGAGAGAGAAAGAGAGAGAGAGAGAGAAGAAAAAGAAGATGGTAAGGGAATGCAAGAGGAGGAAAGAGAGAACATAACAGAAAGAAGTGTAGAACAGAAATAAGTGAAGGACAGAAACAGAGATTGAGAGTGAGAGGGATTGGGAGGGAGAGAGAGAGAAGGAGAGAAAAGACAAGAAATGCATAAAGTAGTGCAGCTAGAAAAGTGCCACGTGAAAAGTCATGACTGATCAGATAACTTGAAAATCTCATTTTGTTGATGTTGGGTGTTTATTTGGTTCAAGCTCAAGTCTAATCAAGCTCCCTCCTTGTTTGGCAAACGAGATTTATCGCCAAATAAATGGTTACAGCAGTACTGTTGGATCCCTTTGGAATAGTTTTCTACGCAGCTGAGATAGGAGCGATA
>NC_063201.1:9719707-9809707 GCF_017589495.1 Alosa alosa
TTCAACACCTGCTGTGGGCCTCGCTGGTTTTCTCTTCAAGCAGCTACCAAGGCCCAACCACAGTCTTGTTCAAGACTTTTAAAGGGCTATCCAATGGCGGTGGTCTAACATAGATGTCCGGCCCCATATTCCAGAGCCATCCTGGGTGTGGAAGGGCATGGCCAGTGCCTAACCTGCCTGGAGTAGATCACATCCAGGCGGCTCTCTGCTTGCCAATTCACTGCCAACACTATGCAGTGTTGGAACCTTGGGCACTGTACCTTCGGACCTCGGTCTGCGAATCCATGTCTGAGTGTTCTGCCCACCTCAACTCTCAGCGCTCTCTGCGGAGGCGATGCCGCTCTTCGACTGCAGACGCCGTTCGTGGTGGGGCAGACGCCACTTGTGTTGGGGCAGACGCTGCTCGTGGTGGGGCAGATGCTGTTCGTAGTGGGGCAGAAGCTGGGGCAGATGCTGCTAGTGGTGGGGCAGATGCTGCTCGTGGTGGGGCAGATGCTGCTAGTAGTGGGGCAGATGCTGTTCATAGTGGGACTTCCTCCCTGATCTTTGCTTGTGCGCTGGCTTGGAGCCCCGGGTGTCAAGAGCAGTGAGCCCTTCACTGACCTGTTCCGGCTCGGAGAGGCAGATGATCGGGATCGTGTTGGACCGAGCCAGAGAGTTGCTTCACATCCCCTGTCGATGACAACCGAAAACAGGATAGACGGCTGCTTCTTTGGAGCTCGGCCCACAAATTACGACCGTCCACTCCCCACATTTCCCGGACTTCGCTCACGAGATCCCGCTTTCGTGGAACACCCCCTTCTCTGCACGTACAGTATGCCGGTCCAAGGGTACTCAGCCGCCCCTCGCACTCAGGGGCCGATGCTCTCGGGTTCACCGCCACCACTTCTTGAGTGATACTTGACCACTTCTTGAGTGACCGCTTCTCTGGCAGAGAAGGCGTACATCTGCGTGGGGCAATCCTGCTGAGGCCTCTATGTGGCAAGCAACCTCCAAGTCCACTGTGGAGAGCTACTCCACCTGCCGGACCTCTAAGTGACAGCCGACACTCTCACGGAGCTGCGGAAGATGCTCCATTTCACACTCTGCGCCGTCTAGGGCTCTGCACTAGTCCAGGACACTGGGTTTCCTAGTAGCTCAACCTTACTCTGTTGAACATAATATAATAACAGGAATGGTGTGAGCTGCTACTAATCACTGCATGTATGAACAGCAGGTGATGAAGGGGTCCAGGATAATCACTAACTGCAGAGGCAACTGGGCAAAGCTTCCCACTGTCACTACAGCAGTAAATTCGTTACTTGCTATCTCACATGCCAGAAAGAGTAAACACAATACAACTGAGATCCAAAACAATTAACAACAACAACTGCATAGATATATACAAACAAAACAGAATAGATCTATACAAACAAAACAGCACAGATCTACACACAAAACAGCACAGATCTACACACACAACAGCACAGATCTACACACAAAACAGCACAGATCTACACACACAACAGCACAGATCTACACACAAAACAGCACAGATCTATACACACAATACAGCACAGATCTATACGAACAAAACAGCACTGATCTATACACACGAAACAGCACAGATCTATACACACAAAACAGCACAGATCAACAGAATACACAATAGGACAATAGAAGAATAGCACAGGTTTACATCACACACATCACACAGCTACAGCGATTACAACACTTGAATGGTATATTAGCACTTACTGTAATCTCCACAGTGGCATTTCATATTGTATATAGGGGGAGAACACAGTCTTTCAGATTCCTGTTCCTCTGAGATCTCAATCCAACTAACTTTACTGTGCAGCCAAGAATGGAAACTTTGGTTCGGTTAGCCATATGGTTAAATTTATGTGGATACTTTGACTTTCACATTCTGTCTGTTGCATTCTGAAAGACGGGTTGACATCTGTGGTGAGCAGTGCAACTGCCCCCCTATGCTGCCAAACCTGTCGCCTCCAGCCCAATAAATAACCATACCCACAAAATACTAAAGGCACACACAGAGACAAAATCATGTTTTTAGCCTCGTTAACATAATTTACAGCCATCATGAACTCTGTATAGACACAGCTGTGTCCAAAAGAGTGATCTTTCCCTCTGATGGGACGAAGGTGTGTGCCAATCGCTTGGCCGAGCCCCTTGAGTTGGAGTGAGTTATCAGCTGCTGATGACGTTATCAGGCAGGGCTTTTAATTTGTAGTGGCGGCAGCCAGCTACAAGATGAACGTAGCTGTATTTTGGCGGCGTGTTCTGGATTCTGTTTCGGATTCTGATCTGGAGAATAGAACTGCTACTTGCCAATGTCTTTTCTCACTCAGATGGACCCTTTTCACAGTGCAGAGAGGAGCCATCTGCCGCTCAGTATGTATGCACCTGCGGGACTTTGCTTACATGAAGTCTTTGCATGCTTTTGCATGCTTCAGTGTGAATGCAAACACAACTGAGTGGACATACCAGCCCCAAAACATTTATTGAGATTTTGGTCATTTCACAGTGAAATGATGAACTTCAAATGTACACAAAGTCTGGAGAACGGGCTCTGATTTCCTGGGGAATATGTGAAAGAAGATAAACAAACACATACACACACGCATGCGCACATACCCACACACACACACACACACACACACACACACACACACACACCTTAAACTATACCAGAGGCTGCATAAGCATACACAAACAGTGCCAACATGCCCCCAAAGTGTAGCACTGTAGCTGCCTGGCAGCATTAGCTGTTGGCTGCAGCAACTCTAGCTAGGTGAAACCAATTGTTTACATTTTTTTTCGTAGCGACACTACTCAGTGACCTCGAGAAACAGAGATTTATGTGAAAAATCACTGGAATTCCCCTTTAACATGCACACCAATATTGCCACACACATGCACGAAAACACACATATAGTATATATACTGAGGATACACTTATCAAGACATACAAACGTATAAATGTGTGCTGTTTCCAGACTCACCATTCCCCCACATGTCGACAGAGCCACTGAGGAGTTGACCTCTGACCTGAGTGTGCCTTGATAAAAGCAGAGGTCTTGTGGGCTGTACTCATGCAGGCTGACCGTTGCATTGTGGTTCAGTCGCTGGACCTTGAATCCAGGGGCAATGAGCCCGTTGGACCACCTCAGCTCCAAATGGAAGTTCTGGCCCAGCCCGCTGAGCCTGAAGTGGACCAGGTCAGGGGTACCGGCTGTCTTGCCAAGGTCCAGAGAGCGCCGGTGCCGTTGATGATGCGCCACGGCATGCGAGATGTACCGCCCCTCGTGGTCCACTTCAAACGGAGCCACCAGCTCATACTCTGAATGACAGACATGGAAGAGGGCCAATCACAAGGCAGGCATGCTCATGTACTACAAGAGTCTGAAAGGAAAGTCTGTCTTTCAGGGTAGCATGAGTGATTGTGTGTGTTGATGGCTTTTTACTGGGTTTATATGACATAGGAATACTGTGCAAAAATGAGTTATAATAAATCATGCTTTTACAAAATTGGATATAAATACTTAAACATTACATATCACTAATTTCAGAGTGATGAGTATCACTAGGCTACTGTGTAATTATATCTCTGCAGGCTGCCAACATCTGCCTCAACAAGTCTCTCGAACTGTCTGACATGCTTGTGAGAGCGCAGAATATGCATTTATAGAGATTTATGAGTGACGACACAGTAACCGGAGAAACCACACACACACACAAACACACACACACACACACATTGTGCATTTGGGTTGACTGCAGCATTTGTTTTCTTACAGTCATATGGCAAATCATTATTTCACCATTAATGGTAGTTGAATGCCATTATTGCTTTAGAAGCTCGTTTTAGCGATAGCAGCCGAGTCTCCAGCGCTTCTCACCTGTGTTAGGAGGTAGCGCTAAGGACTCCAGCAGAGACTGTCCGTCCTCAGGGCTCTGTCCTGGCGTAGACTCTGGTGGACGAAGCTGCGTAGATAAGAACAAATTCTTTGGTTAATTAAAATGATAATGGGATCATCCTTTGGTCACGTCTCATTTACACTTTTGAACGTAAACAGCGATGTGACTTACCTCTCGGACGTCCAGCGCGCTCACCAGCTGCAGAAGAAAAAGAAGTCCCGCCAAGTTCCGCAGGTTAAGGGTAGGACCCCCCGCGCCCATGTCTCTGATAGTCCAAAACGTGCCCAAAGCGCTGGAGCCAGCGCAAAACAGCCAAAATAGCAAAATTATGGTGCGTCCCTCAAACGCGCACCTGACCAGAGGAGAGAAGACATCTGGAGGAGGTTCAGGTACTCATCGGACTCCCAGTCACTCTTGCGAAACGTTACAAACAACCAACAAATAAATCACACTGTAACATCACTGAGGAGAGAGGCTACGCTGCCGGTCCGTTTTCCGTTCTCCACTCTCCACTAAAGAACCCGCAGTCGAAGAAAAAATTTCCATGGCATTATCATTGCGTCTGGCGCAAACAGACTTACATTTTCTTACAGCATACGAGTCTAAAATACGGGTGCAATAAATTCGAGGCGTGAAAGCAGGCTAATTCCTAGACGGGTGGTTGTCATATGCGCACCGGCTCCAGAGGTTTCTGATGACTGAGCTCGTGCGCAATACTGCTCACTCTCCACCGACTGTGGGGCCGGCCAGCCAATCACACCCCACACCTGTGCACGAGCCCAGCAGGGGGCCGATGATTGGGCGACAGCCAAACTTTCTTGTCTTACTATGAATGTATGTGCGACATTCACAAGTTCCTGACTGTATGCAATGTTGATACCAGACAGCGAGGGTACTGCTTTAAGGGTCAATTCGTCCCGTGATTTTATGACACCCACACAGAGAAAGACGTATATATTTGTTCATAATTTATCCAACTCAAACATTTACATGGATGAACTACACAGAAATGAATAACTACAGTCACCACAGTAGCCTGTCCACAACTAGGTCTTTGCACGAGCTGGTATTAATATTATCTATCGCAGTACCTGACCTGGCATTTCTAATTGCCACTATGCTGACAGTGAAGTTGTCAAGTCGACTTGAACCCCCCTAGCGGTAAATAATACTCTAACAAGAGCCCATTACTGTAAATTAACACCAGAGACAGATGTGACGTGAGTTTGGTGTTAGGCGGCTGTTACGCTATCAGTAACATTTCAGAGATTGACTGGTATTTCTGTCATCCTACCAGCATGGCAGACCGCGGAAAGTCGGTCTCTCCTCTTTCTCCAGGGATGGATGCAGAGACAGACGAAGAATCGTGGTAATTACATCTACCTCTCAAACCTACCATGCTGCTTTTGAATTGTTCAGGAAATTAGTAGGCTATCCCCGAGAATGCCACAACATTGTCAGAATAAGTGACCATAATAACATCTGTTATCGAACTGTTTGTCTCTAGCCTAATCATATCCGTATGTTTTGGAGCACACTAAACGTACTGTCTTAATGTTTTAATGCCCCTGGATGTCAGTAACCTAATTCGTTTTACATTTAGCATATCATAAAATTACAATCGGTATCCGTCATAACATTTATGACTAATAGTCACCAAGCGCAAAGCAAAGTGCACAAGGAAAGGCATGTAGTTCTACACATCATATTGTTGGCGACGATGTGCTGAATCCTGTCATGGTGTCTTTCGTTTTCCGTCTTCATCAACCGATATGAGTGCGTGGCTGATTTATGGAGGACCGAGGGGAGGCTGGGTCGGGGGCCATGGAGAACAACGTGTCACAGCGTCCACTCCTTGGCCTCCGCTCAGTCGATGGTGACGCCACGGGACTCGTGCGTATCCGTGGCAACTTCATGCTCGTTCGGGGGATTTCCAGGGCCAGACACACGTATCAGAGTTGAGGGAGAGAAGACAGAGAAGTGAATTATTTTCTGTTCTGAATTATCTGAATTATTTTCTAATCTAGCCGTTACTCTTCACTTGATATCCTAGTTTTTCAATTTGTTCTGTGCTTTGTGCATTTGGAAATGGTGGTCAGTCACCTCTGAGGTGACTATTGGCTTTCATTATGCTTGTATGAAACTTGTTTTATTTTATTGAGCAAATATTTAGACAAGCATTTTGTTAGGGGCAATTACATTTCCGTCTGATTTTATTCAGGATTTTTTCTTTGAGAACTTGTGTACATATGCCCCCACTGACACCTGTCAGTAAAGCTGTTTGTTTTTAATGGCAAGCGTTGCCACACACACAAACATACACACACGCACACAGCTTTGATGGAAGTTTGGGAGTAGGATCTAACTTTGGAACTCATCCAGTGTGTGTGTTTGTGTTTGTGTGTGTGTGTGTGTGTGTGTGTGTGTGTGTGTGTGTGTGCGTGTGTGGGTAAAAGAGAATCTGTCTGTGCCAGTCTAGGCTTTAAGTTGACAAACGTGATTAGGGGAAGTTCCAGTTTCTCCCTGTGAATCCAGCCAGATGTCTCCAGTCCATTAGCAGCTGCTCCTGCCTGGTATTGTTCCTGATGGGGGTGGCGGCTGGCCCAGATAACATGACCTCTGTCCACACACCATCTTCCCTTCATCACAGTAGTGTGGAGGGCACTAGTGCTTGGTCTACACCCTAACAAAAGAGACTGTCAATGAAATACAGACATTTGAGTCAGATAGTTATTTTAGTTCAGGTTCAGTATACTAAATATCTTATATCAAAAAAATCCTTGGATGAAAATGTTTGACTTTAGCTTCAAATTACAAATTATGGTTGTGCGTCATTGAAATAATATGTGTTTTCCATATGGGGTCTTAGAAGCCATCTGTCTCCTTCTAGCCACAGCGTTTTTGTTGCAAACATTAAGTGTGTTCAGATGACGTGATAGACGAGGCGCTGTTGCTCACCTGTCCATCATAGTAAAGCCCAATTTGATTGCTCCGCCAGATTTGAGGAGCAATAGACCTCTCCGGAATAATTCCCGCCTCCGAAACATCCGGATCCACCCAACTTCCGGGCGTCAAATGTCTATGGGAAATAACATGGTGTTTCGAAATATCATACCTGTCAAACATCTGTAGGTGGCGAAGTAGAAAAAAATGGTGGGCCGATTGGCCTACACACTTCTGCCATCTAGTTTCCACTGGATTTTTTGATTGTCGGTGCCGTTAAAGTAAAAATATATCAGTAAGAAGCACTAAGCTAACGCACGCTTCGGACGCCGCAACTCCCCGTCAAGGTTGCATAGCAACGGCAATGTTTCATAGTTTGTCTTCACCGAAATGGAGTTTGTGGCACCAGAGCCTGTCTACGGAGGTGGCACTAACCCTGCGTGAAATCGTCATGTTTGATAGGTTGTTAATACATTCTGAAAATGTTACTGTTCTGATCAAGGTCATGCAAAATAAAGCTATCGACTCAATAAGACTCTGCCTCCGATTCCTAGTCTGCTTATCATTATGTTTTTCGTGAAAAAAAAGAGGCTGAACCTTGCAAACGATTTACTTTTATAGACCACTGAAATCACTCGTGAATCACACGTGAAAATGACCATCACGTTAGGTTGTGATTGGTTGTGAGCGAGATCTAACGCCCTCCTCCGCCCGTGTACATCGGAACTAGCTCCCGGTTAGCATTAATAATCATTTACTACTTTAACGGCACCGACAATCAAAAAATCCAGTGGAAACCAGATGGCAGAAGTATGTAGGCCAATCGGCCCACCTACTTTGCCACCTACAGAGTTTGACAGGTACGATTTTTCGAAACGCCATGTTATTTCCCATAGACATTCGACAACCGGAAGTTGGGTGGATCCGGATGTTTCGGAGGCGGGACTTATTCCGGAGAGGTCAATGCCAGACCGAACTTCCCGACCTCAAATGTTGTTGGCGGGACTAAGTTCGGCTGGCACCCTGGGTAGTTGTGCGTTTGGTTTGTTGTTAAATTCAGTTTTGTGTGTCCATGTCTTTCTCGTGTATTTTTCTCTTTTCTTTTCCAGCTCCATCAGGTCAGGGTTCAGAGAGTTGGGCCGATTTTTTTTTTCCATGGAGGAAAACTGGTGGCTGGATAAATTCTGGATTCTCCCATCGCAACATCAGAAACTATGTGCTCCCCACAGAGTGACGGCATGAGTGCACTGTGTATGTTGCATGTTTTAGAGGCCAGGTCTCAGAGTGAAATACAGTGACACCATCACCTTCACCCAGCGCACAGTGAATAGTTCCATGTTGCATATGTTCCACATTCTGTGTAATCCACACCACAATAAAACACATCTCTATGTTTACTATAGAGCCACATATATTGTATGTATGAGAGATTGATAGTGAGGAGTTTTTTGTTTTGTGTGTCTTTTAGGAGGATTTCATATTCATTTTATCTATTGTCTATTAAAGGAATTCATGAATAACTTCAGTTGAAATATTGTAGTCTCACTGCAGTCCACGGAAAAAAAAAGGCATGTGTGTGCATGTGGCTTAGGGTTAGTGTGTGTGTGTGTGTGTGTGTGTGTGTGTGTGTGTGTGTGTGTGTGCGCTTGCGTGCCAAAGGACAAAGAAAAAGGTTTAAAATGATGTATAGCTCATGCAAAACACATTACTCCTGTAAATTCTATCTCTAACATTATCTCTGAAAAGCTGGTAGCATTAAAGGAGAACTCAGGTAATCTGTCACATAGATCTCTGTTTCTCAAGATCACCGAGTACTATCGGTACGGAAAAAAACGAATTGATTTTGAGAAACAGACATGCATTTGAAAAAATTGCCTGAGTTTTCCTGTAAGTACATAAAAACATGCATTTATGCACTGCACATGCAATATAGGTCAGAAACCATGCATAGATTCTTCTCATCACTCTTCTGTATGAAGCTCTGTAATATACCTGTAAAACATGGTAGTTTGTGCCACCCTGAGGCTCCACATTCCCTCAGATGGGGCTTGAAACAGATGCTGTACTTTTGACATTCCATAAAGTGCCAAGTACAATTCCATGCCCAAAGGGAAAACACTTTTATTACAGAAAGACTCCAAACCAAATTCTCTCTCTGTGTGTGTATGTGTGTGTGTGTGTGTGTGTGTGTGTGTGTGTGCGCGTGTGCGTGTGTGCACATGCGTGCGTGCTTGTGTGTGTGTGTGTGTGTGTGCGAGAGAGGGGGAGTAGCCACCCTGTTTTAGGGTCTAATGCAGTAGATCCAGTGCGACTGGCATGCATCAGAAGACTCTTTGAGCACTGGAGAGCTTCTGGAAGCTTCTCTCAGTGGTCTGCCTCAATTAGCGGCCAGCGAATCTCCCCACAGACCTCCGCATGGCAACCTGCCCACGAGCCTCCCTGACCTGTAGGGTCACATTCCTCTCCGAGCCCCACACCCCTTCATCTCAGAGGAGCTATGGGAACTGATGGGAGAGAGGGAGTGAGAGAGAGAGAGAGAAAAGGAAAGAGGAAAAAGGAAGAGACAGAGAGGAAGACAGAAAGAGAGAGACAGAGGGAGAGAAGGAGATGGAAAGAGAGATTGAGAGATGAAGTGAAAGACAGAAAGGGAGAGAGAGACAGAAAGAGATAGAAAGAGAGAGAGATGAAAGGAAAGAGAGAGATTGAGAGATAGAGGAAGATAGAAAGGGAGAGAGAGAGTTAAAGAAAGGACAATCCCAGCACTTAGATAATAATCAGTGTTTCCCTTTTGCATTTGTCACATATTATATGGGCACTGGTTACTGGTATCACAGCCGGTATGGCAGCCGTGGCCTACTGGTTACGGCTGAAGTGCCCTTGAGCAAGGCACCTAACCCCTCACTGCTCCCCGAGCGCCGCTCTTGATGCAGGCAGCTCACTGCGCCGGGATTAGTGTGTGCTTCACCTCACTGTGTGTACACTGTGTGCTGTGTGTGTTTCACTAATTCACGGATTGGGATAAATGCAGAGACCAAATTTCCCCTCACGGGATCAAAAGAGTATATATACTTATACTTACTTATACACAGCTATTATTACTTATACACTAAGATAATAATGTAACTAGATGTACTGCAAAGCAGTACAAAATATGACCTCCGCTCAGTCCTGCACATTCACTCCGCAAAAATAAATCACGCTTGTCAATTTGTCTCCATCTCCTACTCCATCCCCTACTCTAGCAACTTTTGTGTATGTAAATGAGTGTGTGCATGTGTGCGTCTTTGTGTAAATGAGTGTGTGTATGTGTGCTTCTCTGTATGTGTGTTTTTGGTTGTGAGTGTGTGTGTGGGGGTAATGGTGTGTGTGTGCGTGTGTCTGCTTGCCTGCTTGTATGTGTTTTATGTGTCTGTGTGTGTGAGTCTGTGTGTGTGCATGCGTATGTATGCCTGCATGTCTACTGTGTGTGTATGTGTGTGCGTGTGTCTTTAGGTGTGTGTGTGTGTGTGTGTGTGTGCGTTTATGCATGTGTGTGTGTGCGTACCTGTGGTGTGTGTGTGTGTGTGTGTGTGTGTGTGTGTGACGTAGGTCTATTTGATTATTTCAAATCAAATTTCAAAAGATGTGCAGCAGACCTGAGGCAACACAATGGGTGTGTTCCAAACGGGAGACAGCTGCCTACTGCCTCCCTCCCTACATAGAGAGCTGTCTCACTAGACATGACTTTGGATTAAATGCATCTTTTAAAAAATGAGCGTAGCACTCTAGAATCTTTGGTTAACACTACGGTATGATGTTAGCAAAGGCCTGACGTTAAACTAAATTAGCTTACGTAAGCTAGCAGGCTAACGGTATAAATTAGTTTTACGGCCGCAGATATATCAGACCAGACGCTATTAATGGTTACAAATAATGGCATAATCAGAGAGTAAATTGTTTATTTCAAATAATCTGCAAATCTGAGCAAAAATAAGATCACACAAAATGACATTTTTAAACAGATTCAGCAGCCATTACCGATGTCATCCGCCATGTTTGTTTACCTTTCACAGCTGTTTCAGACGCTGCCGCAAGGGATTATGGGTAGGAGGCAGCATGAAGTGTGCATCGATGCTGCCTTCAAAAATGACCGCTATTTGGGAATTCTAAGATATCTTAAAAGGCAGCAGAATTTGTTTTTTCGGTTTCAACCGCACTTGCTGCCTTGCTCCCCAGTTAGATATCTTAAAAGGCAGCAACTTTACCCGTTTCGAACACCCCCAATGTATTGTTCAGAAACATAGCTGATATAGACTGAAATAAATGCTACAGCAGAAGTGCATGCACAAAATGCACACGCATTATAAATTCCGGCATCCGTGTCCACAGCGATTCAAAGCACCATTCAGCCAACCGGGAGTTCAGAACTGCGTTGGTGTTTATTATCTCCATGATTAGCCTACAGGAATAGGACTAGGCAGAAGCCTACTAGGAAGCCTACTATTCTGCAGTGTGACTGTTTTGTTTCCAGTCTAGCTAGATCCGGTGTGGTGTTGTAGTTTTTCTAACGTTACTAGTTGTTGCAACAGCATGTGAAAAAATACTACAAAGTTTGCTAGGCCAAAAAGAATGTTAATCTCGCGAACACCGTTAATAACATGTTTAACTGACAGCACTACTAATACATACCAAAAGGAAGCTGCTGCATGTCTAACTACAGTATGTCAGTAAATGCATTGTTGTCTCTGAGGAAAAGAATGAAATTAAGTTTTAAGCAACCAAAAAGTACTCCAACAACCACAGCTTGGCTGATGAGAAACCATGAGACACCGTATTTGCTCCTCCTTGCACCCCAAACACTGAGCCTTCTCATCCACTGATATACAGTAAAGAACTGACCCTCCACCACCAGCACAGTGACCCCTCTGACTCCACATCTAGACATACCCTGTCTAGACAGAAGCAGTCTGTAGACGTCGGTTTGTTGGTTTGTCTGCTGGCATCGTTTGCCCCCTGTGGGATCGGAGCAAGCTGGATTGGTTTGGTGATGCCCATCTGTGCCACCCAGTGACCAGTGGGCACTGAGGAGAGCTCTGTCTCCTGCCTGCTCTCTTATATACACACTTTAACACACACACACACACACACACACCAGTGGGCACTGAGGAGAGCTCTGTCTCCTGCCTGCTCTCTCTCTATCTCTCTTATATACACACTTTAACACACACACACAGACACACACACGCACACACACACACACACACACACACACGACACGCACACACACACACACACACACACACACACACACACACACACACACTAGTAAGTGAGGTGAGCTCTGTCTCCTGCCTGCTCTCTCTCTCTCTCTCTTATATACACACTTTAACACACACACACACACACACACACACACACACACACACACACACACACACACATCAGTGGGCACTGAGGAGAGCTCTGTCTCCTGCCTGCTCTCTTTCTCACTGGAACAGAAGCTGGAATCTAGGTCGCTCACAAACTCATACATGCCCAAACACACACACTCACTCACTTACTTACTCACACACACACGCACACTGACTCACACACGCACACTCACTCATTCACACACACACACACACACACACACACACACACACCACACACACACACACACTCACTCACTCACTCACTCACTCACTCACACACACACACACACACACACACACACCGCACACACACTCACTTACTCACTCCTTCACACACACACACACACCTGTGGACTCTGGCATGATGCCTCTGCCCTCATGTTTCTGTGTGAACTGGCGATGGCACACTTCCCTGACCGAGCTGAGACCGAGTCTTCCTGTGGAAACAAGCTGAATGAAGCCTTCACCACACAGTATAGCCACCTAGAAGGGGAGACTACTGCCCTGTGTGTGCACTGACCCACAGGCCTGGGCTTGTGGCCTTCACTTTCACCATCACTAGACTTGCCGTTAAATCAGGCTGTTTGTGGGGATAAAAAAGAAAACCTATGAACACCGTTGTTTCTTGATTCATCACATATTTATATTTATCACAAGTATTCATCACATATTTATGTTTATCACAAGTATTCATCACATATTTATGTTTATCACAAGTATTCATCACATATTTATATTTATCACAAGTATTCATCACATATTTATGTTTATCACAAGTATTCATCACATATTTATGTTTATCACAAGTATTCATCACATATTTATATTTATCACAAGTATTCATCACATCATTTTCCGTGCATGCCCCTCCAGTGAAAGTGCAATGTACTTCGTACAAATTTTTTGTTATAGTTCTTAATCAGATTTATAGTATTCACAGAAAATCATTCACAAAATGGAATGCTTTCTCTTTCTCCCTCTTCCTGAAAGAGACATTTCAGTGCTGGTTTTCTTCTTTTGGGTGAATATCCCTTCGCCTCAACAAAGGCTGAGGCTTCCATAAATAGACCGATTAAAATAGACAAATATGTTCAGTATGGTTGCCCTGTTTCTGTTTGAAGTAGGCATGGATGACCTGAGGTGCAGCCCCAGTGGGGTGGGTGTCCACGTGAGGCGCGGCTGGCTGGTCTGTGCCCAGTGGAGGACGAAGGCGCTTATTCTATCGGCTGTGTGTACACAACAGCCAGGCTTCACCCTGCAGCAGGCTTCCCCGTTCCCCTGATATGAGTATCATAAGACTCAAGAACGTCATGTCACGTTTGTCCATACCCCTACCACGCACACACACACACACACACACACACAGACACACACACACACACACACACACACACACACACACACACACACACACACACAGACACACACACAGACACACACACACACACACACACACAGACACACACACACACACACACACACACACACACACACACACACACACACACACACACACACACACACACACACACACACACACACACACACACACACACGCACACACACACACACACACACACACACACACACACACACACACACACACACACACACACACACACACACACACACACACACACACACACACACACACACACACACACACACACACACACACACACACACACACACACACACACACACACACACACACACACACACACACACACAGACACACACACACACACACACAGACACACACACACACACACACACACACACACACACACACACACACACACTTCTCTTTACCTGTTTTCATCAGTATTACTGCTGAAAACGCTTTATTGCCATGACAAGGTCACTAGTATAGCCAAAGCAGTTATAATATAATACAATAAACATGTTGATAAATCATTCTCTCTGTCTCTCTCTCTAACACACACACACACAAACACATTTTAATTGTCTACTATTTCATTAACTAACACAATATTAACTGTTATTAAGCTAGATACATGAAAAAGTGCTTTGTTTTACTTTTACTGTAAAACACACTTTCAAATTATTTCACATGGGGAAGAGCAGATGGCCAGAGAAGATGCTGTGATGACTCGAATGGTCTCTCACCCAGGAATTGTGGCGCAGCTTCAGGTAGACCACATCTCCCACCTCCAGCAGCAGAGAAACTCCATTAGATGGTGTCATGTGATAGCTTGGCTGATGACCGTATGCAATAATAATGTGTTCTCCATTTTTGTGGAGAATAACAACTGTAGGAGTAGATGCATGGCCATCCCCAAAGACAAAGTACACAAAGTGATAGATACCCCTGATTGGAGCTGTGAAGATCCCTGTTGACACACACACAATGCTGAGTTCCTCCACATGTCATTACTCACAGCCTAATACAACTATCTTTTTCTTTATCCATGCAACTCTACCACACATTTGAGTTTTTAGCTCAAATGTGCTTGCCACCATGACATGTGATGTAGCCAGTCCCATTGGTTATAGTGGAAGCTAATGGTTATAGTTCAGGCTGTGTAGCCCGGCTGTTAAATATATTCACTGCAGTTGCATCAGTTCAATTAATTCTACAATTTCAGATATTAAAACCCCATAGAGTTTCAACAACACTAATCAAATGTTGTACAATTTTTGGTAACACTTTAGAATAACATGTTCTTATTAGGTATTAACAGTGCATAATAAGCAGTTAACAATTCATTACTAACAGTTAGTTAACTGTTGTTATCCTTTAATAACATTAACTAACTGTTAACATGCAGCTTGTGAGTGTTAATAAGCAGCCTTTTAAGTTACTTACAAGCATATTTGTTAAGTTGTGAGTGTTAACAAGCAGCTGCTTGTTAATGGTGTATAAGACAAAGAGGTGGATAACTAATACGCTTATAAGACCTTTCTTACCTATTTGTAGTAAATGTTGCAGCCCCCAAATCTAAAGCGAGGACCATGTAGCCAATATCAACATTTTCTTCAAGGAGACAGATAAGAATGTAGCTCAGCTAGTAACAAGTCAGTCTATGATGCAGAAGACCCGGGTTTGATTCCTGCTCACTGCAGCAATTTTGAACGTGCTTTTCTCACAGCTAAACCAAACTAGATAGATAGCTTACAGTAGGTAGAGATAGAAGGTCGGGCTTGTGGAGCTATAGGCTACATGGTCCTCGCTTTAGATTGGGGGGCTGCAAAATTTACTACAAATAGGTAAGAAAGGTCTTATAAGCATATTAGTTATCCACCTCTTTGTCTTATACACCATTAACAAGCATTAACAAGCTGCTTGTTAACACTTACAACTGTTAACAAATATGCTTGTACTGTAACTTAAAGGCTGCTTATTAACACTTACAAGCTGGATGTTAACAGTTAGTTAATGTTATTAAAGGATAACAACAGTTAACTAACTGTTAGTAATGAATTGTTAACTGCTTATTATGCACTGTTAATACCTAATAAGCACATGTTATTCTAAAGTGTTACCCAATTTTCTTGTGGTTACAAGGTAATATATGGATACTATGTCCTCATAAAACTTAACTACAAATTTGGGATTGTTATGGACACAAGTCCTGTTTCAAGGATGACGTCAAAATTCTATTACAGTACCTGTGTTTGAGTTGTAAGCATTGGCGATGTTGGTGAAGACATGTTTGTAAACAAGAGTTGTTTACAAACAATGTGTTTCCATATGGTCCCATAGTTAGTTCACCACCAGATGACAATGCAGCAGAGAAAGACACCCTCCTCTCCTCTCTCTCCCTCCTCAGCTCCTCCACCTGGCTCCCTGGCGCGTTCACACTGCCTCCTACAGCTCTCACAGCTGCTGCTTGCTCCTCCTGTTTCTCCTTCAGCTCCTGAATAACAGCTCTCTGCTCCTCTACAGTCTTCTCACTGGCTCTCAGTCTGGTCTCCATAGTCTCTGCGTTATTCTCACTGGCTCTTACTCTAGCTTGCACGGCATCCAGTTGTGTCTTAGTGTATCTGAGCTCTACTCTCTGCTCGTCTATCAGGGCGCTCATATCTCGCAGCACAGTGTGGATGTCTGGCTCGCAGGTTTGTTGGGTAGAGGCTGTGGCTTCAGTTCTCCATTCTGCATACTCAACCTTGTTGTCTCTGTTCTCAGCTTCACCTAAGTGTTCCTCTTAAGTGATGGCATTTTCACTGATTTTGTCTCCACTAAGCTGTGTGTCAGTCAAACAACAGCACAGCAACACCCACAGAGCTGCCAAGACCTTCATATCAACAGTAATCAATTAGTCTCTCTTGCTGTATGCTGCTGTGTCTTTCAGACACCATCCCTTAAATACTATGATGTGATTACACAAGGCCTGTGTCCTTGCCACAAGGTGTGAGTGTTCTCACTGCTGCTATAAATGAATAATGAACAAATGAGTACAGATCCCAAAATGTTTGGACATTTGAGTGTAATAGGTCAAGGTGTGAAAAAAACATGCATGGTGAGTGAATTTATTGTCTCTCAATTTTAAGTCCCTGTCTCAAACCACTAATAGACCTATACTCTGTTTAGGAGAACTCCTCTTCTAACCTTTTTTAAAAATAAAATAAAATACTCTACGTGTGTGTGTGTGTGTGTGTGTGTGTGTGTGTGTGTGTGTGTGTGTGTGTGTGTATGTGTATGCAATAGCATGAGTGTGTGCGTATGCGTGCGTGTGTGTTTGTGTGTGTGAGAGTGAGTGTGTGTGTGTGTGCATGTGTGTGTGAGTGTGTGTGCGTGTGTGGGGGGTATGTGTATGTGAGATTGAGTGTGTCTGTCTGTTTGTGACTTATATGACGAGTATGTGTGTGTTACAGGCGTGTAAGTGATTAAATGTATGTGACAATGGTGTGTAATTGAAAGCTCACAGAGCTCCACATTCACCCTGACCATACATTTCACACCCCTCTTCAAGCTTCAAGTTGGAATTTCCTGAAGAGAAACTCACAATCATGACGTGTGGTGAAAAAAGATTGACTGTAGAACTACCAAACAGTGAAATGGCAATAACTATATACATATAAACATACCAATTTTGTAACAATACATTTTCTACAAGTTTAATGGAACAATTTTGCACAAACATGAATGAATGCATTCACTACAATTCATAACGGCAACGACAACAATCATAAATTGCCTGCTCAAATTTCTGAACAAAGTTCTTCAGTTAGTTTGTTCTTTTCTCAGTTTAGTTTCTCAGTTATCACAGACGGCATACAAAACTGGTCCATACACTTTAACCAATGCATGTGTTGCATTAGCCAGCTAGTACAGTAGCTATAAAGTGAGTAGGTAAAGCCCCATCCCCACATTGTTATAGAGAAATCTGGCGATTTTTCACATAGATCTCCGTGGGAGCTCATGAACATGCCCCTAGAGTGTAGTGCTGTAGGAAAGAGGAAAAGAGGAACTAAGTAGGGCAGGATGTAGGAGAGAGCAAAAGAGGAACTAAGTAAGGCAGGATGTAGGAGAGAGCAAAAGGTAGGGATGTAGGAGAGAGGAAAAGAGGAACTAAGTAGGGCAGGATGTAGGAGAGAGGAAAAGAGGAACTAAGTAAGGCAGGATGTAGGAGAGAGCAAAAGGTAGGATGTAGGAGAGAGGAAAAGAGGAACTAAGTAGGGCAGGATGTAGGAGAGAGGAAAAGAGGAACTAAGTAGGGCAGGATGGACCAATGCGTCCTGATGCTGTGTGAAGCCTTCTGTTGCTCTGGTGTCATTCACTGTAGCGCCCATTCAACACACTCTACAACAGCACACACACACTCTCTCTCTCTCTCTCTCTCTCTCTCTCTCTCTCTCTCTCACACACACACACACACACACACACACACACACACACACACACTCTCTATTTCTCTATTTCTTGGGCATTGTCTGAATTCATGTATTCCCCATTAAATCTATCAGCTACGGCCTTTGGTCCTCATGTCCAAGTGTCAGTAGTGCCAAAGGATCAAAGAGTGACGTCATGGTCCGAGGAAATCTCATTGTTACGGCCGTCACTGCTAAGGTGTTGATTCGTCCCTGATTTGACACAGATTCGGTCCTTATGTGGCATAGATTTGGCCCAAATCTGGCACGGCACTGGCCCTAATTAGACAGACAACGGCTGGTGTAGCTGACAATGTGCTACTCTTTCATGCATGATGTTACCCATGTAAATATACCGTCAGTAATAAAAAAAAAAAGAGTGCTTTACTAAAGTACTGGGAACAACGTTCTATTCTTTCTCCCAGTAAATTGTAGTGCACCTGACAATGATGTAAGTGCTCAGTTGTCAGGGCGCTTAAGCAGCAACACAATCCAGAAAGTGTCTCTCCACTACGGCAATTGTGAGAATGCTGTGGCTGAGATTGGGAGGGGGCGGAACAGAATGCTAAAGAAGCAGACCTTCAGCCAATAGGGGTGGACATGGATGGACACAAGAGTAGTTGGTAAACAGGGGTGGACACAAGAGTAGTTGGTAAACAGGGGTGAATACAAGAGTAGTTGGTAAGTTTATATCTAGTAATGGGCCTGTCTGGAAGATATTGAAAAGGAAATGCTAGAATGTAAGTGCCTGTGTGATCTGCACTGAGATCAAGTCAGATAGTGGTTAGAGAGAGAGAGGGACTTCTGTTGCTCTGGTGTCATTCACTGTATTTGAGAGAATTTCAAACACTCTCTTTCAGTCATCATGGTTTTTGTACACTTTGGGCTATTACACTCAAATGTCCAAACATTTTGAGAAAACACATCTGTACTCTGTTCGTTATTCATTTATAGCAGCAGTGAGAACACTCACACCTTGTGGCAAGGACACAGGTCTTGTGTAATCAAGTGATGGTGACTTAACAGATGCATACAACAAGAGAAATTGATTACAGCAGCATATGAAGGTCTTGGCAGACTGTGGATGTTGCTGTGCTGTTGTTTGACTGACACACAGCTTAGTGGAGACAAAATCAGTGAAAATGCCATCACTCAGGAGGAACACTTGGGTGAGGCTGAGAACAGAGACAACAAGGTTGAGTATGCAGAATGGAGAACTGAAGCCACAGCCTCTATCCAACAAACCTGCGAGCCAGACATCCACACTGTGCTGCGAGATATGAGCGCTCTGATAGCCGAGCAGAGAGTAGAGCTCAGATACACTAAGACACAACTGGATGCCGTGCAAGCTAGAGTGAGAGCCAGTGAGAATAAAGCAGAAACTATGGAGACCAGACTGAGAGCCAGTGAGAATAACGCAGAGACTATGGAGACCAGACTGAGAGCCAGTGAGAATACTGTAGAGGAGCAGAGAGCTGTTATTCAGGAGCTGAAGGAGAAACAGGAGGAGCAAGCAGCAGTTGTGAGAGCTGTAGGAGGCATTGTGAACGTGACATGGAGCCAGGTGGAGGAGCTGAGGAGGGAGAGAGGAGAGGAGGGTGTCTTTCTCTGCTGCACTCTTTTCATCTGATGCTGTTGTAACAATAGGACCATATGGAAACTCACCAATCCTGGTCTACGAACATGTCTTCAGTAACTTTGGCAATGCCTACAACCCAAACACAGGTAGTAGAAAGTCATTCAGCGATGATATTTTATGTGACTGTTACGTGATATGTGACCCCTGATGACCCACAGAAGTCTCCCATCACCTGCACACACACAGACACACACAAACACACACAGACACACACACACACACACACATTCAACCCGCCCTCTTCACTCACACAGGAATCGGCAGCGATACACAGGATGAGCTAAAAGCACAATAGCTCAGTCAGGTGTAGCATACAGTAATTGTATAGTATTATTGTGCATGGAGTGTCTGTAATCCATATGAATCCTATATCTCTCTCTTTCTTTTTTCTATTTCTCTGTTCTAACTGTTACAGGGATCTTCACAGCTCCTGTACGAGGTGTCTATCACTTTGTTTACTTTGTGTTTGGGGATGGTGGCAGGCAGAATGCAGTCGCTCTCCACAAAAATGGGGAACACATAGTGCTTGCATACGCTCATGTGTCATCAGGCCACACTGTGACACCATCTAATGGAGTTTCTCTGCTGCTGGAGGTGGGAGATGTGGTCTACCTGACGCTGGGGCAGAATGCCTGGGTGAGAGACAATGGCTACCACCACAACACCTTCTCTGGTCATCTGCTCTTCCCCATGTGAAAACACTTCACAGGAATCATGTCATCAGGTCAACATAAAACACACTGGCTGACTAAATGTTTCAGTTTTCCTTAATTGCATGTTTTAGTAGTATTTAGGCTGAAGAGTATGGCATTACTGAATAAACAATGCAATAAAATGTGTCTCACAAAGAGATAATGCCGGTATATCAACTGTGTGAATGAGTTTTGAGGGCAGGAGAATGGAGGAAGGATAATCCAGCTGTATTCAACAAGATGGAGTTTTATTTTTAGAGGAAAACATAGATCAGTGTGATGCTGTAAGATGGAAAATGAATAAAGGAACTTGAGTATAAAATGTCTACCTCCAATGTGTGCGTCTGTGTGTGTGCATGTTCACACTGAAACCTTTGTGTGCAGGCATAAATAGCACAAACACGCTCATGTCCAAACACACACACAGACAAAACAAACAGCTAGACTTCCCAGCACTGACCTTACTGACCAGGACACATTATAGGTCACCTCACCAGTCAATACCAATCAGCACGGGCAGGCTGAGAGGCCTGGGAAGAGATAAATGTTTTTTTTATTATTCCTAGACTTATATCATGCCGTTTGGTAACTGCTCAACAGGAATTATAATCTATAAATAATATTATTATCAATATATTATTATCACACACACACACACACACATCTTCTGCACCCTCACCGCCACCACTCTTCTCCCCCAAGAGTGTGAAGTGGTGCATTAATGTATTGGACGGGCTGCCACATACGCTACACTGCATCCATGATGTGAGAGTTTGCACACAGACGGCAGCAATCCCGCTCCTTTTATCTTCAAACGAGTGGTTTGTTTACGGCACAAAGCCTTTACCCCCTGCCCCTCCATAGCCAGTCTCTGCCCCCCTCCAGCATTGCCAGTCTCTACCCCTCCTGCCCCTGCATGGCCAGTCTCTTTACCCCCTACCCCTGCATGGCCAGTCTCTGCCCCACACTTTTCCCTCCACCACCTCTCATGTCTTTCTCTTTCTCTCTCTCCACTGCTGCTACAATTGCAAGCCTAGTGTTAACCACAATGTTGAAACGTCATTCTACGTGTGAGTGAGTATGTGTGTGTGTGTGTGTGTGTGTGTGCTTGTGCGTTTGTATGTGTGTGTCGTTTTCTGTATGTACATATATGTGTGAGTGTGTGCATGTGTGAGTGTTGTGTTCTCTTTGTATATGTCTGTGTGTGTGTGTGTTTGTTCGTGTGTGTTTGTGTTTGTGTGTGTGTGTGTGTGAGAGAGAGAGAGAGAGAGAGAGAGAGAGAGAGAGAGAGCCTTGCACTTGTGCTGTGTGGGAGGTCCCCTGTGACTGCATAACCATCCAAACGCCCCCACTGTGTGAAATGTCAGGCCGTGTTGGAGCACTAGGCGGTCTGGTCTGTGCATTCAGGAGAGGATGAGTGGATGGACGGAACATTTGATGAGACAGATGAGAGACCTCACAATGACCACAGATGCCAACGTCAACAATCCATCCCAGTGCTGAGCTCTGTGACAAACTGTGGAGACCTGTCCAGAGACATGTCGGGAACACTGGCATGTGTCTGTGTGTGAGGGTCTTTGTGTGGGGTGTTGGGGGTCTGTGTGTGTGTTGTCTTTTCTTGTGCCAGGCTTGGGGCTGGTGTTGGGAGATGGCTGTGGAGGCTAAGTGTTAGACGAAAATTACTTCATTACATTAAGCAACACCGAAAAATCCCAGATATAAGCAGGCAGGGTTTTGTGGATTGAGAACAGTTAGTCCCATACACCAAGCTCAGTTTCAGATGGGCAGAAGACTATAGATACTTCATACCTAATCATACATATCTGTGGGACTGATGTGGGATGATTAAGATATTCTTTATTAGCCAAAGTAAAATAATGGTCTTTCAGACCTGAAGCCTCATACTCACAAAAAAAAGAACGGTGCAATTGATTGATGTGCCCTTGACCAAGGCACTTAACCAAAGTACTTTTAGGCAATCCCTCCACTTGGTGGCCATATTGTAAAGTTGTTTGGGTACATATTTCGGCAGAAATGCGTGTGCGCAAGGCCTCACCACACTAGCCTTGCTCCAGTGGCGAGATCACAACACATGATTGGCACAATGTGTTCACAACATACCACATAAACGGCACAATGTATTCATATGTCGACTCTTTTGCCGTAAATTGGAGCAGAGTAAATTGGAGGTGCATGAGAGAGATGCTCTGCAGTGAGTCACAGCTCACAGCTCACTGTGATGACTTGCACTCCATGCCTCTGAGCCAACTCTGCGTGCCCACAAAGGGTGGCATTGTTGGCAGGAGGGGGCCTTGGGGGTAATCACCCATGTATGATTGATAATGCCAGTGAAAGTGAGACAGGCTCCTCTGAGGTTTTCCTCTGGGGAGAGGAGGAGTGTGGTGTGTGTGTGTGTGTGTGTGTGTGTGTGTGTGTGGAGGAGAATCTTAAAAGTCGAGAATCTCACCCAACTCCCAAACTTGCACGCACACACACACACACAGACACACACACACACACACACACACACACACACACACACAGAGGCATACTGCCAGACCCCGTCCCACCTCCGTAATGATCAGGAGATACCTGCCAAACAGTCAGTCCTTTCCAGCACCACGCATACTGCCGTCACAGTCCATTTAGAGAGAAGTTTGAAAACATCATTAGCAGCAAATGATTGGGAACCCCCAAGCATGATGGAACTGCACACTGTTATTACCTTAGTGGAAATATGGACTCCATTGAAAGATCCTCAAACACACAGACCCTTTGCGGAGGCACGCGAGCACCCTCTGACAAGGTTTCAAATATGTTATTTCAGGAAATGCTTCCCCACCAAACTCCTATGTTTAGTAGACAAATTATGCTTTTTTATCTGTATTCCTTCATTAATCATTCCCTGGATATTGACTCCATTAATTGTCACTGTCCCGTCAAGTATTACACATTTCAACAAAACATTACCTAGTATCTGTACCAATCAGAAGTCATGCCATTTTCCCACTAGAGGGAGCCAAGTTCGCAAGAATCCGATGCTAAAAAAATCCCAACAATTTAGTCTTGATTGAATATTCATCCAAATGTGAATGGCTAGGATGGAAAACATTGTAAAACATGCTGTTCACATGGAACAATGTCAAATGCTCGACTGTGAAATAAACTAAATACGCTTTTTTCTAAGCTCGTCGGTGACAGTCCCATTACGCATCCCCTTAGAATTCTCTAGAGTTCCAACATAGCCTTGCTAGATCTCATGGGCACAGTATTTAGATGGAGAAGGCGTTTCCAGGGTCAGAGGGTGTTTTCAGTCACTTTAAACGTTGAGTTTTAAATCTTGTTCTCGAGGGGAAGCACTCGAGCTGGGAAACGGGGGAATCCCATTTATTCCCGGACATTCTCAAGCAGAGGCACTCACTGGACTCACGAGGTGCTAATCCTTGGGCCAGATGCCTCCCGATTCTCCCGCACGCACCCAACAACAGCTGAGCCTGTGTTCATCTTTCACGGCGCGCCTCCGGACACCGTTCGTCACCCACGCCGGAACTGCAGCTTGTGGAAACGTGAATCTGCGCCTGGCAGCTGTTCGAAATCGCTCCGGTCTCAGCACTTGCCTTTTCTGTATGTGTCGGTTTTATTGATGAGAGTTGATCCACTGCCAGTGACACCCATGGCTTTCACATACAGTATGAACAATTTATGAAGCCATAAAACAGTCTGCATTAGCTTATGGTTATTTTATTATTATTTCCGTTGCTATTTTAATGGAGACATTCTGGTAGCCTATGTTTGTAGACTGTTAGGATAAATCAGCTGGTTTCCAGAAAATAAATTACAATTTAAACATGCATGCATTCTTAATATGTGACCCAGCATAGGCTACAGTAAATTGGCTAAAACTCTGAATATGCCGCGGATTATTCCAACTGAAATATAGGCTAAAATAATGATTGATTTAGTATAAAAAGTAGGCTAAGTAGCCTATAGTTCGGTTCTGGTTAAAAAATAGGCATGTCGGAGAATAATTCTGTGTACACGTGCAGTAGGCCTATAGCCTCCATGCATATCTCCAGCGGGCACATTCTGTGCTTCTTCAATCACTGCTTCACCACAATCAATTACAATAGGCCTGTGCTGTCAGGGAACGAGGGCAGGCAACTGTACGAATAGGGACTAAACAAATTAGCTGCAGGTCAGGGCCGGCAGACCAGTCCAACAACCATCATCGGTCGGCCTCCACCCTGTGCCCGACATAAGCAGGACAGTGAGGACACCGCTTACATATACAGCACAGTCATCCATATTTCAGCAGGTATTAGCGAAGGGTTCTTCAGTGTTGATCTGTTCATGGATGCCTACACCAGACGCAGAAGAGTAGGCAGTGACGTCGTGTGACACACTGGTCCATAACCATAGGGAATGTTTAGGCCTACTGTAGCTATAAGTGTCCTGGCTGGAATATGACTTTTTAATGGAGATGTATTTCATTATGCCTGAGGTCCAAAAGGGGTAGAAAAAATGAATGTAATCCGGTGATAGAGAAGATCTATATAAAAATAAAGCAGTAGGCCTATGTTTATGTCATTGTTTCTCAAAGTGTGGTCTGCAAGCTATAACAAGTGGTCCGAGAGCAGACGTGGTAAAATATAATATAGATGAGTTGTTTGCAATATTGAACCAACTTTTATGTAAATCCAAACAGTTCTGCAACACTGCCTGTACTGTAAACTACGCCAGTTTAAATCATATTAATCCTTTGACACAATAGCCTAAGCAAGGTGCAAAGACAATAAGCAAGGTGGTTCAGAGAGTAGGCCTATTGTGTAATATACTGTTGAAGTAGGTGTAGGCTACTGATTTTTTTTTAGTTAGATGGTCCTTGTCCCCATCTGGACATCTCTGTGTCCAGATGGGGACAACTCAATTTGTGTTGTTTCCTTTTTTATTTGTTACACAATATGTGTTGAAAATAACACAACATTGAAAACAACACACTTGCATTTTTTAGTTTTTTTTTTTTTTTAACACATTTCTGTGTCCAGATAGGGACAACCCATTCGTTTTAAGATTGTGTTCTTAAGAGTGTGAGTGTGTGTTATGTGCTCACTTCCAAGGTAGGCTGCTGCCCTCTTCTGGTCAGACCTGAAGCCTACAGTGGCTCATTGAGACGTCTTAATAACTTAAGACATAGGCCTACATCATGACATGAGAGAAGTAACATTTACTCCATCACTAACATGATAGTGATGGAGGGACCATGAGGACCCAGGTTTGATTCTGGCCTGCAGTCACATCCCGATCCCACCCCATCAACCTCTAAGACTCCCTTCCTGTCTCTTTCCACTGTCCTATCGATATAAAGGCAAAAAGCCCCCAAAATATACAAAAACAAATGTTTTGCTTATTTATCTGATTAATAATCCCTCAATAATAAAAGGCATGCAGTATATATCTTAGTCAGGTCTTACGTCCAAAACAAAGACATTATGTAAATTAACACCCATAAATCAATGTCTGTGGTAGTATTGTGTGTGAAGTGTAAAGTTGCTAAATATTGTCAAAGGGATGATATTGTCATCTTGCTGCATATAACAATACTTCCCTAACAATAATAATATAATATATAAAATAATAGCTATAATAATAATATAGTTATAATAATAATATATCCCAGTTGTCCCTTCAGTTAAGCCTCTGGTTAATATCCTGTCCAGGCATGTCTTGCCACATAGCCTAGATGTATAAAAATAAACCACATTCACTCCTTCCCTATCATGTTTGTAAACAACACTTTACGTAGTCATCTCATTAAATAACATCCCTTGCAAAGCCAGGATGCCTACCATTATCTTTTACCTCTGAAACACAGCCCTTTATTAATGAAGTCATAAATTTGTGGTAGTATTGTAGTGGTGAAGTGTTGATGGCTAAATAATGTCAAAGCGAAAATAATCATATCATCTTGATGCATGACACAGTACTCCCAGACAGTTGTCCCTTCAGCTAAGCTTCTGCTCAACGTCATGTCCAGGCCTGCCAACCCCCCCCCACACACACACAGACTCACACACACACACACATACACACACATACCAGGCTTTGACAGGAGCGGGGTGCTGATCGTGTTTGACAGGAATCTGGTCTTATGATGGGCCGGGGCAAAGCCCCCCGGTGTAAGAGAAGCTGACCACAGGCAGAAGAATCTCCAGATTGCACCCCACTCATTCCACTCAGACGGGCTCCATTACAGCAGGTCGATGGTCACCCGGGAGGGCAGGCCTGCCCTGTGGTGTTCCCTTACTGTGTGAGGAGGGGACTAGGAGGGACAGGGAGCACCAGGCCTCTGGAGGAAACGCTCTGTCCTCTGCTCTGGTTGGCTGGCCTGGCATATTACTTCCCTCAAGCCTACTAATTATTTTTTTGCTTTATCTGTTTGTTTTTTCTTATTTTGTTTTGTTTGTGATTCTGTAAAGCTTCAGGATTTCTGGATAGACTGACGTCCAGATGTTCCCCACATGGTTAAAAGAAATATAAGGTTCAGCTTAAGATGATAACTGATAGATGTCAGTTAAATATCATAGAAAATGTCCACTTACAGTAAACTTATGTGTGGTTGGGGGTGACAATGACAATTTTATTTTGATTGTTCTATGAGAGTGAACAATATGCACACACAGATTTATCATCTCAAGTCTCCATAGAGCAGGAGTGGGGCTAACTGGGCATATTGCTTGCAAGTTCAAATGGATCTCTCTCCTTGCGTGCCTGTGTGAGAAGGAGACAGGAATTACAAGCTGCATGTGAGCGTGTAAGAGGTCTAACCACATAAATGATTCACATTATTTATCACCAATTTAGGTATGCCCCTAGGCATAATGCACACACGCACACACACACACACACACAAGAGAGGGCATTTACAGTGAAAAAGGTGAAAAGGTCATATGCTAGGTTTCTCAGTTAGTGTTACTGTAAATCTATCAGAAAATATATTTAGAGAGTTTTGAGAGAATCTAAATATAATTTAGAGACAACTGTGATGCGATCAGCTGTTAAAGCAATCCAATTCGACAATAAACGAATAAGCTCTATTACATTTAAGACAACCATGCACAGAATAAATAAAAACAGTGAAATAATAAAGCCTGTAAAATAATAGAACTTATAGGATTTGGTGGCTACAGTCAAACTGAGACAAGAGCTTGATGCTGATATTAAAAAATGGTAAAGGAATGAAACTTAGATAGCAATAAGAGTGATAAAAGAATCAAGCTGTCTGAAGAAGCGAAAAAATTATGTGGGGAGAAAAAAACTAAATTATGATGCTGTTTGCCAGTGAGTTATTTACCCCGACACAGCCAGGCCCTCAGAAACTGGTGTGTTACAGACATTTGTCACACAAATGCAAAACAAAAATAATGAAATGAATAATAAATGGGACTCTCTTTCAAACAAAGAGATGACAGCTCCAGTGGTAAATCCAAGAAACCTATTATATAAATATAGGATATTATACATACAGTATAGACTCTCTTTTCCAGCTTTGATTTGAGGTAGCTCCAGAGAAATGTTGTTCTACACTACCCGACTGCGTGTTGTCTATTTACCTGCTGCCAGGTAAAAGAAAGAGGGAGGCATCACTTCAGGAGAATCTCCACATGAGAACTGTGAGTCTGTGGCCTGATCACACATAATAAAGACTAGAATGGAATAGATTAGAGCACAATAGAACTGACAATAACAGAGTAAGGGGATTTAAGAATTTCTAGCAGTTATCAGAGCCATGAAGGGACTCTCTTTACATGACTCTGACAGTAAGTATACGACCAGTCAACAGGTCTGGTCAAAGTATTTATTCATTTCTGACAGGACGATAAGCATTCCATATATATAGAATATATGTCATATATATCTCAGGACATCCCTACTCAGACATTTAACCACCAGTAATCACTCTGCATTTTGCATCGAATTGTCAGGGTGAGCAGGGATTTCATAATGTCTCATTTATTGAGTGAGAAAATTGAGTAAATGGAGTAGGGTGAATGTTCAGAATAAGATGAAACTTGAGGAAATGCATGTATACAAATTATTTTGCACACAGCTCAGATTGGCTGCAGCAGGAGGTCAAGAGCATGCAGATTAGCTTTGGCATGTTAGCATACGCCATTTTCAAGTACGGCGTGCGCATGAAGCATTTGGAACCACGAAAGTCCGTGTTGGGCACGAGCTCTCATGCGCGTACATGTTGGTGGGCGGGTACCTTAGTGTTAATTTTGTCACCTATTTTTAATTTAGTCTTAGTCTTAGTCTTGTGACGAAATGTCCTTTTTAGTCTTTGTCATATTTAGTCATTCAAATATCATTTTTGTTAGTCAAGTTTTAGTCGACTAAAAGTCTCGTCATTTTAGTCTATTTTTAGTCAAAAGAAAACTAAAGGTATCTTAGTCTTAGTCAGTTTTAGTCAACACATTTTAGTCTTTTTTTATAACAAATTATTTCTGATTACCATTTGAGTCAAATAGTGTTTCACACATCTCAATTTTCAAACAATATTGTGTGTCCACAGGGCTACTCGTCTGTTATAATTACTCATTCAGATTTTTTGTCAGTCAGTATGTTTACATGCACAGGTAAGTCGAGCTACAGTTATAGCTCGGCTGGGATTTGACCATAGACAGTAAAAGATTTGACTGGACCACTGTCATATTCGTAGACCAGTGTTTCTCAAAGTGTGGTCCGGGGATCACTGGTGGTCCGCAAGCTATCCCAAGTAGTCCGTGAGCAGACGTGGTAAAATATAATATAGATGAGTTGTTTGCAATATTGAACCAACTTGTATGTAAAAAGTTCTGCAACACTGTCTATGTAAGATATGCCAGTTTAAATCATACAGTATGAATCCACACAATAAGCAAAGTGCAAAGACAATAAGCAAGGTGGTTCAGTGAGTAGGCCTATTGTGTAGACTAATTATAGGCTATTGGTCTAATCTTTTTTTTTTTAGCTAGGGTTAGTTAAGTGGTCCTGAAACTGAAAAAGTTTGAGAAACACTGTCATAGGCCAAAGTATTAATGTTTTACTCCGCCTCGCTAGATGGCGATATGCGCCCAAACACAACACATTCCCCAAACAGACTCTCCATCTTAGCCATAGCTAACTTGCTAGCGAACTTTCCATATTAGCTTACTTGCTAGCAAACTTTGCATCATCAGTTAAATAGTTGACATTACATGATGAACATTTTCGTATGGACATTCTGGGGGATGTTAATTTGTATGAGAGAAGCTTCAACTTCTGGGTATGTAGAATTGTGGCATAAAGCTTAGGTAGTTAGCTTGCTAACTCTGGCAGAAATTGCAGTGTTCTTGTTCTATGTAGTTTTGTGTTGCAGCCACAGGGTTGCAGCAACAGCACGTAGACTAGCCTACAGGAAAGCTGAACGTATGAACTTATTCGGAATATTTTGAAAACATAACAGCTAGATATTCTGTCTTATTATTTTGTAGACGAAAATGAAGAGAGATTTTATCTTAGTTTTTATTTCATGCAAAACATTTTAGTCTCGTCTTTTTTCGTCAACAATAATGCATCTTAAGATAGTCTTAGTCAGTGTTTCAGGACATTACTGCCGTCTCGTCATCATCTCGTCTTAGTCATGAAAAAAAAGGTCGTTGACGAACATATTTCCTCTCGTCTCGTCTGACGAAATTAACACTAGGGTACCTATCCGGCGGCTACAGCCAAACGGATGATTCCACTTGGACTCGGACTCGGGCAAGCAAGGTATGTGCATTATCGCCACCCTCTGAACTGGAGGACTACTCTCTTTTTACAGAATGTCCAATGAAAATCCAATGTCCAATGCGTCATTTCCAGCTTTGGAACTTGGCGCATGGTCAGAGCCGACTGGCGCTGGATCCGAGCCCCAGTGTTCAATATGGCGCTGACTATGAATTGGCCGGATTTTATTAGCCTAGCCTCCGCTATTCATTTGGGCGGGACTTAATCACACTCTCCAGTTATAATACCTCCATGGGCTGCAGAGTAACATTTTCTGTTGCTTGGCAACAGTAGACACCAGTTATTGTTTGGAACTATTTTGGGGGCTGTTTACGAACAGAAATCAAAATGTACAATAAAAAACATAATTTCATGTCTTAAGTGGAACTGTTCTATGTAACTCTTTATCCTGATGTTGGTAAAGCATATAGCAATTGCTATAGTCACTGGTGGCTCAAAGCCTCCAGCCGAACCACAGCTGTGGGTATGTTGTTGCTGAAATTAGCAGCGATACAGGTTGCAGAGAAAAAAAAAGAAAAAATTAATAGCTTAAAAAGAACCAGAAAAGAGAGAATGAAAGAGAAACAAAACAAATAAATATATAAATACATTTTATTTTTATTATATTCTACTTGTTGTTGCAGAATATAACCAATTATTTTTATGAAACCTATTCAACATGTCAAACGTGGCACAGGCAGTTTTTCAAATAACAGTTCATTCAATGTTTGAAAGCACTGAGAAATTCACAGTGGCTGATATCTTCTGATGTTTTGATCATTTTTGATCAACATCTGTTACTGCACATATTACACAACCATCTATGCCAGTCCACCCAGCTGAAGGAAATCTTTTCTCCTGGCTTCGAGCTGCATCTGGAAGTGAATTTTAAAAAGATCCATTTGTTTTTGTCATTACCATTTGCTTTAGATGCTTTACATATCCATTACAATTCACTGCGTGACTAGCTGACAGCTCTGTCAACATGTTTGTGTTTTGCATTTGTTTATGCTGCTGACTTCATAATTAATTTTGTCATCCATAATTACATTTTTTCATGACAGAACTGTGAGATGAAAGGTATTAGCATGATAGCATTCCAATTAAGTTGTGTGAAAGTGGAATATTGACACGAGCAGCTCCAAATTAATGTTATCCACGGATTTGTTTTGTTTTAGTTGGAAGATTTCAGGGCCTCAAAAAAAAAAGAGAGAGAGAATTTAACAATCAAACAAAAACAAAACGTAAATAAATAAACATCTCAAAGCACTCAAAACAAAAATTATGAGTTGTGTGGGGTGAAGTAACACAGTGCCGTGGAGGCCTCACCAAACCTTACCGATGAGAGAAGCAGTCCAGCGAAGACTTATTTAAAGCCATCGAAGGCTGCCTGGTTTAGCGAGCTGTCCAGCACTCTTGGGAGTACACACACACACACACATATGGGGGTACACACACACACACACACACACACACACACATACACACATTGAGGGTCTGCCTAGTCAAAAGGCAGGTGTGATGTTCCCCAAGGCCGAGACACAGCAAATGAAAACCACCATGTGTGTCCGTGTGTATATGTGTGTGCATGAGTGTGTGTGTGTGTGTGTGTGTGTGTGTGTGTGTGTGTGTGTGTGCATGAGTGTGTGTGTGTGTGTGTGTGTGTGTGTGTGTGTGTGTGTGTGTGTGTGTGTGTGTGTGTGTGTGTGTGTGTGTGTGTGTGTGTGTGTGTGTGTGTGTGTGTGTGTGTGTGTGTGTGTGTGCATGTGTTTTAGAGTGTGTATGTGTGTATTAGCGAGTGAGCTACGCACTAGGTGGTTGAAATCAGTGTCAACAACACAGTAGATCATCCTGGGCCATATCAAACAGTAAAGGGGCCCAACAGACAGGCAGGGGCCTGGCAGAGATGGAGGGGGACAATCAGAGGACCGTGTCCAGACCATCAGGACACTGCTGTGGGCAAGGAGAGAGGGAGAGGAGGGAGATAGAGAGAGAGGGAAAGAGAGGGCGATAAAGGGAGAAAATAAAGAAGACAGGGGGAGAGAATGGTAGAGAGAGAGAGAGAGGGAAAGAGAGAGAGAGAGAGAGAAAGAGAGAAAGATAGAGATAGAGAGGGAGGGAAAGAGAGGGTGATAAAGGGAGAAAATAAAGAAAAGACAGGGGAGAGAATGGTATATTTATATGTAAGGGATAATGGACTCCGGATTGGTCTGTTCTGAGAAGTTAATGCAACGGTCGAGGTTGTAAACGGCCCCGACGCCGGCCGGAGGTTTAAACCTCAGTAGTGCATTAACTTCTGTGAACAGACCACCGCGGAGTCCATTATCCCGCTTTATTCCACTGTTGCCACTTGCGTTGTGTTCATTTCCTGTTACAATTTAAACGCTTTTAATCGCTAAAACTATCTTGTTTGTAGAACTAATTTCTTCCGACACATATCAACTAATTTCTCAACTCACAGGACAAACTGCCGCTACTAGTTCTAAATGGATGGTTGCTACGCCAAAGGCCAGTCGTTAGTTCTATCTCTCCCGTTGTCAAGCGGGCTTATCCCAAGATTCTGATGAACTTTAGCTTTGAAACATCGCTTTTACTTAGCTTGCTGTCATCCATCTAGCTAAAAGCCACCTCCGTCATATGCTACAATGTTGCAATGTTCTGAACGCCTGCATTTTACAGCTCGGATGCAACGTGACAGTTCATTTAAACTTCACAACGAAGTTCGCTAATTAATATACAAGTGTGATAATGCCAAAAAATTGGATCTACTTTATAGGTGTGCAGATAACATACGGTTAATGGTCGTTCTAAATTAAGTAGGACAATGGGAAATTCAACCAAGCAGTGGAATAAATATATATATATATATATATATATATAGTATATAGTATAAGTATAAGTATGATAGAGAGAGAGATATGAGAGAGAGAGAGAGAGAGAGAGAGAGAGAGATGATCTTGGGGAGTAAAAGAGGGAAAAGGTTATGAAGCCCACACAGCACCAAACAAAAGTACTACAACAACAACAAAAGTACTACAACAACAACAAAAGTACTACAACAACAACAAAAAGTACTACAACAACAACAAAAAGTACTACAACAACAACAAAAGTACTACAACAACAACAAAAGTACTACAACAAGTACAACCCCCAACTTAACTGCGAACAGGTAAACCTGGTTGTATTGAGCGGTCCTTTAAGTTATGCTCAGATCAGATGTTAATGCATATTTATATTTCTTAAGAGGGTGCATCAGCATTCTCAGACAGACCACCAGTGATGCCATTGGGCACAGCACAACTCCTGCTTTTAGAGGAACCACCAACGTCTAGGTGAGTCTTATTTATGTGGATGAATAATTCAGCACATATTAGAATATCTTGCCATCTCTCATTGATGGAAAGGCCATTAATATTTGAAGGTGCTGTGACCTGGCTTTGCATGTTCCACCACCAGATGATTAAAAGTCCATTTTTTAGTGCCAGACTTCATACAAATCAACTCGCTCATGGACCTCGACAAAAAGGCAAGGGGGGAACTTAATGCTCGCCCATGTTCCTGTCACACCAATAGGTCACGAGGCAATGCAGCAGAAGCTTGGGATGATTGACAGGCTCATTAATCATGTGATGAAAGGTGGATGGGACACCTACCCCACACGCTCACAGGGTCTGGTCTGGGTGCCATGTGGACTTGGGCAGATGCTACTCGACTGTGCTTATGCTAGTTCCCAGCATATACTGTACATGTAGCTTTAGACATATTACAATAGGCTACATGGCTTTCTCCATCACTTCCAGGAACACTACACAGTCTACACACACTACACAATACTAAATGCTAATTTAGCATTTTTAACCCTTAAAGGAGTACCGTCACACCGGTGTGACGGGAATGTTGGGAAATTAACATTCTAAAGAATATCTGGGTTCATTGAATTCAACATAGAATTTTAGAACCTTTAATTGTTGCGGAACTTAGAATGTTCAAAAATCTACACCTTTAAGGGTTAAAAAACGTAAAGCCATGTGAGAATAAAGGCTTTCTATTTATTAGCCCACATTTATTAGCCCACAAGTGCCTCAGACTTTGCTTGGAAACACATCTAACTTTTTGGATACCTAACTGAAGAGCACCAGGGGAGCACCCAGTCCTACACCCTAGCAGCACTCCTTGCCCTTTGTGTTTGACTATGCTAATCATTTACGAGATATGAAGATAGCCAGATGCTGAACAAAAACAATAACAATATGATTTTGTGTTAACCAGTTAAACAATGTGAACCTGGGAAGTTGTGTGGAGCAGGAAAGCACTAGTAGCTCTAAACCCACTTCCTTTACTTCCTCCAACAGACTAAAACTGTTGGATTAAAACTGACCTCTATGCTACGTATACATTCCATACGTTGAGTGGGTTTCGCATGTCAGCGAGCGGTTTCCTGTCTGGTGCTCAGGTGTTCGGAGTAAAGCTTCCCCACTGTCTGTCACAAAGCCTAGCAGCTTCACAGACCTCTAATGAGGTTTATTTACCTGTCAGGCAACAGTCCGTTTACTTCCTCCTGACACATTGTACACACACAAACACACACACATGTGAACACACATCAGCACACACGATACAGACGCACACATAACAACACACTAAACCAAGCTGACAGGTTGGAAATGGGGTTTGGTGAGGTGGGGGTGGGGGGATGATGGTAAGTTGAGGAACATATCAAAGGCTTGCCTACCACCGCACCTATTAAAGCCTGCCGTGGCACATTATTAGCCGTTACAAGGGCAATCTTTCGGCAGCGAGACGGCCGAGCCGGGGGTCTGTCAGCCGGGAGAACATTAACCGGCCCTGATTGCTGGCATCGCTCAGCAGTTGGAGCCCGCTGACAAGACGCAGCCAATTACATCCCACACGGAGGCGGAGGGGGACTGGGGGAGGATGGGGCCACCGATCTGGGCCAGGTGTGGCTCACATCTATGCCGCATCTCTTGGCATTGGCTGCTGTTTTTCCACCTCCCCACAATTACACACACACACACAGCACATATTCTTTCTTGGGTTATTATACTCTGTGCACAGCATATACCTGTAAGCCTCATACAATGTGCAATACACTCATACACACACACACATACACAGACACACACACAGACACACACACACACACACAACAGCAGAGACAGCAACACATGAATAAATGAGTGGGCTTACTAACACTCAGGGATTAATAAATAAAGAGTCGACATAAAGACGTGGCTTATTAGCACTGGGCCGAACCAAGACCAGTGAAGATGGGAATGGTGGGGGTTGCTGGGCTCGTAGCAGGTAGGCCTGTGCTGAAGGCACGTTAGGTATGCACCACAAGGCAACACCGCTGGGGCCCATGGCATCTGCACTTGTACTTGGACGCTCATGTCTCTGTTTCCGCGCCTCCCGCTTTAGTTAGTTTGTTCGTGGCTCGCCTTTCTCCCTCCATGATAAATCTTGCAAATGGGGAGTGATTTTTCGCCAGTGAGGTGCCATCCAAACCATTTGCGAATCAAGCGTTTTGGTACCAGCGATGCACCACAGACACGGAAAGGACATTTGAAATTCGGCCACCACACTGATTAATTATTTGTAGACCAGGTTGCACCTTCTATTTACAGCCCTGGCCCGATGCTTTAACCAGGCTTCCATCGGAGTGGCTGATTGGTGGAGAGAGTCGTGAGGAGAGAGCGTGGATCGCGCACAGGTCCGGGGCCCCATATTCATATTTAACCAGGTCCTTTCTCCCTCACCACCCCCCGCCCAGCACCCTCAAGTCAAGCCTTTATTAGCACAGCTTCCTCCTCCCCCCGTGCGTTAACCTCCTACCCAATCTGAGTACCCCTACACACACACACACACACACACACACACACACACACCAGATGTGGATGATGTGGAATAATGTAGCGGGACCAAATTTGCATGGTCAAATGTCAAAAAAATGAAACCTTCCCCTGAGCCTTGTCAGGAAAAATAACATAAGTGGCCCGCAAGGGCTGCTGGCGTGCCATTATCAGTTAACTCAAGCTGTCATCACTCACCAGGGAGAGTGAAAGGGAGGGAGGCTCTCATTATCGCAGCGACAGAAAGAAGAAAAAAATAAAAACGCTGGGGTTACACTTACCCCATTGCCCCTTTCACTCTCCCTGACAATACCCCGGCACGTAGGAGGGCATTTTGTTGTGCCCTGGATGGGTAGGTGTCAGGGGTCGGCTGAGCCTGGCCTCCTTGATGAATGGGAGAGGAGAGGGAGTGAGGCGATCTTTTACTTACCCCCTTGTGTCGGCACAGACACAAAATGCACTTGTCTTTAGAAGTAATCGCTCCGTTCTGTTCTAAAATGAGTGATGGTGTTTGAACACCAGCAAGGTCTGGTGATTAGGTGATTAAATATTCACTCAGTGGAGGGAAGTCTTTAGTACAGCAAGCAGCGTGAGGACACAATTATTAGATAAAGAGCTTGAAGACATAACAAGCACATGAATGACTTGCAGTCAATTAGAAACAACAATAACTAACGTCATATCTTGCAAGGGAATGTGGAATATTAACTGAGCTGAGCTAATTTCATCCTCAAGTAAGGTTGCTAAATGATATAGTACAATATGTAAATATTATATAATATATCAAATAAGTGTTGATAACAGATACATGTAATGATTTTGAATTGTGAAAAAATTGACATTAGTTGTCGTAGTAGTAATTTATTGTAGTTCAATAATTGGATTCAGAATGATTGGAGTCAATATTCCCTGCCTCAGTTGGATAGAATAACATCGGCTTCCACAGCCTATAGCTATATGAAGCAGGCAGTCCAGTAGGCACTGGATGTGCTGTGGTTCTGACAGATCCATTCTTTAGACACATCCTCTGGTGCTGTCTATATCATGATGCAACAGCTGACAAAAAATGAAAAATAATAATATAAGAAGCGTACATCCATATATACTAAATGGGTATCCGTGTGAGTGCCTCTGTCAGCATCACCTGCTGAAGGTTGACACGTCTACCAGCCATGCCTTGTCACACTGTGCCGAATTGGAAAAAAAAAAAAAAAAAAAACCTAGAAGAGTATAAAAGTGATGGGCACACTTGCATACTATTATGTCAGATTGAGCCCATAGTTTAAGCTGAGGAACACGGTTTCATCAGTGCTGAGGGGCTGGCTAGCGGCATGGGCCTGTCACAGTGCTCACACAGACCTTTGAAAAACAAGCTGAATCCTTAACGCTGGGCCGGACGGACTGGCTCCTCCAGTGACAACAGAACATGTGTATCGTGCAAACTCTTACAATTACATACAAAAAAAAGAGAATCAGGTGCATGGAAATTTGTCTGCAACTGCATTATTAAATCTAACAAGGAATGTTTAATCATGCTTTTGCAAAAAAAGGGAGAGAATATGAAGGGGAGAGAGAGGAGAGATCTTCCTTAATTGTGCACTTTAGTGTGTCCTCCTGGACTTGACTAGTAGTCAGTGTATGCTGTTGGCTTGCAGATTTCCCTGGTCCTATTAAGGCATGAAGTGGCACCGCAACCTAAGCAGCCTCTCATTTATTTTAATAAGCTGCCAGCGTAGACATGAACATGTTAAAGTTGGACAGGCAGCAACATGACAGAAGAGTAGCTTGTCAGATCTAAGCTGGAGGAGGTAACTCGCCTGCTGCCTCCACCGTCACATCAGACACACACACACACACACACACACAGAGAGAGAGAGAGAAAGAGAGAGACAGGTAGACACACTCTCAGAGAGAAAGACAGACACATACATACAAATACACAGACAGGTAGACACGCACACAGTCACACATACAGATACACACACACACGTGGAAAAGAATGCAATGATGGACTAATTGGCATATCACCAATATTTCTGTTGTCATTAATATTGATACAGCTCAGTGTGTCCATATCCATGCCAGCAGATGAAGCTACTGTATACTTCTTCATTGTCTTGATTTTCACCCTATGGACTCTTTCAAGAGAGTTCCATTATCAGCATCATAGTTGGCCCTACAAGACTTCCTTTTTAACATTCCATATGTTATCTTAATGTAGAGGAAGTAGATTGGGGCCCAAATAGAACGTTCAAGCATTGTTTTTGTTTTTATTGATGAAAGGGCCTATACAAATAAATGGACAAATGAAAAAAAAAAAGAAAACATAGCTTCCAGCTTCCTGTTGAATTACAAATGTTGCTCAGTCATCATGAAGTACCCAAATACTTTTTTATATATACCTACCAGCCAACCCTAAGTGTTACTAAAGTTTCATGCGTGCCCTAGTCATTCAACCACATAAAATATGAATGCAGACTGGATGATGTGGATACCTAACTTGCTTACATCAGAAAACACCGGGATGGCATCAGGTAACAGCAGAAACAGATGATGACATGCCTTTTAGAGAGAGCAAGACTGGCTTTAAATTTATAACATGACTTACGAAGAGAAACTTAGCCCCAGAATTGCCTAAGGGATTGGTCCTCACCTTACAGTTACAACATATGGAACTTCTTAGCATAATGGAACTTAAAGCCTATGTATTCACGCAATCAGCAGAAGTTTTCAGCAAATCACTTTAGATGTAGGCAGTGTTCTGAACAATCTGCTCATAGGACAAATTGTCCAGGTATACCATTGTCTCTCAGCTACAGGTTTGAGTAGCTATTTTATGATGCAACATCACAGTTATAGTTAAAAATAGACATTTCTTATTTTCTTAAATGTTAGATAATCTAGTAATGTATGCCAGCATTGTGTGTGATGTTTTCCTCTTATGCAATCCTGCCGCATGACTAACATTTCAAATCTAGCTCATCAGCAAGGGATTTGAGGGAAATTCCTATTCACTGAGCTATTATATTATATTATCAGTTTTATCCCTGTGTGGGGTGGGAATATTCCTCAACAAGCTCTCTTTGAAAGGAGTTTATCCCTCTAAATACATTCTGTAAGTTTATTGTGTCTATTTCTCCCTGGGCAATTTTATCATCACAAAGGGAATTATGACTATAATTACCCTAAAATCAATATCCTTAAATGTTAAGACATGGTGCCTCCAAGGGTGGTTTTTAATTGAGTTACCAGACATGCATTTTCCATTGACAGAATAGGAAAAAAAAATAAGACAAATGACTGTATTTTCACCACATATTACGCATCAAATTCAATTTGTGGAACAATGGCTTTGTTTTCATAGGCTTGTGAGCCACAGTCACTGGGCAACTTGTCAAAGTGCTAAAAGCAAATTGCTGTGCAACACTGGTGCACATTGTGATCTAATTGTGTCATCAAGGACTTAGAAGACAAAGGTGTTTCACTGGTGTCACCGTAAACACACTCTAATCCCCTTAAGATCTGAGTCAATCAGGGATAGCGCTAATTCACTCTTAAAACCCGCCTTCAGGTTATCCTTTTCTCTCTCTCTCTTTCTATCTCCTAGCGTGCTATCTGTCACTGGCTAATGCCGTGTACATGAGACACTCCTAAGCTAGCAGAAGCATCTCCCCCACCCCGCTAATCCGCTGCCATTCTTCTAATCATCCCAACACTCAGAGGCCAAGATCTATTTTCATCGGGAGCTTGATAGGATCTCACCGGGAATTAGCGGGTGCTTGCGGAGGGGCCGACGGCAGGGCAAGCCAGCGCCTGTGATCTCGGGCTTTTGGTCGTTCTCATTAGGCAGCGAGCGGCCGGATCGAAGCGAACCCGAGGCCGGGCGAGTGGATTTTTTTTTTAATCCTCTGGTGGCCCGTGTTGTGGGGCTGCAGTTATTTAGGCCCCTTTGATTAGCCTTGCCAGAGCACTTTGATTAAGAGAACTTCTGAAGATTGAGATTGAGATTGCTGGGTTGTGGGGAGGTGGGTATGGGGGGTGGGCATTTTAGGTGAGAGAGGAAGGTCTTCATCATTCCTTCTGAAAGGGCATTTGGGTGGGTGGGGGTGGGGGGGGGTTGCCTGGTCTCATCATTTCACCTTTGACTTTGGCCAAGCTGAAAGTCACAGCATCGTGAAACAGCTGGGAGGGAAGCAGAGAAGAGCACAGCAGTTCAGCAGACACACTCAACCACTGCTACTAAGAAAGCAGCTTTTCCCATGGCTTTGATCAATGAGCCTGAGTGTAATGTGTGTGTGTGTGTGTGTGTGTGTGTGTGTGAGAGAGAGTATGTGTGTATTGGATGTGGGGTTAAGTTGTGCTTTGCCGGTGGAAGGGCTTGGAGGCTCTGTGATGAACAATGCTTAGCCTCTTCTGCCTCTGACTGCAGGTAATTGTGAGACTTCAGCTGAAAGAGCAAAGAGTCTGACGGACTGTAAGAGGTCAGAGTTCCACACCAGCGTGTTCATTATCTGCATTCCAAACTTAAAAAGGACAGAAACCCTGAACAGAGAAGCTCACTCTAAGATGGAAGGCTTTATCCTCAAGAACTTAATGAGGGATAGTTAACCAGAGCTATATAAATGTCCATGAAGAAAAGGTGCTCTCAAGATATTTGAAGGTAATTGGCTACTTGGATTTAAAGAACTAATGTTAGTTTAATTGTGAAAGCATGAATTTGAAACAGCCCCTATTTTTGTTCTTACAACATGCTGAACATAAGACATAAAGCCTGTATTTTCCCCACCAAGAAGCACAGTCCAGGATGATATTTAAATGTCAAACAGAAGACAGGATATAAACTCAGGATATTTAGTCAATTAGAATCCAAGTGTGTGTTCCCCAGGCTGTCCTTAACTAGGGTATAGCTTCATTGAAAGACTGCTTTCGTAAGGTTGTTCTGGACCATAATTCATGACATCGTAACAATGTCTTAAAGCAACACCAAAGAACTTTTTCTTTGTCGCACGCACGCTATTTGTTTATCCAGCTCCGGCTTTGCAAATAACGATGTCCACAGACAAGGTAGAATATGTTGCATGATTTTATGAAAGTATGATGTATTGCGACATCATACAAGTGAAATTTGCAGTTTCTGATGTCTCATTCCATCGAACTACAGATCCGCTACCCGATCTGAATGCTTACATAGTGCGGTTATAGCCGATAGAGGGCCGCAAAGCGAATGCAGAAGTGCCGTTCACCCTGTTACGAGTTGATGAACCACTGAAACAATTTTGGAAACATTATTTTAAGGTATAAAAAACTCTTTGGTGTTGCTTTCACACTTCTGTTCAGGTTACAAAGATTGGACCTTAAAAAAGTATCATTGTCTGAACCTATGGTTTATCTGAAATGAAGGATACTGTATAAGTTATGCTATATTGTGTTTTAAAATGAAAAAATAAGCACATACATACTGACATACTGCCAAAAATGTGTACATGAGATGGATAGATTATGTATGTACATTACGCCAAACAGAATGATGTTAAATCTAAATTATATGCCTTGAAATACAGGAAAAATAATATCTGTTTCAAAACAACTTTATATTTTTCTTGTGGGGGATCAAAAAAACGTACAAAGATGGGACTAGTGCCTGAAGTGTTGACAAATATAGATTCCCTTGGAAAATGTTCAAAATGTACTTGCAACATGACTTAAGACAGAGTGAGAATGTTTTCTGTTGACATCAAGAATATTGATACCTTTAAAAACTGTTCAAAGCTTTGTGTCTTACTCAATTAGTATCTGCTCACATGTCACCCAATCAGAAATGACATCAAGCAAGCTCACAAACAGAACTGGAGCGAGACAACATGGTAAGCTTCTAGTGGTGCATGTTCCCTCCTCAGCCACTGGACCTCTGTGAGGGTCTTTTTCTCCAGAGATGCACTGCCTTTGATACATGAAGGGTACAAAATAATATCTCCCTGCTTTGAAAAACTATTTAGTGCAGGGAGAGAGTGAGGGGGGATTTGTATAAATAGTTTTTTTGTATATAAATATATATAAATATGTACCATGGGCACACTGGATGTCTTGATGTTTCTTGAACTTACCAAAGGCAAGAAAAAGTTTAGTTATTTATTTGTTTATTATTTACAAACAGTGATGCAAAATTGATGACAACAGGGCCTGTCGGTAGAGGACCACCAGGGACTGGGGAAGGCACAAGGACATCAAGGCGAGTCCGTGGCTCTGCTTCCGAGGCTCTGCTGGGGGGGGGTGAGGGCTCTAGCTTACGCATGGAGGATTTAGGGGCGACTTAGGAGCAATGCAACTGCTTTGTTAGTTTGTGGCCAACGTAGTTATCATTATCCCACCAGGCATGCATGTTGTCTAAATGGGAAATTAACGTGCACCCACGGCGTGTCAGTGAAAAAACGAGGTGTGGTAAAGCACATTGATTACACGTTGCTGTTGTGTAGACGCCATTGACCAAGAAAAACCTTGTCTTAAAGCAACACAATGTACCATTTTTTCAGTTACGCTTTTTAGAGCCAAATAGTTTTGGTATCATCTTAAAATTCATTTGATTATGCAAATGAGAAATAAATGCATATGTCATTCCCATTTCCAGGAGTTCCACTGGTAAAATGAAAAAAAAAAAAAAACATTTCACAGCACAACACTGCTGTCTAAATCGCCAACAGACACAGGTTAACATGTTAGCAAGCTAGCAGTGCTAACAAGGCTCTGGCTGCTGTTTCCAAGATGTTGCATATCTTTAAGGCAGCTATCTCTCTAGTTTTAGACCAAAACTGCAGTGCTGTTTCAAGTGAAAGGCAAAGTATTTCACTGTTATTTTGAGAGCACATTGTCAAGAAGTCTAGCTTGTGATCTGTCTAGTGGCGTGACCCTGGTAACGATTCCTAGACAACACAATGCAAAGACTGTGCTAGTGTGCTGGGCAGAATGTCCTTTTATTCACTCATTTGAATGTCATTGAGGTGAGTGTTGTTTTATAATGTTCTAACTATGTTTTCGATTGTAAATCATTGTTACCCTATACTGTAAATGTAAGCAACTTAGTGAGACACATGCATAGTACTTATCTTGACACACACATACACACCTGCATTTACTCATCATAATACCAACACACTGTGGTATAAGCGCTCCTTGCAATAAATGCAATGGGAAATGGCACTGTCATTGTTTTTTTGCATATGTTAAGCCCAAAACACACCAATGCTAAATTGATGCCGATGCTAAGTACAAACCTTTTGAACCATGCGTCTGGCACAGGGACCATTTTTCCTGCTGTCAAAATAGCATAAGAGGATTCAGACATGTCCTAAATGCACTTACACTTTATGCTTCAGACTATGCATTTTGATGAAACAATTGTGCCCTAATTTGCAGAAACCTCAACAAACTCCTGTGCTCTCCCTCTGAACGCCCACCGAATACTTTAAGCCTCCCAGCCCCCAAAACCTCGACTCTGACACTCGCCTCCCCCGCCATCTTCATCTTCATCTTCATCCTGACATGGGTCTTACTATGAGGTGGCCAAGAGTGGTCAAACCTCTGTCCCTGACTGGGAATGAGATGAGCGTTATCTGCTCTTCACCACAAGCCTGCCCCCCCCCCCCTCTCAGCCTCTCCCCCACCCAAAGCCTGATGGGTATTGGAGAAGGTCTGTGCTGGAGGAAGTGACCTGATAAAAGAGTCTAATGAACATACAGGAACTTTGGTAAGTTAAGCATCAAAACATCGAAGGTGGTTTGAACTCTGACTTCTCCAGCACTAGTGACTGGTCCTCTCTTATCGGTCGAGCTGGAGAGCTTTGCCAGATTAGTCTACTCCTAATGAAGTAGGGGGAATCGGAAAGGTCTTAACGCGGCCAGAGTGGATTGCTTCGAACATTTTTCAAGTCGTTATCTCAAGTAGCCAGATCGCTGTTGCAGACAGGTCACTTGGGATCAGAAAAGTAGAGAAAGTTTTAGAAGAAACAACAAGAAAAAAACAAGACAGTTGACTATTGCTGCAAAGATTAATGTAACTAAATTAACTTAAATTTAAACAGAACCATTTGTAACAGTAAACACAATCTAAGTCACAATGGTTGTTGCTAATGTTGATGTTGATGCACTTAAACAAAACACCAGAGAGTAAGGACTCATTTTCTCTCATTTATTTTGAATGTAGTACAACTCCCTTTCAGCAGAGGGTGAGACATGCCTAAGCCCTGTCATTTTAATTCCTACCACCTTTTAGTCCATTAATAAAGTCACATTTTAGTTCTGATTGTTATTATATGACCTTAGCACACGAACATGTCGTGAAGAGCTGAATTTCCATCTAAGTGACTGTGTGGAGGGGAGTCTCTGACATCCGAATGCTAAAGTTTCCAGTGAATTATTTAAAGCTCTGGGCCTCTTAATGCATCTCAAGGATGTGTTCATTCTGAGGTAAGAACTCACACAAAGTACCTGCAACATTTTCACAAAATGAGCTTTTTTTGCGCATAATGTGCCACCCCACCTCCCCCCTTCCCCTGGCCCGACTCAGCTGGGTGGGCTGCCATTGCCTGTGAGAAAGCGCTGCTTCTGTCAAGTTGAATATAGCCACTCTCCAGGGCTCTGAAGGTAATGAGGTTTAAGTAGCGATGTCGCTCCTCAAAAATGTACAACAGTCATTTCACTGGCTGTGACGGCTCTGCACTAATATGCAGGCTCAGGTTAATAATTAATTGTTAAGTGATAAATGTCTCTGAGGCATGAGAAATAGCCAGTGTTATAATAAATATGAAAACCCATGGTATAATTTATAAGGATGTGTTGAACTGATGTAAAGCGCTCTCAAGCTACTGAATAATTCATCTTGTAAGTGGCCATACTTTGGTCCTGCGGAAATCTGAGGAGGTTCTTGGTAGAAAAATACATTTCTGTGGAAGATGTCTGTGAAAGGGCCCAAATTCTAAAATTATCCAGAGAGACGGCTGCATTTTAAACTCGGTATCTGTGGGGGTTCTCTGCTTGCCTTCGAAAAAAGTATGTTTTTAATTTAGCTCTTGGTTATGTCACCAACCACATGGTGTTTGCTTCTCTTCCCATTTCACAATGATCACTGGGTTTATGAAATATTGGAGTGTGTGTGTGTGTGTGTTGGGGGTGGGGGTATTACACCTTGTGTGTGTGTGCGTGTGTGTGTGTGTGAGAGAGTATGTGTGTGTGATGAGAGGCTGAATCCCACTGCAGTTAGGCCCAATCCTCTAGAGGGCCGGCTAGTTTAATTCCTGAGGTATGAGCATCTTAATGAGCCTTTCCCCTCACTTCATTAGGTTTTTATGAGGTATCACACACACACACACACACACACACACACACACACACACTCCTGCCTGGTGAGTGGGTTTTGCTTCCATGAGAAGTGGGTTCCTCTGGAGACCATTCAGAAGATAGCCTACTGAGAGCCTCTTCCTTGGCAACCAGGAGAGAGAAAAAAATCTTAAGTGTTGTATGAATTGATACTACTCTTAAAAACACCAGGGGGAATATCACATCCATATTTCTGTTTCTGCTTCCCTTAATGCTGTGCTGCTCACACACTCCTCTCTCTCTCTCTCTCTCTCTATCACTCTCTCTCTCACACACACACACCCACACTCTCTCTTTCTCTTCCTTTTCTGGTATTTTTCTCAGTTGCTTCTTCTTCTCTAAGAAACATGCGTAATTTAACAGCCTGTATAACAACAACACACATGTAAATATACAGAAAAACAATAAAACATATTCAGACAGAGACTTCTCCTCTGAAACATCAGAGATTCTCGAAATTGTGGGATTATTGTCCATAAACTGGGAAGCTTGGGAAGGTCAAGGTGCCTGTATTTGTGTGCAGGTAAAACAATAGAATTTTGAGGAATAATAATACAAAAAACATGACTCAATAAAACATGCATTTTGTAATGTGTGACATGTTTTTTTATACAAAACAAAATCGGCCTGATATAGGGTTGCACCCGGAAATCTCACTGAATGGAACACTTTTGTGTGAGATGGGTTTGTTTTTTAACCAATTATCAGTCTACAGTAAATAAATCATGGATGGATTTATGAAATGTGTTTAGAGAGAGAAATCCCAACAAGACCTCAAAGATTCTGGCCAACATATTTTGTGGTTGTCTCTAAACTGGTAGCAAGTCTTAAATCTTGAGTGAACTCATTTTTACAGCTGTTTTTGGTTATTGCAAAAGTAACCATAATTCTGAATCATGCATAATTCTGAAATCCACACTGGTGTCTTTTACATCGCTAGGTCTTGCACAGCCAATTGCGTAAATGTCACCTCTTTGGAGAATATTTTCTTGATTTTTCTCTCTGTGATTTACACACACACACACACACACACACACACACACACACACACACACACACACTCTTGTTCATCAGGAATGGAATACACAACTCTGAATGTTATGTGTCATACCAATTTCATCTGCTGTGGTCACAGATGGATATACTCATGACAGTTTTACTCAATAGCCTACATTCAGAACAGAATTTCCTATGGAGTTATCACAATGTTACTAGGCTCATTTTAATTACATTACACACCCACAAATCCTAAACTAGTAGGAAAGTAAATAAACTGGCAGATTAAATAAGTGTACAATTAGTTTAGATTAGTCCACCTATGATACCTATGGTGCTCTGCTTTCTGTCATACGTATGAAGCAAGTCCTACTGAATATTCCCCTTTACCGACTGCTGGCCAGGAATTCTGTGGGAATCTTGTGCAATTCCATCAGGTGTCCATGTGAGGGCAGTGCTGTCCTTCACTAAAGTGTTTGAGTATTTATGTATGCACGTCTGAATGTGTGTGCATATATGTCTGTGAGAGTATATGGTTAAGTTTGTGCATGTTTGTGTGCGAGTTGTGATTGTGTTCATGCACATGCATCTGTCAGTCTGTGTATTAGTGTGAATGTGCGTGTGATTATGTGAAAGCACTTTTGTGTCCACATTTAACTATTGCAGTATTTGTGTGTGTGTTTGTGGTTTAGATGTTGTTTTTGTTTTCATTTGTATGTATATGCTTTTAAGTTTGTGCACCTGTGACTGTATTTAATTATTTGAATGAGTTAATGTTTGAGCTCTGAGTTTACACGTCCATATGTCCATGTAAAATGATTGTGTGTGTGTGTGTGTGTGTGTATACTTGTCATGCCTGTGTTTCCATGCATGCACTAGACTGTGTACTGTGTAATGTTTGTGTGTGTGTATGAGTGAATGCATATCTGTGTTTGTGTTGTGTTGTGTGTGTCTGTGTGTGTATGAGTTCATGCATGTATGTATGTGTGTTGTGTGAGTCTGTTCACAGTTCACTACAATTCACTTCAACTTTGTAGTGGGTCATACATAAAGTTTGGTGCTATGGTCTTTTCCAAATTTTGACGGCAGGTTTAGATAGGCTACACACACACACACACACACACACACGCACACACACGCACACACCGCAATATCTTTCTCTGATCTGTAGTCTTGCGTGAGAGTATAACCTGTATAATCTGTAGTGGTGGTGGGGAAGGCAGCTAGCGTCACATAACGTAGCGTAGCCTAACCTAGCAGCCCCCCACCCCCCAGATAAACCGTAGCGGCCCAAGCACTGTCAGGGATCCGGGACAATCAGAGGAGGCAAAGACGCCTGCGAGTGGAGAGGCGACGAGTGCAGAGTTGAACCATATGGCTGCGCAGGCATCAGCCATAATGACAAACTGGTTCACAAAAAAAAACTAAAAATCTGTATAGCTTGCCTGCTGTTTAAATAGAAAACCCCCAGGGAAAGAATCTTGAAAAGGAACCAGCATTAAGAAAAAAAAAAAAAGAAAAGAAAAAAACGTTCTTTGCGTTGACATGAGTTTGTCCATGCGGATGTGTGCGCATGTTGGGATGGGGCCTTTCTGCTTGTCTCCTGCCTTAACAATACTCCCATTGAGTGGCGGGACAGAAGGTCAATACAGCTCTCCAGAAAACAAGAAGTTACTGTTGAGGACTTGGCAGGTCTGCACGAGCTCTTTGTGGACTCTGCAGCTTGAGTGTGTGTGGGGAGTGTGTGGCTGAGAAAGAACTGGGCCACGTCGCTCACATTATTGATGAACATGCTGACACAGGAGGATATACAATGTAATTATGTTGTTGGGAACTCCCATTTACTTTAAGTGGCAGATTAAGGGAGAGCATGATACACACACACACACATTCACCCACATACACAAGCATATGTACACATACACACACACACACAGTAAAACGGGCTGTATGGTGAGGGTGTGCTCTGGTTGAGTGAGCAGGGTATGTTGAGCGTCAGGATGCTTTCACCAGAGATCTGTAGATCACAGAATCAATCAATGCCAAAGCCACACTTGTGTGTTTAAAGGTGTTGTCCTGTGTGTGTGTGTGTGTGTGTGTGTGTGTGTGTGTGTGTGTGTGTGTGTGTGTGTGTGTGATGTGTGTCGTGGGGGTGGGGGGTTGCCATGTATTAGTGTGTATGTGTTTGTGTGTGGGTGTTGATCGGCATTTCTTTTTCATTTTTGCATGCTTACTTAACAGTGTCAGCATTAGTTCACTGAACAGACAGACTCCTTTTTTTTATTGTGATGTTGATCATGGACTTAAGTCTCCTCATGTCAAGTCTTGTCACTGAATACACTTACATGCACACCATGTTCCCATTAAGGTCCATAGTCTGGTTAAGTTCTTATTCCGCATAACATGTTCACATGCAGCGGAGTGTTGCACTGCCGTAATTTCCCAACTATAAGCCAAGTTTTATACATTGATTCTGCAAAATGTCTTAAGATATGAGGTTAATACACGGGACAGTTAATATGGTATTAAAGGGGTCATAGAATGCAAAACCGAGTTTACTTTGTCATAGATGAATAGTGATAGTTCAGTGGGTGAAATGGTCATACAGAGAACTTCAAAGCCCCACCGACACTTCCTTCCTATGCAAATCTCACAATTCGAAACTCCCGCCATAAAACGGGCGAATCCCAACGAAGCTGCGAGTTTACGCAAACTCGCAGGTGGTACCTTATTTGGCTCTGGCCTGTACATTTGTCACGCCTCAAAATTTACATACAGACCAGCCCACTGGTGCTCTGAGCCCAGGAACGTGAATGGAGAGCGAAGATGAGACAAACACTAGTTTAGCTGCCTGCTCGTTTACTTCCACAGGAATTATAAAGCAGACAGTTCTTCAAGGATATCAAAATGAGCCACGGTTAAAAAATGCAGTGTTCCAGGTTGAAACTTAGGCTACAAAGAAAACTGAGACTTTCCATAGTCTTCTTCCCAAGGATTCAAAAGTTCGAGGGGCATGGATAATGTTTTTCTACCAGAAGAAGATCCCTGCAAAGTTCGACACTCCGTTATTAATTTGCAAAACATTTCACCGAAGGCAGTTTTCAAAACCTTGTACAGTTAAGCACGATTTGCTAAGCTGCTGTTACTGAAACGAGGGGCTGTTCCGACCTTAAGGTCATCATAACCGCATGCTGTAAGTATTATTTTGTCGCTAAGCTGTTATTAGCCATGCTAACGTGTATCTAGCAAGTAGAATGTGTGATTTAGTTCATTGGCAAGGCTATTTAATTTTCCTGTGTGTCATTCGGATAAAACATGTGTTGTCATGTTAACCTACATTTTACTATGCATGTTTGTCGAGATCTCTGACAGGTTATGTTCTCAGCAAGATACAGTAGCTAACTGAAGCTGAGTAACACGATAGTTTGGTTGCTAAGCTGTAATATAACCCATAGCCATATAACACATACGTTTTTGACGTCAGAAGTGGAAACAACTTCACGTTATCAATTCAAAATGATATCTAGTCGATATGTTAAAAACCGTGTTGTCTAGATACAATGGATTTATTTGCACGTTCTTATTTTAGAACATTACAAGAACGACAGCATGCCAAAGATGCTCTAAGTGTGGCATCTTGCGGAGCTTAGAATATTAGCAAATGCTTTTGCTGTGAGTTAACAGCTTGGTGTGTGCATGCAAAAGTGACTTTCACTTGTGTTACAACATTTCTGTTGTTTGGTTTAGGTTTTATCTAGCAGCCATGCACTTCAATGAGAATGCTGAGTCCCCACAACAGAAGACAGCCAAGGAGAAACTATGTACAGACTTGCCAAACAATTTGTAAGTTTAATAAAATATATGTTTTTATTACAAACAACAAATCAAAATGTGCAACAGTATAGGCACTAAAAAGAACTTATCGATTCACACACAACAGGCTGTCTTGTGCTACTGGTGTCAAAATCATCATCAGTACTGTAAACAAAGCACAATGTTCAGGGCCATACAATTTGTTTATTGTACAGTATACAGCCTACAATGCACTGTATTACAGTATCCAATATAAGTCCTTTTTCTTGTCCTCTTCGAGATCATCAAAGACCCTCTTCCTTATTGGGATGCCGTCCAGTGGATTCCTGTGCCCCAGGACTTGTGTGCTCAGCTAGACAGACCTTCCATGGAGGATGCTGTTGCTGAACATGTCACGCGGTTCAGTCGAAAAGGGGTCTGAATCCAACGTACTACCCTGAAGTATCCGGAAGTTCCCTCCATATGCGTAGCACCACACACAAGGGGATCATGACACGGACGTTTCTTCTAAGGAAACCCCAGCTCCTGCTCACAAAAGACCTGTAGGCCAAGTCACTTCATTGCCTGCAACGAGAACAGGGTGGAAAAGCACATTTTTTTTACTACTGGACGATTGTTGAAAAAAAAAATAAAGTTTATCATTTTGTGGTGTTGATCAAACTGTGTTTTTGCAATATGCTGAACCAATAATGAATGTGTATTGGTTAAAAATATTTTATTTATATACTGTAACTGCTAACACTTGTATCAGATTGTCCTCACCTTTCCATTCCTCTGATTCTCAAACGGCCATGGTCAGCTCTGTAAATATTCATTGCATTTTGCAAAGAATATAGAGGCACAACGGATTGAAGCCATGATGGTCATTCAGGTCAGCTCCTCAGGAACCTGGGTCATTCTTTTAATAACCTGTAAAAACAAACATAATTTCCCTGCTGTTATTTCGTAATTTTGAATGAGCAGGTAGCACAAAGTAGCAAATGTCTCCAGTTTTAGTTACCAGAATTGTAAGATCACATATTAGGCTACTACAGGGAAAGAAGGTAATAATCTCAGTCAGATGTCAGCAGGATAGTTACAAGATTACATTACACTGACTGTACCTACTGTATTTTAAGTAGCCTACTATGTAAATTGCCCCTTGGGGATACATAAGTGTTTTTGAATTGACACAAATTGGCCTAGTAATATTTTCGTTGACCTTTCACTTCAGCCATAGGCTACAAACTGCACAGAGCTCCTGCCCAGCTAACTGGACGTCCCGTTGTAAGATCATACATTACTACATGGAAAGAACGTAAAAATCTCGATAATCAGATGACTTAATCAGCAGGATAGTAGTTACACGATTACATTAGACCTACTGACACAAACGTAATATTTTCATTGACGCGAGCAGTAGGCTACTCGTTTCACTTCAGCAATAACGTTATAGCCTACGTGCGAGTATTACAGCTAGCTAACTGGGCTTCGTGTGGCAAACTCAAGTAAATGACAAAACTTACCACTCTGATGTAGTCATTTCCAATCTATGGGCGACTGGTTGCTCCTCTATTTTAGATTCTTCCTCTGATTCAGGCTCAAATATGCTGTTCAACACCTATATCTCCATAGTATTTCCACCTTGGCTGTTTCAGTGAGTGCTGTCGGCCATGTTTTATGCGTCTTTGCTCCGAGCCGCCGCCGTTGTAAACCAACCAATCAGCACGCAGGTCATCTAAATATTCATGAGCATACCATGAAAGGAAGAAAACCTCTCGTTTCATTCTAGGGCTTTTTTGCCAGGCTTGCATTAGGGCGCATAGAACAGCTATATGCCATTTTCAGCCCAACCAATGTTACACACCCTATTCAGAGACCTAAAGGACCAGCACAAAATACCCTATATCATCATTCTATCACCCCTTTAATATGGTTTCTTTTTTTAACCTGCATAAAACACTGTCCTGCGGTTTATACACAATGCAGCTAATACACAGGAAATTACTGTATGGGAATATTGCTGCTTAAATGTTTATCAGCATATTCCACACACACCAGCGACGTACAGTAGTAGTCATAGCAGCATCATGACGTTGCCCATTGATGAATTCCATGACATTTAAACCTCCATAATGTGAATAGGCTACATAAATTGGTCTAATCTTCACTCCAGTAGTGTTGTCAGAGCAACCAAGTTACCAACATTCCTTGCATTAAAATGTGCAGACATAAACTGAGCTGCGGTGCAATTGGCTGTGGTGTGTCAGTATTACATTTAGGTCCAAGTGCCCCAACGAGGACCCGGGTTTGAATCCTATCGGATCACCCCCACCTCCACCCCCCTCCCCCCACACACAAATATTATTATTATTAATAATAATAATGATAATAATCCATCAAGGGGCATTTTCTGCCTAATGTGTGTTTCCATGACGTGTCTTGTCCTGGTTTTAAATAATCTGATTATGATCCTTTGCGGGTTATGCCAGTCAGGTTAAGGTAGTAATATGACTCATACACAATTGGAATATTGCTACTAGTCTGATTAATACAGGATTATGGTGTGCATGTGAACATACATGTCTTTCAAACAGTCATTGCCATACTCCCATGGCTCATCAAGTGAAGTTCTTCATGGAATCATGAAAGTACATTTGAGACCATTCAGGCATTTATGTCTGCTTGTAGATTGTAGATGTATAGCCCATAGATATAGGCTGTAAAGTTCATGCTGAGACTCTGCAGGTGATGTCAGTGACAGCATACTTCCCTTCACACAACAGATGCTTGCTTTGTCTCTTGATGAAGGGGTAGGTGGCTTCCCAGGCTGGTAAAGTAGACCATAGGTAACCCCCCCCCCCCACCCCTCACACACAGACACACACACACACACACACACACACACACACACACACAGACACACCTTGTCAGCCAACACTGGTATCCACTGGTGACCTCAGCAGCCAAGGGTCATGAACCCCCGTTGGCATGGCGATAGAGGAAGTGGCAGCTCACAGCGACCTCCCACGCCCTTACATCGCTCACCTGGGCAGGTAAGGGGAGGCAGAGGAGCCACTCGTTGACGGATCGGGAGCAGGTCAAACAGAAAAGGTCACCGCAACTGAGGGACGAGGGCCATGGTGTGACACACACACACTCACACAAACGCACACACACACACACACACAGGTTTTCATTTAGCGACCAGATAATTGGCCTATTATCACCTAACTACACTGGGCGGCACCACGAGCTCGATGGTGTTTTATGCCCCCAATGTCGTCTTCCAGGCAGCGCTGCCACCGTCGACTTAAAGGCACCTAATCCTAAACCTAACCCCAACCCTAACCCTAACATTAACCCATGCCTAACCCTAGTGCCTTTCAGGCAGCACTGCCTTGAAGACAACGTTGGGGGCATAAAATACCAAGAAACGGCACCACGCCTGCAGAGTCCCAACTACTGTAATACTTAATGATAACTTTAACCAACAGCAGCACTTGTTCACTAAAAAGATGATCTACTACTGTAATACTTAATGATAACTTTAACCAACATCAGCACTTGTTCACTAAAAAGATGATCTACTACTGTAATACTTAATGATAACTTCAACCAACATCAGCACTTGTTCACTAAAAAGATTATCTACTACTGTAATACTTAATGATAACTTCAACCAACATCAGCACTTGTTCACTAAAAAGATGACCTACTGTATTTCAGTCCACTGAAGACTGATGGCAATAATTTTGGAGTTTCAAGACTAGTTTTAGTCAGCCATGTGGCCCCTCTTGACATGAAACAAAGACACCCCCCCCCCCCCAGTGAAATGCTAATGTACTGGTTCCAAGGGCTATCAGATCCACAAGACAAAGGATGTTACCTTGCTATACTGTATCCATGTCATGAAATGTAAATGTATTCATGTTTGGCATCATTATAATAGTCTCAGTACAAGGATTGTAATGATTTAATTGTAAGAATGTTTGGAATGTTCTATAAGTGATATTTTTGATGTTTAGATGATCAGATAAAAATGGGTAGGTGTGAAGTAGGTGTGAGTAGGTGTGTCTGATGCCATCTGGAGAACCAACCACGTTGGCTTGTTTTGACGTCAAATTCTTTCTTTGTTTAACCCATACAAAAGTGACTAACTTGCATTGTTTGTTAGAAGAACTAGAATGAGAAGATGGAGAACTGAAGAAGAGAGAGAGAGGTTGATCCAACAGAGGCCATGGCCTACATAGACCATAGATTTTTTTCCCTCTCTGCTTGTAACAAAATAAACCTGATTCCTGAAATAAATGAGTTTTCCTGAAGTTTGCCAGTCTAAGATTAATATTAAGTAATTACTCACCACAATTACTTTCAAGATACAATGTGGCATTACAGTTGTTGGTGGAAGGGTAAAGAGGGTTCAGTTGATATTCAGTTGCTTGACAGGTGTAATACCCACAACATTTCTACCAGTAGTCTTCAGATCCATGTTATTTGCATGGAGCCATCTTTTTCTCGGCTCAATGATTCATGATCTACTGAGCACTGGGGATTCTGTTGGATCTGCTGCCGGTAAATTCACAGTGATGTATGATGAAATAGTTGGATTTGGTTGAATTTGTGTGAATGCACCATTAATACAGCTGTCACAGACACATTAACACTGATGGACAACCAGTGCAGTCTACGCGTCTCGCCCCCACCAGCGCCTCCTCTCGCTTTGACTGGTGGGGGCGGCGGTCCCGCCGAGCCTGTTTATTATTGATAAATAAACATCTGGAGGTCCACAGAGTGGGCTCAGGAGTGCCTTAGTGTGGGCGTCTATGCCCCGAGGTGATTTATTATGTTAAGGAGAGTGAGGAGGGTGTGTTTGTGTGTGTGTGTGCTGAGGGTTGAGGGTGGGTGTGGGGGTGTGTGACCTTCCCTTAATTAACGCTGATGAGGATGAAGGTGAGGGGGTGGCGGGCGTGTCGACGGACGCGTCTGGACATAAATCACCAGGCCGGCCGCTTCGCTCCTTTCTCCTCCTTGGCTGGCCAGCCCAGGCCGTTGTGAAACATCCCAGAATAACCTTGTGGCGTGGCAGGTTAAACAAGCAGCTCTCTCTCTCCACCCCCACCACCAGCACCTCCTCCTCCTCCTCACCATTATCCGAGCGGACAGCTCCTATTGTAGCGCTCACCTTTGTGTGCGCCTCCCTGTCTAATTTGCTCATTCCTGTTCCTCGAGTGGTCTCCTTGGTGATCTTGGGGGAGAATGATTCTTTTTTTTTTCATTCTCATGTGTGTGTGTATGCGTGTATATGGTCATGTTCAATTGGATGCAAAGTTAATGAAACAATCGCCTGCACCACTTCTGACATTGCAGCGAGTGTCCATTTGCGGTGCGTTTTTCTCTGGCGTGCTCGATCTAATCAACCCCGCATTGCTCTCCCCAAACACCAGCCGTGAACGGATCAGTGTTTTACAGGGCAGAGCTTGGAGACGCAGCAGCACTCGGACAAAGCACTTTAATTGCACTTGGAGTGAAGCTGACAGGCCAAATGGTATCTCCCAGCCACTTATTCCTCACAGAGTGCTGCCACCATACTGTGTCTGTCTAAGCAACAGTGTTGGGCAGTGACCACGGTCAGGGGTTTGGTTGTCAAGAAGCACACATACTGAGTATGGATGGCGGTATGAAATAGGCCCTCAAGTCATCCATGGCTGATTGGCTTCAACTTGGCAAAATATAAATCTTTGCTGTTTTCCAAAAGGGGCCTGCACAATCAGTAATTGTGAGTAAAAGTGGATGAAGAAAATGACACCTTCGTCCCCTCACATTGTACATTCAAGTAACAGAGTTGTTAAAGGTCAAGAATAGATCTGAACTCTGTAAAGAAAGCCTTAGTTTGAGCCTTTGTGCACGAGTAAACATGTCAATTAGCTCAACTCACACCTCTGCCCCCTGCCCCCTGTGTCACCTTGGTGACTTCAAGGTCAACCACGTGACCCCCCTTTGCATGTCCAGTACTGTCCATTCATTCCTGACCAGCCTCTGTGTTTAACTCCTCTGAGGGTCTGAGTGTGATGGATGGTCCTTCTCTACGGTGGCTTTGATCTCCACCGCGCTAAAGATTATTTCCCCATTCATTCTTTCTGCCGAGGGCCAAGAGGGACCACTCTGCTCCACACTCTGCTCCAGCGTCTGCTCCAGCATGCTGCACAACAATGGCACCAGGAGACCTTTGAACTCCATCTTTGCATCAACACTGATCCCTATTGTAAGGCAACCTGTAAAATGGAGACGATATACAGAGAAACCAAAAAAAAAGGCCAATATGAAATGATAGATAGTTTCTTTAGACATGCAATGCATCATTTCACTTTGTTTGGTTGGTTTTTCACCATCCATGCATTCATGCAGAGTATTTATTCATTAATTCACTGATGCATCGCTGTATCAATCACTCATTAGTTCATCTCTTCTCTTGTTAAGCCACTCATTCATTACTTCTCTGTGTTCCTGGAAGTGTCAACAAGCCGGCAAAAGGGGAAATGCTCACAGACAGAAGTACACAGGCCAGCCTGCATGCCATTGGGCCAATTAGCTTCAACTAATACCCGACTTAAAGTACAGCATTGTGTGCAGACAGCTGAGAGGCCTCCTTCAGGTCCCAATGAATAATTGAAACGTATTTATCCACAGAGCTCTCACATGTGTCAGGGTGTATTATTCTGATTTAGGCTTTGTGTACATAATGAGCCCAACATATGCTGCAGAAAGAAGGGAAGAGATGGAATGAAAGAGAGAGAGAGATGGAGGGAGAGAGATGGATTGAAAGAGAGAGAGAGAGATGGAGGGAGAGAGAGAGATGGAATGAAAGAGAGAGATGGAGGGAGAGACAGGGGGAAAGGAGGGAGAGAGATATGGAATGAAAGAGAGAGAGAGATGGAGGGAGAGACAGGGAGGAGGGAGAGAGAATGAAAGAGAGAGAGAGAGATAGGGGAAGGGAGGGGGAGAGAGATGGAATGAAAGAGAGAGAGAGGGATGGAGGGAGAGACAGGGGAGAGAGGGGGAGAGAGATGCTGATGAGCTAGATGTGTCACTCTGTCTCTCCTGACATTTTCATGGCTTAAAATGTTTCATGCATTTTTAGTGTGTGTGTGTGTGTGTGTGTGTGTGTGTGTGTGTGCATGCATGCACACTTTTCTACATGTTTGTGTGTGAGTGTGTGTGTATTGCTGTCTCATTTCATAAATAATGTATTTATTTATCATGAAAATCTGTTTTTGGAATTAAAGGCTACCACACTTCAAAGACAGGAAACCTTTGATATGTTTGATTCTCTCTGAATAACTGACTAGATTTATTCAATTTATGCAAACCAGCTCCTGGGTGATGGAGGTGCCATTTGAATACATTTGAGTGAACTAAATTATATAATGAGGAATGGTTTACAGCCGTATCATTAAAGGGTTTCTGCCTAATCCCCCATCTTTTTAATGGACCATTTGGCAGAATGCATGTGCCCGGCACATTGACAACAAGAGACTCCTGAGCGCTCCGTGCCTACATGGATATGAGCATGACTGAAATTAAGTTGGATTGACATGGCCTAGTCCTCTTTCTCTTCTTGATGTTGAAGTTCAGAGGTGCCTGCAGGGAATAAAATGGCTCTTTTAACTTTTTTTTTCTTTTCCTCTGAATGCCCATAAATTAAATATCACTCCCAGGCCACACACAAGCACACACAAGGCTGCAAGGAGGATAGGCCAGGCCATGCCGTTTATTAACAAGCTACTAAACTGACTGGCAGCCACAGATAGCAAAAGGTGAATCAGAAGGGGGAAATGCAAGTTTACATGGTCTTGTCTGCATGGGGTTTGTGTATGTCATTAACACTGTGATGGAATGCTGTTTAGCCTGCTACCCACTGTTCTTTCACCATTCATTCTAAAGGCACATTTGGGGAAGAAATAGAACCAAATTAACAACGAAAGTAGGTTTCTTGTAAGAGAGCGGCAGGCAATACTGATATCATAAACCATGTTTGGGTGCTGTTTCGAAAAAACAGATAGTCATCATAACATTTACGTTTATAAAATACTTTACTAGTGTAATATATAACACTGTGTTTTGCATCTTCACAATTTATAGTGCATTCTATGTCAATACGGGGTTATAACAGATTATAGACACATTAATCAATCATTCATATATTTACATATATTATTATTATTATTATTATTATTATTATTATTATTATTATTATTACAATCATACTCAACATTCATTAATTTGGGGTTCATGCTGCATGATACCTTTAAAACCAATATGTTAATGTTTCAATACAGCAGTTATTACACCTTTATTTTCACTGTTCTATTAAGATCAAATAAATCAGATACCAAGGTTTTAATCAAATAAAAGCAAAGTGCATGCATACAAGCATAGTTATTCATGCAATATTAATACGGTTTCCAAATATGGCTTTTCCACATGAAATTGTATAAACCCATGGAAAAGTCAAAGAGCAGCATGCCTACACGAAATGTCCATGTTGATTCTCTTAACTCACAGCTGTGGTCAGGCAGAAACCCATTAAAAAACATCAGTCTGAGACTCCCCAAACACACACACACACACACACACACACACACACACACACACATACAGCTATCATTTATTTCCTCCTCAATTTTGAACATTGAGACACAGACTGTGATGTGAAAATGCCCCACACAGTGTGAGTGAGGTGGGGGCGATGGGGGTTGGGGGGCTCTGATTTGATGCTTGTCCATCAGGCTTCTCTGCAGTTACAGGTGGTCCCATTCCCTCCACTGCCACCATAACACACCCTCACACACACACACACACACACACAGACACACACACAGAGACCTTGATCACATATATACACACATGACAGCAGGCTCCCCTCCTAGGGTCATTTGCATGTTCGACAGACAACAAACAGCCCTGTGCATGTCAAAATAGGTGGCGGGGCATGACAGGGTTCCGGAACAATGCTGTCTCCTCCTGGACGACCTCTGACCCTCGTCCATGTCTCCCTTCACATTCAGGAGAGAAGATGAGGGGAGCGCAGAGACAAAGGAGAAAGAAGAAAATCACCCCAACCCCCTCTTCGCCTTTGGAATAAATCTAGATACCAATGTCATTATCCTCCCTCTCTCTCTATTTCTCACTCTGCCCTTTCTGATCCCTCCATTCTTTTCTCTCTCATCATTCTCCATCCTTTCCTCACATATCACTTCAACTCCGGAGCAGATTCGCTAATTTATTTATTTATTTCCGTGTTGTTTTTCTCTCCCTCAGAGGCTTGATCCAAATAGTCTTGTTCTGGTTTGACTTTGACAATAAGGGAACGGCTCTGAAGACCCCCCTGTAGAAGGCCCTGATCTTTTGTTAGGCTCCGAGTGGTCGATGACACTAATTATCCAACTGGCTCATTTTCTGTTTGTGTTACTATTCATAACCACCGCTTCATCGCAAACCACACACTGAAACTGTCATTTCTTTCAGAGCCATTCTTGACTCTTTCAAATTCTCATTCTTTTACTTTTTTTCAAATCCCTGAGGTGCTTCTGTGCAAAACACTGTGCCCTTGAAGATTAGTCTACACTGTATGACCTGACAGAGGCTGTCAGCATGCCCCGAGCGCTGAAATTGACTTCTAATGTCATGAATTTAAGAGCCAAGTCAATTTAACGTACCTCCTCCACTTTGACTGTTAAAGCACAACTAATGGTACGTTAAGGACTTTTCTTCAGTTGAGTTCAGTAAGCATGGCTGGGTTTGAAATGCAGCTTTTTAAAATAAATCTAAAATGTGGACATACATACTGTATCATTTTAGTGCTGCTATCATGCAGTATGTTGGGCACCTTGTGAGGTAAGGGATGGCTGATACTGGAGCAGTTCTTGTCCAAATCAGGCATGGATCAAGCAGCGTCACATCAGCAGGTTAGAGCCCGGGGGGCAGGTTAAGGAGAATCCCCCACCCACCACACACACTCTCTCTCACACACACGCTGTCTTATCACTCCTGAAGGACTTGGTCGGTGTAAAATGAACTTCCCCCAGAGATAATAGCCCTGGCTCAGATACGGCCGGTCTGCTCTCTCCAAAGGGGACACTAATTGGCTTTCCACACCTGTGGACACGCTCCCCTTCTCTTCTCTTCTCTCCATCTCCTCCTCAGCGCCTAGACGGGGCGGTCAGCTCGCCTATCTCCTGCTGGAAAACACTGGGCCTTTAAATCAGAGCCGCCGCAAATGAACTATTTCAGATCGACGTCTCGTTCCATTAGCTCGGGCTAGATAAGACTCCGAATTGTCATGGATCTCTGTGTATATACGCATCTATCTCCACGTATATCGCCAAGTGGAATTGAGTTGAGGGGTCTTAATCACACTCTTACTTTTAAGTGGATACTTTACATATTTAAGCAGATCGTTACATCATGAGCTCGTGTCTGAGGAGCCTGTGTGAGGAGTCGTTTCCCACTATCTGCCGAGGTTAAATAAAAGGGCAGCCCGTTCGACACGACTCTTCCTCTCACGTCGTCTAATCCAGAGTGTGTTAATCCTCCGTGCACAGAATATCTGGCCAGGAATATTAGACCGTTAATTCTCTACACCTCTCTGATCACTCTTAATGTTTAACAGTGGAGCTTAACACTCTGCATTTTAACAGACTGGCTTTTTGGCCTGCGCTTGCAATTTTCTTGTCTGTGCTTCTAGTACAACTTTTAATGTAATACTCAGCAATGGCAGTGTCCAATGTTATCTTCTGTGAGCTAGACACAAAGCAGGTCCTTGCCATGTTAATCAGTTTGTGAAATAGCAGTGTAAAGCAAAATTGATGGGTGCTAAAACTACACTATATTTTTTTCTTTTACTGAATGAATGTTGAATGAATATATCAATGACGTAGGTTGTGCGGCCTTTTTGATAACGACAACAAACGATTGACCTTTATTTACATATGTGCATTCATTTGCCATACCGAGACCTTTCATTAAAAACATAACTAAAACTACCATCAAGTGGATTAGAATTTTGTGAAGTCATTTTGCTGGATATCCAATAAACAAACATCTTGCTGTCTTTGAGATTGCGCTCTGTTTTGCCTGTTAGGATAATAGATACTTTCCTCAAAATGATGATAAAGCTATTGAATCTTACTCTTGCAAGCTTTTGGTATGGCAGCTCACCCAGCCCATCCTAAGGCTCTATTTTCAACCTTTCAGCGCTAACCTTTCCATTTGTTGAAAGAGATGTAAATTTCCCTTTTGTTTCTATTGAGCCCAGTGGCTGACACTTGAGATTATGTTTATTGTCGACTTAATCCTCTGAAGGAGTGCTTGCATGTTCTTCCATTCAAAGGAGCTCTTTCACGGAGGCTGGAGAAGACGCAGAGCCTGAGAAAGCCACATCTGAGGGCCCTTCTGAAACTTGTTGTCACAACACTGGAGGAAGGCAAAACCGCACCATGTTTCAACCTGAGCCGCGTTCTGCCAGCCAGGAACCACAGGCTCTGTGAGCAAGGGAGCAGAAGGGTGGTGTGTGTGAGAGAGAGCGTATGTGTGTATGTATGTGTGTATGTGTTTGTGTGTGTGTGTGTGTGTGTGTACGGTGGTTTCAGATGGTTTGTATCATCAGTAAGCTTGCACCCTTCATCTCCTCCCTTCTTTCTCTCACTCAACCCTCTTCAGGAGAAGACAGAGACACAGAAGAAAACTCGCTAAAGTGGAGGCCATTTTAGAAGTGAGGTGTGAACGGAAAGTGGCAACATTAAACCATTACCATCCATCTCAAATACATAGACAGTGCTTACATAGAAGCACTGGGGTAAATGGGGCCATGCTCTTCACTTCAAAAATGAAAAAAATAAATAAATAAATAAATAAATAAATAGAGTTTTCTCAGCTACAGAGATGTTAAAAGCAGAGCTTGGTCATGAGACACAGATAGAGAGAGAAGTGTTGTTTACTGCTTAAAGACAAGACTGTTGAAATCTGGTGTGAAAAATCGGGTGTAGTGAGCTGAGAGCTGGACTGAAAAGTAAAGTTTATGACAAATGATCAATCGTCAGGAGAATCGTGAAATTCAGAGTAGCTGAAATCATTTGTATTATTATTTCCATAAAATATGACAGCAACCACAGGGGAATATAGATTGTGTTCGCCTCATTTAAATCTTAAAGGCTAATCAAAGATGGGTTCAGATGGTTGATGTTGACACTTTTTTTACCACAAGCATTCTTTGTCAACTACATGCTACACTTGATCCTCCTGGAACAGTCACCTTGACACAACACACTCAACATATGTTCGGCATGAGAAGGAAAACTGTCAGAAAGTGAGAGTTAGCGTGGTTCTCCATATTGCTGTTGTGGGAAGCTGTCACACAGTGTTTGTTTTAAATCACGGCTGAAGAAAATAAATAAATAAACAGGAACAACGATGCTAATGCATTCAAGCACCAGAATGTGTTTTAGTAACACCTGTCCCTACATCAGAGTCTTTCTCACTCATTAGCAGGGCTAGTTGAATATGATGTCTGCTCTTCAAAAAAACAAAACAAAAAAAAAAAAAGGAATGAGAGAAATTTAAAATGGCTCTCTCCCAAATCTGCTTTGCTCTGTCTTCATATCCATTCTCTCTCTCTGTGCATTTTTTTTGTATTTAATTCAGGCTCATTAAGCGGGAGGCTGTCTCAGTATGCCAGTGTGAGCCTCCACAGGAGGAGTGTGTGTGTGTGTGTATGTGTGCATGTGTGCAAGCAGGCCCTTTTTTGGCAGCCGCAACCTCAACTGTGGGTGAAAAACAAAGGACCCCCCCCCAAACACAAACCCCCCAACACTACTCACCATCCCATTCCAAATTACCCCATCCACTCCCTTAATGCCCCCACACACACACACACACACACACACACACACACTCTCATGTGGCCCCACCCTATTCAGATCCTCATGCCAGGGGGACGGGCAATGAATAATACACGAAAAAGGCAGCCTAAGCTTTTCTAACCTCAGACTAAGGCCATTCTTAGGAGACCTATGATACACAGAGGATTTCTGTGGAACATAAAAACACACACACAAACAGAGGCAACCTAAAGCCCAACCCCCCCACATATTTGCAGTCATCCTCTTCTCAGAAACCCCCCCTGCCTCACCCCTCCTCCTTCTCTCCCTGTACCCATTTGAATAGAGACACATCAAAAGTAAGCAAAACACATAATTACCGGCATTAATATAATGAGGTCTTTGAGATAAGCTGCCTGAGTCTGAGCTCCCTGCTCTCTGAGGGAGGTGGGGGGAATGTAAACAGCACTTACAACTAAGTGAGCTGTAGCCGTAGACCTGAACAAACATATCTGCTGCGTAATTAGACCATCGCTTTTGCAGGTATGTGGACAGGAGTATGCGCTAGGCTAGGTGAGCGCCTGGGCAGGTACCTGGAGGCTTTGGGAAATACCCTATGGCTGTTAGCACTCAGCACAGCTGGAGGCCGAGGTAGAGACGCAGGAAATCTGTTCAGCGTGTGTTTCCAGATTACCTCTTTATTTAGGCGTAATTAACGTGGAATCTCATTCCTGACCTAGCCTACCCCTCACCCCCCCCCCTGCTCTGACTGTCTCTCTCTCTCTTTTTCTCTATCTCTTTCTCTCTCTCCTTTGCTCTCATTGTCTCTTTTTTCTTCTGGCTCTGAGGGTAGCCTGCACTTTCTTTTTGATGAGATCCTCAGGGTTTCTGGTGCTTGGCAGTTGCCTTTGTAGCTGTAACACCCCAAGAGGAGACAGGGGGCAAAAACTCCCAGACCCAGGGGCAATTCCCCACTCGACGTGAGGATTTGCCCTAACAGCTGCACCCAAGCTTTACATCTTCTTCAGAACACCAGCAATATAATCACAGATCAAAACCCCCTGACCTATCTGCAGTCATGGGGTGCTACACTTTTAGCTAGCCTGCTAGTTACATAAGACTGAGAGTGTTACTAACTGAGCCAAGCTAACATTGCCTGAGGCAGTGCTGGAGATTCACTGTTCTTTCACAATGCCTCGACTCTAGACTACAATTGATCGTTTTACATCTCTACATGGGATTCATTTGTATCAACTGACTTATTCATAGTCTATTGAAAGTAGCCATTTATGAGACACAAAAAAAAAAAAAATGTGCAGGGGGCTATGCTAGTCAGTCAGATTCACTTAGAATGTTTCCACTGAATACATTTTCCTGAAAGAAATACACTTAAGGATAAAGTAAATAAATAAGCAAGTAAGTGCAATAAATGCAGTCTACTAAACTAGCCAGTCTATTTAGTCAATGCGTAATGCCAGTGATGCTATGTGCACTGTTATTCCTCACTGTGTGTGCATCTAGATAGATAGATAGATAGATAGATAGATACTTTATTGATCCCCAAGGGAAATTCAAGGTCTCAGTAGCATACAGACAACACACACACATTCACTAACAGCAGAAAAAAGTAATTAAAAGTATATAATATAAAAAACAATATAAAATAAAAAATGTGCCTCTACGTGCCTCTTTATCCACTAGACTTTACAATAACAGCTCTTTTCATTATCTTTACATTTGCTTTGACATGAAGTAATGATCTTGGAAAAGTTTTTGTCTCTGTGTCTTTCCAAAAGGCTGCCCAGTGCCCACAACCTCATTTTGTGTGCCCTCTGTCGGTGGGTGTAGTCTGTCATTGATCTGTGGCGTGAAAGACTTCCTCTGAGTGCTCCAGACATCATGCACTTCCCAGGAGAAGTTGGCACGTAAGGTCAGGTCAGATCCAGTCTGCCCATCTCTCTCTCTCTCTCTCTCTCTCTGTCCGGAGCTGGGTACGGGGGTTGAACGGGGGTCAGCGCGTCTGTCCTTCTCACCTCCCTGGGCATGTGGTGGCGTCATGCCGCCATGTTGAGTGACACCCTGGCACTGCCAACCGCCCCGGTCCCTTGGCACGGCCGGCGTAATCACTAACACCTCCTCCTGGGGGCGGGGAGTTCAGAGCCGGCTCACCACAGACTGATCGCATCTCTCTGCTGGCAGCCGGTGATAGCAGCTCTGGGCAGGTGTGTGTGAGAGAGAGAGAAAGAGAGAGAGAAAGAGAGAGAGTGTGCCTGTGTGTGAGAGAGAGAGAAAGAGAGAGTGTGTGTGTGAGAGAGAGTTTGTGTGAGAGAGTGCATGTGTGTGTACGTGTGTGTGTGTGTGTGTGTGCACGTGCCTGTGTATGTGTATGTGACAGAGTGTGTGAGCATATGTGTGTGTGTGAGTGTGTGAGAGAGTGTGAATGTGCTGCTGGGTGTGGAAAGTAACTCTGTCTCCCGGCTCTGGTTGCTGGCCCCACCATGTCGGTCGGCAGAGACAACACGCTGCAGCCAGGACATCGTGTACATCTCAGAGAGGCTCTCGGCACTGCTGTTCCGGCAAACGGGAGGTGTGCACTCTTAACCCAGGTAGGGCGGTGATCTGATGAAACTTCAGTGTCCCTGCTCTTCACATTACCTTCACACACACACAGACACACAGATAAACCCCCGCCACACACACACACACACACACTCTAACATGCATACATACAAGCACACATATGCAAACAGTATTCCACAGAAGACAGAACTCAGAGTGGCAACAGGAAAACCATCACTGAGGATTGGGTAAAATAAGGACTGAAGGAAGAATGTGTGTGAGGGGATTGGAGTGTGTATGTGTGTGTGTGAGTGTGTGTGTGCGTGACGTGGGCTGACATTCCCCCCAATGCTCCCCCCTGACTGTCTCGTCCACAGACAGCCGCTTCATTAGCACATAGGCAGATTTGCGCCCCGGTGCAGCATGGGTAGGGCTGAACCCTGTCAGGGGGCCTCGTCGGAGCCGCGAGCCACCAGCGGCGCTCCCGGTGTCACGGGAGCGTCTTATTTGTCAGCGCTGCTGCCTGCCGCACACGCTCACTCACTCGCGAGCCGCATCATCTGCATCCGCTCTGACACGCCGCCACCGCCGCGTTCCTTTGCCCTCGCCCGCCTGCCGCCCCCCACTACACCGCGCAACGCCACACCGCCGGGCGCTGCCATCCTGCCAATTACGTCGGGCGAGCAGGTGGCACCTTGCAGGTGGCAGGATAATCCCCGTAAAGATCGCACTTCATTAAGAAATCCGTTTAATGTAGCCGGCTTGATTGATAAATAGCCCAAACCCAGTGCCCAGACTTGCCAAATGTTGACCTGTGATTGCTGGGCTGAGACAACAAAAAAACAAAAAAAAACAGAAGTTCATATTTTGAGTTCATCTTGGCGTGATTTGCATGGCTGCCGCGTTTAACGACAGACTGTCACGGAACGACACTTTAAAGCCGAACATGAGCCCGACCCCGCCAGTGAGCCTATGGCAACATGCCAGGGACAAAATTCATGCTAAACAGACGAAACATTTGAGTGAAAGGACAAAAACATCTCTGTGACAATGTCTTTCCTAAAAAAGTCCGGCGCACAAATTGCCTTGAACAGAACCGCTGGTTGTTTAAAGCGGTTTGGCGGGAGATAAGCTTGTCATGCCGCTTAATATCTTGCCATGGGTAAAACAGAACATGAAAGCTTAATTTCTCTGCTCCACTGCATTGCTAGTGTAAAGAGCGTGCCTAAGCAATGGGGTACAGCGCGTAAATAAACACAGACCACCCAATCGGCTGTGCAGCCCTTGTAACATGCCAGAGCCGTGTAATGCCCGAGGAGCCGCTCTATAATTTAGTGTCTCTGTTATTACAATCGTGCGCACAGTGAGGAAAGTCCCAGTGTGTTACAGGGATATTAGCACACCTCAGGATACCCTCATAGACCCAGAGCATGGGCACGAGCCTTCACCACCGCAAACAATATGTACAATAAGTGTGCGTGTGTTTGTGAGTGAGACACACAATACTATATATTGTATTTTATCTATATATATATATATATATATATACTGTGAGTATATATATATAGAAAGGGAGAAACAGTCAGTGTGTGTGTGTGTGTGTGTGTGAGAGAGAGAGAGAGAGAGTGAATGTGTGTGTAGAGGGTCAGGCCTGTGGAATAAACAAGTTGACAGCGAAGCCAGGGAGACATTTAGTTCCAATAAATTTACAGTCCTGTCTTGAAAGTTATGGACATTTTAGTTATTGGGGAAAATAAACACATAGAACAAAATAATACAATGCAGATTAAAATTTTTGCAATGCAAATGAAATAAGAAAAAAGATTTATAAATAAGAAAGAAATACCACTAAAAACTAACAATAATTTAAAGGCTGACTGACTGATTACTAATAAGACGATCATATGATATATTGCAAACATGTTGTTGTTTTAATTTTCATGATATCTATTTAAAAAAAATGTCTGACATTATAATTAATTATTTTGATGAATTATTGCACCCCCCTCCACAAACGCACACACACACTAACTGTGACTGTATGTAAGACTGAACACAATATCTGTCTTTAAAAATAGCAGCAATGAGACCCAGCTTTCACGCATTGAGTCACTCTTCTCTCTCTCTCTTCTCTCCTCTCTCTCTCCAGCTGCTAGCGAGCATGTAATGGTTTGGCTCCTACCTGCTGCTACGGGCTGTGTCACACTCTGACAGGGGAGATCACCTTCTTCTCAGGGTGAGTGCATTAATTACGCCGCCGATGCTTCGAGCCGCACCGCATCAGTGCGGGTGTCAGCGTGCCCAAAGTTCATGTCTCTGCCAGTACAGGCCCAACAACGCCATGCCACGCCAAGGTGCTTCGGTTCATTGTTAGGCAACACATATTGTTTCATAAAACCCACCAAATCGGGCTTAGTTGTGTTTGGGTGTGTGTGTGTGTGTGTGTATTCTGCTCAGTGTCACCACTGGTGTCCACTATCACATTTCTGTAATAGGCCTGACATCATCCCAGAGATATTCTATATTTTAATTGCCAAGGTCAGACAAGGAGCTGTCTCTCAAACAAGAAAACGGCTGACTCCTGACGACTACCAGCTGTACGTGTGTGTGTGTGTATGGGTGTGTATTTATGTGTGTTAGTATGAGTATTTGTGTGTGTGTGTGTGTGTGTGTGTGTGCTTTCCTGCACAAATTTAACAAGGCCTGGGGTCACTGTTTGTGCATTCACAATCACACCACACAACCACACGTCTGTACACAATACTGAAATTACTGTTTTTGTTGAGGTTGTTGTGTCTGGCAGTCATATCTTAAATAATTGTCTTTTTATTTGTACTAATATTATCATACTTTGTGCTTGCTCCCATGCCTAACGTTTTGATTTGACATTAGCATACATATGTTTCTTTGAAATAGCCAATATTAGCTTGAGAACTCACCAGTGGAACGAAAGTGCAGTCATTTATGGATTTTTTAATCTAGCTCTTTTTTAGCTTAAGGGATCTTTATCTGTGTGATATGTGTTCTCCTTCTTTCACCCCTCCTCTCTCGCTCCTCCTCTCTTTTTCTCTATTTCCCTGTCTTCTCTTTTTCCATCTCATTATGCTGTTTCTCCCTGGCTCTATCTCGGTCTGTCTGTATATGTCCCTCGGCATCCTGGAGTCGTTTCACGGCAGGCTGCAGTAGCCCCCAGACCTGTAGGGGGCAGTGTGATCTTAGGGCTGATGGCTAGCTGCTGCTATCTCTCATACACATCATTTAGTGGCTCCAAGGCTTCTCTCTCTCTACAGAGAGAGAGAGAGAGAGAGAGAGAGAGAGCAAGTGTTTGTTTGACCTTTCTGTATTTGTTACCTTAAGAAGCTGACATTGTGGTGGATTGCTGCTTCCTCTGAGGGTTCAGTCATTAGCCCACCCTTGGGCCTGCCTGAGGGCTGCTGAGTGGGTTAATGTAGTTTGGGTGCTAGTCAACTCACAATAGCATAATGCTATACTGCAGCAATCACATTCGCAGACAGTGATCACCTTTGGCCAGCATGGTCATTTATTGTAACAGAGATTACAATACAGGGGAACACAAGGGTAGTCTAAACTGCACACGCAACACACAAGAGTAATCCCACACATCAACAAGAGGACACATGAGGCAGAACCAAAGTCACGCTAACAAATATACACCATGCTAAACGCAAAAACAACCACAATAACCCACAATTACACATTATCTCATTCACACTGACACTTGCACAGAATCATGGGCACTCAACAGTAGACACAAGCACTCAACAGTAGACACAAGAACCACCGAAGGTACATTACTAAAAGGGGTGCAGACTGGTGTGTGGGAGCTGTCACTCAATAGGCTTCTCCATTACGCTTCATTTGAACAAATCCATGGAGACAAGGACATGGAGGTAGGCTACTCTCCATTTGCCACCATGGGACCTATTTTTCGGAAAAACGGTAGTCAATGGCAAAAGAGAAATTATTTTCTGGTCCTGATCGACTTGTGCCTTGAATTACTCATAGATGTTTGTCAATTTTTTCATGTAGAGCCATTTGCAGTTTGTTTCATAACTATTGAATTACAACATTGTAAAATTCCAACGAACGCTAGTGATGTTAGCCCATTCACAGCCTTACCGGAATTAAGCATACCAGCAACAGGTCTTACTTGGTCTTCCCTTGCTGATGAAAATACTATGAGTCAGGATAAAACAAATCAGGTAAACAAGGTGTATTTGTCCATAGACTGTACATAAACTACTTTAAAGTGACATAGCTGGCAGCAAGATGTAACCGTCGAGGTGAGAGTATAAGTATAAGTATATATACTTTTTTGATCCCGTGAGGGAAATTTGGTCTCTGCATTTAACCCAATCAGTGAATTAGTGAAACACAACCAGCACACAGTGAACACACAGTGAGGTGAAGCACACACTAATCCCCGGCGAAGTGAGCTGCCTGCTACAATGGCGGCGCTCGGGGAGCAGTGAGGGGTTAGGTGCCTTGCTCAAGGGCACTTCAGCCACGGCCCACTGGTCGGGGCTCGAACCGGCATCCCTCCGGTTACAAGTACAGAGTGCTAACCAGTGGGCCACAGCAGCCCTGAGAGATGTAGTCCACTGAGCGGATTCACACAAAACATAACTGTTGCAGCCTTAAACAACAGTACTTTCTTGATGTGGAAATTTATATTTTAAATTCACACACATCATATGTGAAATTCATGGCACAATTCGAACAGGACCAAAAAATAATTGGGCAATACGTTAGAATAATACGGAGTCCAGGAGGTGTCATTGAAAGATATTTTTTGGTATATCCAGAAAACGTGCGCTCATTTTACTAAATTGTGTGCACATTTTACTAAATTGTGTACTCATTTTACTAAATTGTGCTCTCGATTTAGTAAATTTAGTATATTGTGCTCACGATTTAGTAAATTGTGCGCACGTTTTACTAAATAGTGCGCTCATTTGACTAAATTGTGCTCTCATTTCAATTGTTGTAAATTGAGCGCACGATTTAGTAAAATGAGCGCGCAGTCTCTCGATACACAAAAATATCTTGCAATGACACCGCCTGGGCTCTGTAGAATAACATGTGCTTATTAGGTATTAACAGTGCATAATAAGCAGTTAACAATTCATTACTAGTTAACTGTTGTTATCCTTTATTATCACCCGGAGAGAAGAAATACTCTTCTGATTGGCTGGCGGGGTGGCTTTTAATTCTGAATAACGGGACACCTATGAAGTAGATCTGGTAAAAAAAAAGTTTAATCGCTGTTCCATATCAATGCTTATGAATGGTAACTATAACAACCATAGCAGGACGAGGGTTGAGCCTGGAGGCAGGCTTCACAACAATGGAATCAACTGTAAACAAGCTAACTGTCCATGCTATCGCTGTTATAGGGCCAACGAAAGCTGAACTAGTGGGCTTCTTTTTAAATGGAACCGCGTGTTTCCTTTGCTTTACAGTGGCAACCGGGTGATAAGCGGGATAACGGCCTTCGAGGTGTGTCCAGTTATACGGAATTAATGGACTAATTAATGGATTAATGGGCCGCTGCACATCTGGGAGTTCTTTGCCCCTCGCCCTTGTCCATTAATTCCGTATAACAGGACACCTCGGCAGCCATTATCCCTTACATAACATTTACTAACTGTTAACATGCAGCTTGTGAGTGTTAATAAGCAGCCTTTTAAGTTACTTACAATCATATTTGTAAACAGTCAACAAGCAGCTTATAAGTGTTAATAAGCAGCTTGTTAATGGTGTATAAGACAAAGAGGTGGATAACTAATATGCTTATAAGACCTTTCTTACCTATTTGTAGTACATTTTGCAGCCCCCCAATCTAAAGCGAGGACCATGTAGCCTATAGCTCCACAAGCCCGACCTTCTATCTCTACCTACTGTGGGCTATCTATCTAGCTTGGTTTAGCTGTGAGAAATGCACCTTCAAAAGTGCTGCAGCGAGCAGAAATTGAACCCCAGTCTCCTGCGTCATAGAGTGACCTGAAACTGACTGAGCTACATCCCTGTGTGTACTAATGAGAAAAATGTTCATGTTGATTCTACATTGCAGAGCCACTTTATTAATTCATGGTGAATAAATGTTACACTACTGTGCACAACCCCATGCTTTTCTGACGTGACGGTGCTAGCTAGCATTTGGAGAATTTCATCTAATTTACCTTGATTAAGGATAAGTATACATGCTCTTTTGATCCCATGAGGGAAATTTGGTCTCTGTATTTATCCCAATCCGTGAATTAGTGAAACACACTCAACACACAGTGAGGTGAAGCACACACTAATCCCGGCGCAGTGAGCTGCCTGCAACAACAGCGGCGCTCGGGGAGCAGTGAGGGGTTCGGTGCCTTGCTCAAGGGCATTTCAGCCGCTTCCTACTGGTCGAGGTTCAAACCGGCAACCCTCCGGTTCCAAGTCCGAATCGCTAACCAGTAGGCCACGGCTGCCCACGACAGAAAGCATAATCAAGATTGCCGTCCTTTTCAACTCACGTCACTATAAAATTCCATAACACCTGAAAAAAGTCACGGCTCCCAATGCATTTCTATTCACCTTATGCAGCCTGCCCATTTTTAAACGTACGCATTGTCTGTACATTTCCGTTCTGTTAGATACGGCTAGTTAGCTACGTTGAAAAACCCAGCGAATTAGCATGGAGAGGCTAACGTGGGAAGAGACAAAAAACAACATTTAAAGAGCAGATGGGCAGTATTGTTTGCCCGTCTTTTAACCCAATTGTTATGACAGCCCCGCACCGAACACATAATGCTGGACATCTTCACTAAAATAGCTGATGTGCCAATGTAATGCAATGGACAGAGTTGCTCAACCAGAAGTTCGACGACAATACAGAACAATATGGCGCCCCCCTTGTTGGCGTGCGGAAGGTGAATAGTGCCGTGAACTGAAGTTGTCGGGAGTGTGTCTGCCTGTGCGGAGCTACTGGACTGCCACTGGCTCATCTGCATTCGATGGGTGGGGCTTGCGAACGGTCAATTATGTCAAGGCTCTGCTTTACCATATCTACGATGTGTTATTTCTAGCCATGCTTTTTCATGATAGTAGGATTAATGTTTACTGTGCTGGGTTGCAGGTGGGTGGACTGGAGCTTCAGTAGCCTACATTTTTAACCATCGGTTTGCTCCATGCCAACAGGCTACTGGGGATGGGGATGAGGGAGTGGACAGACTTTACCTGTCCGTTCTCAGAAGTCGGGTGTGAATGATCAGTGCTTTAGCCCACTTCTCTTGGGACGGGAGGGTCATTCTCTGGGTTATAGGGCAATGGAATTGACTCTGAGGGGACTCATAGTTTGTTTCTGGATGGACTATTTTTGTGTGTTAGTGTGCGACCGTGACACGATACTGGGCCAGGGAGCCCATAATGTCTCCCTCAGTCACACATATATTCTTACACATCACCTTATGAATCTTCACACGTTCCGGCCCACATCATGCCCTCTGAAACCTTAACATCACTCACGGACACACACTCTGACACTCATATGCCCCTGAGATACACACACACACACACACACTCAAACTCCCCCGCACACACTCTGGTCTGCGTGACCTTGGTCACCGCACACTCCATGCCTGTTTGAACCAAGCCAAGAGTCAAGACAGCAGCCTTCCGATGGATCTCATCAGCGCCATGGAGACACTCAAACTCCCAAGATATTCTAGAACAAAGAGAATAAATGGCAAGGCTGTGTGTATGTTAAACTATGTAAATATAAATACACATATTTTTATTTGCAGTTAAAATGTATCATTTGTATTGTTTTTAAAAAGTTTCACTGTCAGAACACGCTGTTTTAATGTGGAAGGAAGGGCTAAACGGTACAATGATTTCAGCATGTTAATATTTACCCAGCTTAATGTGGACAGGGCCTAAGAAGCATCTGTCCTCCAAGAACGCAGAAAACAATGAAAGACAAACAATGACATGACACAGATAGACCCTCTCTGGTAATGATCGATTACGAAACACAGATAAAAGAAGAGAAAGCATACAGCCACGTGTTGACGCATGTTAATTCACCTGTCCTAGCCTGTTTACAGCTCTCTAAGACCAGTCACAGGCACTCATTAACTCTCTAGCATCGGACTTCTGTCAACAATTACCCCAAGAATGGGGCAAACACCTCTCTGTTTGTTTGTGTTGTTACCTCTACTGCCCCTCTCCAAGCAGAGAGGGGGCGTGGGGAGTCGGGGCATTCGGCCGGCGAGCAGGGCATTACTGAGGAGAAGAGAAAACAATCGCAGGCGTTGCGGAGGTTGGAGCGTGAGCAGGCCGGTGCACTTTGATGGCCCACACCCGGCCATTCGTCACTTTTACACCGCTGGCTGTCACATAAACAGCCTGCTGCATATGCATGGAGGGAGGGTGGAGGGAGGGAGAGAACGAGGGAGAGAGAGGCAGGGTGGAGGGAGGGAGAGAACGAGGGAGAGAGAGGCAGGGTGGAGGAGTGGGATTTGGGCGGGGGAGATTTACGAGACGGGGGTCGTCACCTGTGACTTAGTGGGTTGAGAATTAGCCACAAATGGCGTATTAGGGCAGCCAATCAGACACGGGCCAGCAGATATGGCCCTCCCCCCACCATAAAGATGCAGAGATATGAGAGCCCTCAGGACACGTGGGGGAATGATCGCCATGACCCCTGCTGAACCCTGGAAACACCTCCAACCCCCTAACACACACATACACACACACATTATAAACACCACATACTCATACACACACACACACACACGCACAAACACACATACACACACGCACACACACACACACACACACACACATTATACATACCACATACTCACACACACACACACACACATGCACGCTCTAACGCATGTACGTGTTTGGCATGGGGGAGTGCTATCACTCCAGCGTAATCATATAAGATGAATTAGCAGCTTAGAGCTGGGACTGTGTGTTGCCCATCATATGGAGCCCATTCTAACAGCTATCATAACATAGAGACACTGCACTGGTGCCCAGCACTTCACAGTATGTTTTATACTCTGCTATATTATTCCAGATATGAAGACCGGAGTGTGTGTGTGTGTGTGTGTGTGTGTCAGAGTCTATTTCTGTTTGTGTGCTTGTGTGCATTAGAAAAGTCTTAGCTTGTTACAGTCCTGATATCACTCTCCTCTCAGGAATCAGACATTTTGATGGATTTTGTCAGTTGTAATCTCGCGCGGGTTCGTCAGGGACCCCGTACTCCAAACTAATTGAGCTTTGTCACCTACAAATCACGCCGTCCTGAGACCCTATTCAAAACAGGGCCCTGCGCTGTGCCACTTGTTTCATTATTCTCCCCCTGTCTGACTGTTATTATCACTGAGGCAGAACATTTAAAATTTCAATCATGTGCTTGTTAAATATGGATGACTTCTCCTTATCCGGGTGAACTCCACAATGAGGGAGGAGAGGAGGATGAGAGACAAAGATGGGAAGAGAAAATGGGGGTAGCGTGATAGGAGAGAAAGAGGGGGAGAGAAGAAAATGGGGAGGGAGAGAGAGAGAGAATGTCTGGAAATATTTTTTGTTCCTTTTATTTTTCTTAAGCATCAAGGTGGAATTCGACCAGGCCAAAGGTCAAGCTTCCCCTGTGTGTCAGGGTGAGCTTATCTGATCCTCAAAAACACAGAGGAGTCGTGCTACCACTGTGATACCCGAACTTTTTATTTGAATACATCAAAAAGTATAATTCTGATATTAAACAAAATGTAAAACTGGTGAGGAAATAAATATGTAATTCTGATGAATAAAACAAATGCTGTGGGTTAGAACAGGGAGTATGTAAGGCTAGGATGAAGACCAAGTTCTGACATCAGCTTTTCAATATAAAAAAGGACACATTACTGTATGGTTTTATTTTCTGATCAGACCAATGGCACGGTTTACCTGAATAGGGAGGAAGTTCAGCTCTACATTTACACTTTGCTACAAACACACACATCACATGGCATGACATGAGCTTGTTGTCTTCTAGCATGCATAGTACATGGAACGCATACATACATATAGTAGTATATTATGACCCTAAATTATTGATGAAACTATTGATTAAATTCTATTTTCTATGGTCTCCAGGACTGGTTAAAATACAGGTATGTACTGCTGGGTGAGAAAGGCATTTTGTGATTGTGAAATTAAACAGTAAGCATTCCTCTCCTTCATCTTGGTGATAGTTTGAACCACAACAAAAAAGAGCAAGCATGCAAGGTGATGAATCTTCCAGAATATTTCTTTGTGAGACATTCATATATATACTGGTACTGTAAGACTATGAAAATAATATCAGCACCCAAAGGTAGACCCTGACGTGCACACAGAAACACACACACACACACCACAAAAAAGGAGTCTGTGTTAAGACAGTGTGCAGACCTTATGCAGGTCAGTTCACCTTTATGTTAGATCGTCTCTTATATCAGAACAGTACAAACACACACACATGCACACACACATGCACACACACACATGCACACACACATACACAGAGAGAGAGAAGCGACTGCCCTCCGGAGCCCCAAAGCCGTTGAGCAGATGTCAAAACTGATAATCCAGCCAGTGCATTTTGCCCCTGTCTGCACTCCTGTGCACTGCTCTCCAGGCAGCTGTTGATTAAGACAGAATGAGCCTGTGACTTTTCAATTCCAGCCATAATTTGGTTTCTGTATTACATTTTCGCCGGGAAGCGCGTGATGGAATTTTTCCTATCTAGGCTAGAGTAGGCTGATGATGGCTCGTAATAGACTATCACCAGCCATATCCGCTCTATACTTCCCCTCTCTCCTCTCTCTCTCTTTTCAAAATAGAAAGCGCAACATGTGTATGTGTGTGGCTGGGTGGCAGGGCTTTAAATATATACTATACAGAAATGCATTCAGTCCCGCTGATTGCTCCGTCTCTGTTCTGGCATGTCAGTGGGGCATTCCCACTTGTGTCTTTTTCAGATTGCAACACCGTCTTTTGATTACAAGAATCAGACCGAGAAGTCACTCCACACCACCTGTGTTATGACGTTTGTGTGTGGGGTCCTTGTGTTTGTGTGTGTGTGTGTGTGTGTGTGAGTGTGTGTGTGTGTGTGTGTGTGTGTGACACTAGAACGTATCTATGTGTGTGTCTTTGCATGGGTGTGTGTATATCTGTGCCAGTATATAGATGTAGGTGTGTGTGTGTTGTTGAATGCACTGTGAATATCTGTTGAGTGTACCACATGCACGCTCTGGCGAATATTGTAGATGACGGGAGGAATAAATAGAGGTGAAAGCGTAGAGAATAAACACAAGGAGGGCAGAGGATGAGGAGTGGAGAAGAGAGGGAAGAACAGACGACAGGACCACATTTCTGCCACACGTTTGCCTGCAGCACAAAGCAGCACGGTCCACTCAGAAGTAAACACACCGAACACAACACAAGTCAAAGTGTCTGTCTGAGTGAGTGTGCGAGTGAACTGTGAGGTGAGCTGCACTCCCAATGAAACAGCCTCCTGCTTAACAGGCAGCTAGTCTGTGCGAGTGAACTGTGAGGTGAGCTGCACTCCCAATGAAACAGCCTCCTGCTTAACGGGCAGCCAGTCTGACAAGTCCACCACCACCACGGTTTTCCCCACCGCCTCCACCCTCCGTCGCAACACTGCCTCCCAGCGGACTCCTCACCCGCGTCACTGTCCATAAATTCCCGCCTGCCGGCCTCTTTGCCCCTCATTTGTCTGGGCTGACGCGGCCTTGCGGATTGATGTCTTTCCAGGTCGTTTGTCTGCTGCTGTCCCTTCTTCTCCACCTCCACTCCACACACAACACACACACACACACCCATCATGCCATCCGCCATCCCACTTGATTGCGTATTGACAACAAATCAAAGGCCACAATTTATGGCGATGTTTGTGAGCCTGACACAAAGACAAGACGGAGCGGTTGAGCATCGTCCAGTGTACACATGTTTGCTGTGAGTGTCCGCCTAAGCCGCCATTGATCCATGAAGAGAGTGGGAGGGAGAAGGAGAGCAGATCACGAGTAATTCTCTCTCCATAAGCAATGCCTAGCCTACTTCATGGCATCAGAAGAGGCGCACATAGGTTCGGATTTAAGCCGAAGAGTCGTGATGGTGAATGAAAGAAAGAAAGAAAGAAAGAAAGAAAGAAAGAAAGAAAGAAAGTAAGAAAGAAAGGAAAGTGGACCAGCTTAAGTGATAGACTGAGAATACAATTACAGACTCAGTGTCCCCCACGCACCACAAACACCTCTGTTGGGCTGGTAATGTGTGTATCAGAAAAGTTTGTTTTTTTCTGCCCCTAAGGGCCTAGTCAATAAATGAATGGTACAGCAGGTTCCATTCTCTCCCTCTCTCTCCTTCAAACACACGTACACACACATACACACACACACACACTCAGACGCACTGAGTATCTCTGAAATGGGTTTTGTATTGATTTTTGTAACTACCCTGTTAGGTGACGTTCTGCCTCGGCGTGTCATTTGGTGATGGGGTCTGCCTGCAGCAGGTCATTGAGGTGATAACTGTCATTTGGAGGGACAGAAAAGCAATCATAGCTTTTTCATTACTTACTCTTTTGTCCCCTCCTGCCCCCCGTCCATGCACTGCCTGTGATCCCCCCCCCCACCCCACCCCCTCCTCTGGGATCTCTCTTGACACATTATGGCCTTTGTGATTTAACTGTGCTCTTAAATTAAGTGCTGGAATATCAGGCTGTAAGCTTTAGGAAAATAAACTTCGTGTCAGGGGATCAAATGGCCTGTAGGGTCAGGAGTAGTGAACTCAAACGAGCGCACTCATCACTTTGAGGCCTGGACCTGTGAGGGGTCTGACCGGCTGGCCACCTGGCTAGCAGGGCTGATTGGCTGGTCAGGGTGAAGGTCTGAGCGGATCTCTGTCTGCGGCCATGGTCAGGAAGGGTCCAGACCTGGCGCTGTGTCAACGGAGAGTCACCATCAAACAGGACCGGAGCGCAGTGGACACCAAGGTCACGACCTCTCTGAGTGCCTTCATCTCAGGAGGAGAATCTCTCTCTCTCTCTTACTGTCAGTATGCAAACTAACCACACATAATATAACAGACATACACCACAGACATACAACCACACATAATATAACAGACATACACTACAGACATACAACCACACATAATATAACAGACATACAGAGGCTTTATTTCTCTTTAGTAAGCATTGGTGAGCCATCAGGAATAATTAAGCAACCATATATTATTTCACTACATGACTTACATTCTATCTGTATGTGAAGAATAAAAGTCCTTGAATCGTTGCACATGCAGGGGAGGAGAGAAAGGCTGTAAGAAGCATGTTGTGTTGAAGTCTATGTTGAAATGTAACCATGGGTAACTAAATGTGTGCTGTATTTTTCTGAGTTCAAATGTCTATTTTTTTGAACACTCAATCATTGTTTATCTCAGTAGTATGATAGATTGAAACATCAACTAGATGATGAAACATGTAGGGTTTGTTAGGCGCTATTCTCTCATGTCAGAGACACTGAGGAGTAAGCGATATGTCTGCTCTCCAGAAGAGAACCACAGACATCTCGCCTGTCTGTCTCCCATGTCTTTAGTGCCATAGCAGTCATTCCGGTCTGTCTCTCTCGATGTCGATGCATGTGTGTGTCTTGTGAAAGACCCAATGGAGGTTCTGGTGGCCTTGCTCCGTCTTGTCTGTGTGTCTTTATGTCTGTCTTTGCCCTTCGACAGAAGTCCCTGTGTGTCTGTCTTGGCTGTGTGTCTTCATGTCTGTCTTTGCCCTCCGACAGAAGTGGCCATGCTGTCTGTCCCGCGTCTCCAACATGACTCCGTTCCCTCACAGAGGCTCTTGATCAGGGTTTTGATGTGCCTGTCTGTCCTGGTGCTCAGGTCTTACCAGAGACTCTAGAGATTCTTTGTTGAGGAGTGTGCGGCTCATGGTGTTTTTCGATGTATGTCTGTGTATCTTTGGCCACAGCAGAGGCCCTGGTGCTACACTGCGAGTGTGTGTGTGTGTGTGTGTGTGTGTGTGTGTATGTGCCCATGTATGTGTGTGCGTGCGTATGTATGTGTGTGTGTGTGCGTGATGAGTGCCTGCGTGTGCGTGCGCATGACTCTTGTGAGAGGGTCTCTCTGTTAGAGTGTTTGTGTGGGTCTGAAGGTCGCCACTTTCACACTCTAAACAAAGATTAAAAGGCTCATTAAGGTCTCCAGCGAAAATTAGAAAATTACATAAAACGATGACTGACATATTTGTGATATTTAATTCACACCTAAAACCTAAAATGAAAAAAAAAAAAATCTACAGTGATCTACAGAACACCATGCTCATGTTTGGGTCATCCTCCTGCCTGAGACAACTGTCCGCCCCAGCATTTCTTTGTTTGCATTCATTACTATAAAAGACAATGTCCTGTCATATTGGCTCCAGTGAGTCTGAGAGTAATTTTGAGTACTGTATTTCTACTATCAACTATTGAAAAACAATCTCCAAACAAAACATAAACAGAGAGAGAGAGAGAGGACAAGATAGTGATAGATGTGTGAGATGGTGACAGGCACAGAAAGAGACAGAGAGCGAGAGAGAGACAGAGAGGGCGACAAAGTGTCAGAGAGTTGACAAGTGGTTAGTGCTTCAGTGACACCAGGGTGTTGTCTTTGGTGATGCTCTTGCTCTTCCTCCTCGTCCTCCTCTTGCTCATGTTCCTCAGGCCTAACGGTCACCTTGCTCATCATCAGAGCAATTATTTATGTAAGGGGGCCGAGACAAAGACCCGCACTCTCCTCTTCTCCGCTTGTCTCCACTCCGAGCGCCAAGCGCTCCTTGTAGTACCCCTACCGCCGGAGGAACCAAGAGGGATTGCCACTGCCAAGTTCATAATCTCATTAACGAGTCGGCATAAGGTTAGGGCCGTTTACATCACGCGTTCAATGTGACCCCCATTATTCTCAATCAACTCATCCATCCAGACGCCCTGCAGTGGAGCGCTGAGGATCTCCGTCCGCCGTGCACCCCTCCACCCTGCCGCCGCGACTTCCAGACCCCCCCCCTACGCGCTAGGCGTGCGTTTGCGCTGCTCCCCGGCCCGTGAGTGGCCCGGGCAGAGGTGTGACAGGGGGACGCGGCTCGGCACAGGCTGTTCCACGGATGGCTGGCGTAATTGAAAATAATGAGGGTCACATTGAGCATATGGTCACTGTTGTGTCCTCTGCCCCTTCTTCCACCTACCCTCAACACACCCCCCCCCCCCAAACACACACACACACACACACACACACACACTCTCAGACACTCTCCACCAACCAACACTCACACTCACCCAAAAGGCCTTAGTCAAACTTTCTGCCATCTCCAGCCAAAAGAGCTCACTCTTGCCTCTGACACGTCTGGCGCAACCATGAACAAAGGGACTTTCTCTCTTTCTCTCTCTCCCTCTCTCTCTCTATCTCTCTGTCTCTCTCTCTCTCTCTCTCTTTACCCTCCGCCACAAACTCCACGGCCTTAATGACCGGCCTGCCCACTGTCATGGAGAAGGGCATTGCCCAGTTGGTGGTGCCCTGGCATGTCCACTGGGACTGGGGGTAGAGTCGCGGCTAAGCAGAGCTCTGATGGCAACGCAGGCAGCACCAGCTGAGTGGGGGAAGGAAGGGGTCTTGATTCTTGACGCCGCCTTCATTAGGCGGCTCATCTCTGTCATCAGAAGCGAGTAGCAGTTTGCCAACTTCGTTTTTTTTTTCTGTTTTTCTTTTTTTTTTTCCTCTCATTTCATTTTTATTTGTCCTCTGACACAGTGACCTCGGGCGTGTTCTGGCGAGGTCTGATTGTGCTTGTCAGTGTGTGTGTGTGTGTGTGTGTGTGTGTGTGTGTGTGTGAAATGTGTGTTAACCTGGCGTCAGGAGGCATCCACTACCTCTCGCCTTCCAATCCCGAGGCACCGTCGTCCACATGCGGTCCTGCCTGCCCGCCCCCCACCCACAATGAAAACAACAGACACGAGAGAAGAAAAAAAGAGAAACAGCGAGCCAGAGTTTCAGAGTTTCCATATTTTTCGGACGGCCTTGCGATCTCCTCGGGTTAGTGTCCCCTCATCTCACATCATCCGTCACGTAATCAGTCGGAGGAGAGCAGATACCCAGCGTGTTCCTGCTCATATCTACCCAAAGTGCTGGGCTCTGCTGGGCTCTGCCGAGACTGTGGCAGACACTATCAGTGGACTAACTGCCAGCAGCTCTCCTCTCTCTCTTTTTTTCTCTCTCTCTCTCTTTTTCTTTCTCCCCATGTCTTTCTCTTTGCCAGACACTTTCGAAACACTAATATTTTCCTCTTGTTCCCATGCAACGCCAGGGAGAGGTCGAGCTATGCTAAGGTCAGAGCCGCCGTTCCCAGTGGGTTGAAGGACTGATTAAATGTAGGCCTCACTCTCACCGTATATCACTCCAAAACTAGCCTGCTGATGGAAGCTTATGTCTGATTTATAATATTACTATTCTTCATTATTTAGTCAAGGCATTAGTTTAGTCCAAAAAGCAAAAACATAACCCTGTAAAATACCGAGAGAGGATACCCACAGCTCAATCTGAGCTTAGTGTGGACTCTGTATGTTAGCTGCATATCAAAATGTGACATGTGGAATCATATAATTCACTATCACCCATCCAAATTTCCACTGACAAATGGACATCATGTGCTCCATATATCATGTGCCTGTCCAATGGCTTGGGCAACAGCACTTTGAAACTCCATCTGTGGGTTGAAAAAAAAAAAAGCTCACGCGCCTGCTCCCTCCATCTTTACTGAGACGCGGGATTAAGATAGACCAGTCATGGGGCTTTAGAAGCCCACTGTAAAACTGTCAATTGATTTCCTTGCATCTCAGTTACTTGTGTAACATCCTTAGGAAGCTGAATTTACGAGTGCCCATGCGGCAGTGGCAGCATTGTTGCCGTGATACGGCCGTCGAGATGTCAACTGGCTCTCAGGTTTCATGTGGAGACAGGTGGACGTGAGGCGCGGTAATACTGTGAACGGCCTCTCTGTGGACCGGACCTGATATCTGTTCGTACTGTGAATTATCCATCTGGCTACAGGTCCAGATAATCTAATCACACTGTGAACTGCCTCTCATATCTACACTGTTATGCTAATGCTGTGAACTCATAACACATCTGTGTATATGAACATGGATATTTTGATACTGTTAGCTGCCTCTCATATGAAAAGAAATGTATTAATACTGTGAACAATTTATCCCTTTAAGTAAACATTTCCACCTCTGTATATTAGAATTGATATCTTAATGTTGTGAACAGTGTCTCTGTGCACATGAGATATTATATAACAATTACACAAAAACTATGTCTATGAACAACTGTCTGGTGCAATGAACTACCAATCTGGGTCCACATAAACAACTGTCTGCTGCATAGTGTCATCTCCAATGATGAATAAATATGATGATGATGATTCATTAAAATCCTTTCATTTATTTATTTTAAGGCATTTTGTTTAAGTGTTTCTCTCTAACAGGATGATATATTACATATTATGAATAAATGTGCATATTATGAATAAATGTGCATCAATGCTGGTGGAACAAGTGAAGTGAAATGATCAAATTTGTAGACGTGCAATAAAACTGATGTACTGCATAGTGTTCCATAAGGACAATAAAACTGACTTGTGTGCACAGCTAGTGCGTCTATGTTTGTTAGTGTGTGTGTGTGTGTGTGTTGTGTGTGTGTGTGTGTGTGTGTGTGTGTGCGTGTGTGTGTGTCTGTGTGTGGAACCGAAAAACTTCAATTCTATATCAGCCTAGTCGGGCTACATGCCCACCAAGTTTTATGTTCATTACGGTCATTCAGTGTTCTGGGAATCAACCAAAATTGGTAAAAAAAAAAAGAAAAAAAATACTTTGATAAAACCGCTTGCTTCGGTCATAATTAAAGCAGCACTAAGCAAGATTTGCTCCCCTCTACAGTTGAGAAGTGCAATAATAAACTAAACTAAATAAATAAAAAAATGCATTATGGTGCTAATCATGAAAATTTGAAAATCAAAATAATGCAGCATTATTACGAGTCAGTTCTTCTCAGGAAAAGCAGTGTCTATAATCATATAGGTTATAAAGGCTTCCCATAGTCTCTTTGTCCTTCTGTTGCTTACCTTTTGAAGTGCATCTTTGGCTTTACAAGATTAGGCCAATGGCCAAACCAGCTCCGGAATTTTCCATACAAAGGAACCCACAGTCTGAGTGGAGTTATTTATTACGGAATGTTTGCAACCGAGATGCTCTAAATCCTAACACACGTAAAACGATGCCATCATCTTCTATAAAGACCAATGACATGGGATGGCAATAGCAGGGCTGGCATGGCTTGAGACAAACGTTTTAGTGGCTGTCAAACCAGCTGTTTAAAAAAGGCATCTCAGGATGCCACAGAGATTGTGGTGTGGCCATATTAGATTCAGCGTGAGACAAGTGAATGTGTCAGACTGGTGGTGGTGGTGATGGGGGTGCACCATATGCATCCCAACAGGAAGTCTTAAACACAGAGATCTGAATAACACCGTCCTGTCGGGACCCTGGCGGGGGGTAGGGGGGGGGGGCACCACCTGCCTCTCTGCTCTAATTGAATCCTCCGTTACTAAACGCAATTAGGTCTAATGTGAAGTCTCCCCGGCCTGTGATGACAGCCGGCGATGTTTTCCATATCTGCCTAAAAGGATTCCCCTCGTCTCCCAGCTTATTATGCCCCTCGCAAAAGCCAATAATGACAAATCAATTAGCATCAGCCCGTCTCGTTAAGAGTCTGCCAGCCTCGTTAAGACTGGCAGTGCCAGGGGTGGGCAGAGACCCACTAGAGAGGACGGGAGGCCAGAGAAAGCGCGTGCGAGAGAGAAAGAGAGAGAGAAAGCACAGTGGTGCTTGGCCACAGAATTCTCCGTCTTACAGGGTAAGTGGTAGGGTGACATTCCCCCCAAGTTCCTACTGTTACAGTGTTATGGAGAGAACTTGACAAAAGCATCACTCAGGGCTGTGTGTGTGTGTGTGTGTCAGTCTGGATATGTGTGTGTGTGTGTGTGTGTGTGTGTGTGTGTGAGAGAGAGAGAGAGAGAGAGAGAGAGAGAGAGAGAGTCATACCTATAATTCTTGTAACATACTTTGAGACCCTACAGCAGATTGTGTTCCAGGTGAAATTGTGCTTCCTCAGCTACACTATAAGCACAACCTTCTGCTGAACCCTGTCACCCTATCAGTCAGCCAGGCATTCCCAATCTCTCTCTCTCACACACACACTCTCTCTCTCTCTCTCTCTCTCTTACACACACACATACACACACACACACACACTCTCTCTCTATCTCTCTCTCTCTCTCACACACACACACACACAGACACACACACAATCTATCTCTCTCACACACACACACACACACACACACACACACACACACACACAGATAGAGGACTAGAGAGAGAGGAGACACAGAAACATCCCCGAGACTGTGGACACTGTCCGATGGACATGGTTTGGAAACTTAGAAAGACCAGGTGCAGCTATTCCCCCAAAAATACAGTAATCGCGCACACACACACACACACACACACACACACACACACACACACACACACACACACATACACACACAAACACACACACACACACAAACACACACCTGGGATCCGACACACACAAGGATTTACCCTGGCCTGGGTGGGATAAATACCATGTTGTTTCCTGGAATTTGGCAAAGGTTCGTTGGAAATGATAAAATCATAAACGCTCCCTCATCCCTTGTGCGCTCCTCATCATGCGCCCCACACACCCACACCCCACACGCCACACGCACACCGCACCACACGCACACACACACACACACACACACACACACCACACACACACACACACACACACACACCGCACACGCACACACACACACACACACGCACGCCACACACACACACACACACCACACGCACACACACACCACACACACACACCGCACACACCACACACACACACACACACACACGCCACACCACACCACACACACCACAACACACACACACCGCGCACACACACGCCCATCATCATCATCTCCCCTCCTCCCCGCAGCGGTTGCGTCGTGGTTCGTGGGGGGGATCGGTTTCAATCTAACACTAAATATTGTGATTCATTTCTCAGCACTGTCACTGCTTCTCTGGCTCCTCAGAGGCTCATTCTTTTTACCCGCGAATAAATATCTGCAAGTCTGCACTTCTCGTGTTAGTCAAGTTATAGGCCCTCACTCTCAGGACTCATTAAGCATTTAGTTTGGATGCTTAGCGCGTCAATCTAGCAGCGCCATGTATCTGCAAGACCTTGTGTGCTGTCGAGGAACGCGGACCTTTTGTGGCTTTTATCGATCACGACAAAGCTGAAGTGACTAGGCGCGGTCTGGATTATTTTATGCTTAACTGGGTTCACAGTTGAGAGTGAGTTCATGCACACTTTCTCTCTAACACATGCACACACATACACACACACACACACACACACACACACACACACACACACACAGAGAGAGAGAGAGAGAGAGAGACACACACACATACACACATTCTTTTTTCTTTCTTTCTTTGTCGTGGTCTAGCAGCCACTTTAGAGTGGACTGATGAACACTGAAAGTCAAACCTTGTCAGTGACAGATAACCATATAGGAAGCTCTATGCCTGTTATATTTCCTTTTCACAGTTATGGAAGTCCAATGATATACACTACCTTAGGTTCAGTGCTGTGTTAGTCAGTATTGATAGCATTGCACTTATGCACTCCAACTGGACATTCTGTCCAATATTACAGTACTGAAGTAGAAATAAGAATTTGTCTGTAATTTGTATTGTCTCTTACAGTAATATGACAGTATTACGGTAATATTTATAGCACCGGTCAGAAGGTTTTCATAGACATGCTCTCAGGCACTCACTCTCTCTTCCCAGCTTGTGAGAGACAGAGGAGTGCACTGCTGGTATTAGGAGGGAAGCTGGTGATGGCGTTCTCTGGGCGTGTGTTTCGCCTGAGTCGGCATGTTGGAGGCCTTCCCCTTCCTCTCCGCTCCGCTCCTCTTCTCTCCTCTCCTCTCCTCTCCTCTCCTCTCGCTCCTCTCCTCTCCTCTCCTCTCCTCTCCCTAAAACCTCTCTCTCCTCTCCTAGATATCCTCTCCGCTCCTCTCCTCTCGTCTCCTCTCCTCTCCTCTCCTCTCGTCTCCGATCCTCTCGTCTCCTCTCCACTCCTCTCCTCTCCTCTCCTCTCCTCTATGCTCCTCTCCTCTCGTCTCCTCTCCTCTCCTCTATGCTCCTCTCCTCTCCTACCCTCTCCACTCCTCTCCTCTCCTCTATGCTCCTCTCCTCTCCTCTCCGCTCCTCTCCTCTGCTCTCGTCTGCTCTCTGCTTCTCTTAGCTTTATCTGAGGAACTCAGCGTTATCATGACTAATGCTGGGACACTCCACACAGATAAGCAAAGGAGCTTAGGATTAACCCACCACTGAGCACTGCAGTCAGGGGAGAGAGGGAGAGAGAGAGAGAGGTGAGAAAGAGAGAGAATAAAACACTAGAGAGAAATACAGAGATAGTTTATCTATCAGTGTAACAGTGCTGGTTTGTGTGTTTGTAAATGTGTGTATACTTCAATATACAAATAGTATGCACACTTGCATGTGCAGTATATAAGTATGTTGGTGTGTGTGGGCGTTTGTAATGTGTGTGGTATGTGTTTTGGTGTATGTGAGTGTGTGCATGTGGCATTAATTCAGAATATCTTTGAGTACACACAGACACATTTGTGTGTGTGTGTGTGTGTGTGTGTGTGCGTGTGTGTGTGTCTCCTGTGCGTATATTATTTCTGTCATGAGGATCTCTCTCCATTAGTGTCCAGTGTTAAGATTACCCAGCAGAGGAATGGGCAGAGACCTGATGGATGACCTCAGGCTTTGCTCATAATCTCACACATAGCACAGTTAGGCCTCACTCCTACTGCTCTCTTTCTTTCTCTCTCTCATCCCTTGTTCCCCTCCTCTCTCTGCCCCTCCTTTCTCTCTCATCCCCCCACCTTCCCCATTCTCTCTCTCTCTCTCTCTACTCCTCTCTCCATCCCCCTCTCCCTCTTACCTCTCTTTAAGTTGAAGAGTAAGCCTTTGCATACTCTCTGTCATCTTATAGCGGGGCTTGTTTGTTTATCGGCGATGGAGATCTATATTTCTCCTTTTAATTCAATTACTGAACAACAGACTAAAAGCCTGTGCCTAATAACATGCCAATTACGACAAGGCTCCTACTTAGAATAAATATGAATATAATGCAGTAATTTATGGCCTCAGATACAAGCAGGTCAAGGATCCCATGACACCATTGATTATTAATTGGTGCTGCGGCCTCAAACGCCAATTAAGGCGAGCTATTTAGAGTTTCTGGAGCCAGGAACTGTAGTGGAGGATTTGTCAAGATGAACCAGTGAATATCTTCAGCCATCTGGCCTCAGATCAGCATTCAAATCTAATAGATCTCCCCTGACATAATGTATGCCACCTTCAGATGGCCAGCCTGACTCGTATCGAGTGGAGCTTATGATTTTCAAATGGGGCGGTCACTTGCATGGGAGTGTTGTGCCGGGATGCATAGTAATTATGCGGGTCAATCTCTTAAAGTAGCCGCCTCGACCGCTTCTCTGCCCTGCTGGAGCTGCTGCTTGAGCTGCATTTCCTCATCATGGCAGACGCCCACGCCTGATGCACGTACTGTAACGACCCCTCACTCACGCAATTTATTAATGGACCATCCACCCCACCCCACGCCATGCAACCCCACCCCACCCCACGCCACCCTTCCTGACTCCCCCTGCACCCATGCAATGCAGTAACATATGTTTGCTAAATATGCATTGATTTATATGGGCCTGAGCTGGTTGCATCGGAAAGGCTGTGTGGGGTTACAATGGCTTCTTGGATAATGGGTGGCTGTTGTTGTATAACTCACTCACACTCATCGTAGCGCAGGTTGCGTACCTGAATAACATGCACACACGCACGCCCACACACACACACAACACGCACGCACGCACACACACACACACACCAAACACAAGCCTGGGCCTGGGCCTGGAACCTGAATACACAAACACACGTACGCACGCACACATACCGTTGCCCGCACGTACACACGCACGCACACACGCACACACACACGCACACCACACACACGGGATCCCGACAGACCTGGGCACACGCACACACGCACAGGCCTGGAACACAAACACGCACGCACGCACGCACGCACACACACACACACACACACGCCCATCGACAAACACAAACACACACACACACACAAGGCACACAAACACACACACACACACCTTGTCGGACAAACACACTTATCCACACAAACACACTCAGCAGTTTCTTTCTTTCTTTTTTTCTTTCTATCTCACTAATTCTGATTTTTGAGGCTAAGCCATGTTTGTCCACATCATACATAGCTCCTTCACACGCCTGACCCTTTCGTACACCCTTTACCTCTCACACACACACTGGGCATGTTTTTTTCATCTCATTTCACAATCACAAACACTCCACTTTATGCTTTTCAGCCTTCTTGTATTTTCTATCTCTTTCTCTCCAATGAGTCCATCACCCCTGAACTACAGCTATTATGTAGAGTGTGGGAGAATGTTGCTTACCCACCCATGTCTGCGCTTCTAAAATCTTGCTCATGGTATTAAATCAAAATTGTGTTTGTCAAATTCACATCAGAATTGTGTTCGATTAGAATGATGCATATTAGAATAGAAATATGGTGGACCTTGTTTGCTGCTTGTTGTTGCACTCATTGCTAGATGCCTGTTACTGTATTACTGTAATGTTAAGGCTCTCTTTCATATTTAGTGAGAAGGCCCTTCAGGCCTACGGCTCTCATGTCCTCCACTCGTCTTCTCCCGACACACTCCCTCCATCTGGCTCTGACCTCCACCACTGCCCTTTCTTTCTCTCTGTTTGTCCAGGCAGTGAGGGTACCAGGTCGCTTTCCGCTCCCAGTAAATAAGTCACCCAACATCCTGAAGAGCAGGCCATCTAAATTCACGAGCACTCCATCCACTGACCAAATGTCCACCGCGGTTTACTGCGGTCATGTGCGATTACCTCAGAATTAACACAGTGGGATCCACCCTGAACTTCGTTAGTACCTGCAAACTGGGCCTTTCCGGTGGGCCCTGCAAAACACACATACA
>NC_063201.1:9812207-9814707 GCF_017589495.1 Alosa alosa
ACGTGACCGCCACTGAAGCGCCACATCTGAACTAATTAAAGCCATGTTCTCATTAGCCCGGCAAAGCCTCACAACTGGACCGACTCTCTCTCCCTCCATGTTCCCTTAGATCATCAGAAGCACCCCTCCCTCCGCTGGGACCCTCTGTATCCACCCAGTGTGTGTGTGTGTGTGTGTATGTGTGTGTGTGTGTTTTCATTCCTGCGATTATTTAAAACACAGATCCTGACAATCATGAATCACACTCGAGTAATTAACAGAGCCCTTTCATGTGAAGGCGCGACTGAAGTGTAAAAATGAGGTCCCATGTCATTTGTGCAGATTTGAAAGTTAAGGGACAAACAAGCGCTAATAAGGAGCCCCATCATTCTGCAGAGATGGAATGTAGCTAAACAGGACGCAAGCGCGCTGGCTTCGTGATGGATTCAAGTTGTCTTCAGACCTTGGCCGAGCTGACAGACTGCTGAAGCAGGCCCAGCGTGATTTATATTATTTGTGGTTATGGAATTTGGAACATTAGGATATATATCATATTCTGTGTTCTAAAGTCCTAACATGAGGAATCAAAATAATAGTGAGGAGGGGAAGTTCTTAGAACATCGGAGTATTTTCGTAAGTAACATGATAATTAGTGTAATTGCGGTGATGACAGTGGCCGTAACTCCATCTGATCTGTTTGTGCTAGTCACTGGCTGGGAACCCAAAGTCCCCCCTGTGGTGGAGATGGATACCAAGACAGTGATTCTGTCCAATGTGAACGCAGACTACTGAAATTACTGCAATATAAGCAGAACTCTGACGGATTTGGCATGGATGCTTACTATGCTAATGCAAAACTTTGCAAAATCTTTGTATAAAATGTGTATATGAATCTTTTACATATTCACAATTAAAAATGAGAAAGCCGATTAATGGAAATGATTAAATAAACAGAATGGAACACACGTGTGATCGTACAGTACTGTCTCAGAAACAGACATCAGCAGCACAGAGAGCCTAAGAAAGAAAGAGTGTTTTTTTCATCCTCTCTCTCTCTATCTCTCCATTACTTGGAGGAGATTGTTTCACTTGTGGTGGAGGGACAGAAAGTGCTGATGATGGCTCTGGCTGCGGGCTGATCTAGTCTCCTCTGACACTGTTTGCCGTCATGTGGCGTGCTCTTCACTGGAGAAAACAATCTTCCCTAATCTAACCCTGTTATGGCCCGCTCCAGCAACCCCACCAACCCACCCCCTCCCACCCGGCGCCACGTGCTTACACCTCATGTTTCCCAAAGCTAAAGGAATTATGGGAAATAAATAATGTAAGGAATGTGTAATCTTTTGGCAGGCCGGTGACAAGGGGTTAGCTGGACGCGCGGGCAACGGGGAGCCGTCCTCTAATATCAGATTGGAACATCAGGCACTTTTATGAGCAAAGCACAATAGTACCTTAGGGGAGAGAGAGAGGGGCAGAGACACAAGCAAAGTGATTACTTCTACAGGGTTATGGGGTGATGGATTATCCTCACAGGTGAGCAGAGACAAAACAGACATGGAGAAAAGCACAGCTTCTCCTCACACTCACTGGGTGTTCTCTGTCTGTAAAAGACAGACTGTGCATCTCCAGCAGTGTGTGACTTCGATGGTGTTTAGAGACAGGGCCGTTAGAGAATTTGCCAATCAATTTAACAACTCAAATAAAGACTGTCGGGTACTAATGAATGGGAGAAAAAACAGAGTTATCTGGGCACAAGATAACGTGACAGTAATGACAAATGCTATATTTATCAGTATTTAATTTATGCTGAACCTTCATTCACTCTACTATTTCAGCCAAGAGCACTTCAATGACATGAAGTTGGTGGTCCACTGTCCACTATCCGCCATATCTAATAATAATCTAATAATCTCATATCTAATAATAATCTAATAATCTCATATCTAATAATGATCTAATAATGTAGACTCATCATTATACGGAGGGGCATTAAACTGGAGAGTCTAATCATTCTGATGAGCTTCTCTTCTCATTTTAACATTGCCATAATTGTTGGCATGATCTAAATGTACAAGTAACATGCTTGGTTTTTTTTGTGTATGTGTGTGTGTGTGTCCGTGTGTGTGTGTATGTGCATGTGTGTGTTTGTGTTTAGTGGTATTATTTCTACCATTGGGTTGAAGAAGCTGAATGTCATCATACTTTTGTCTTACTTCCACCTCCAAATTTACAAGACCGAGTGTTGAACTAGTATTGAGCATTTCCTGCAGTGTTTTTATATAAACATACATCTCCTTTCATATGAAATATGACAATGTGTCATGTTTAAGACACTATTGGGTATCACGTGGACTTCACTCAAATAAAATCCCCCCACCTCCGGTTTTATGTAAAAACTGCTTTTACTGCGAAAGGCTCTTTTCCGCGTCTGTGGAGGAGGAAGAGCAGCGGGCATTGTGAATGGTGTCGCTTCTCCTCATGTTCTGCATGGATCTGCGTAAAGCCACAGGCTGCCTGTCTC
>NC_063201.1:9824707-9827207 GCF_017589495.1 Alosa alosa
TTACCATCGAACTAACATGTTGTAACTAACATGTGTCTGTACATTTAGATCTACCTGTGGCCAAAACGTGCACGAATCAGGCAGGAAGACCTGGATGGAGTGGTATGAGTGACACACATCAAATACAAAGCCCTATCAAGTGTCCAGCAGTGCAGGGGCCAAAAAGGAGGTGTGTGTGTGTGTGTGTGTTTGTGTGTGTGTGTGTGTATGTGTGTTGGATTGGAGACGTGGGGAGGGGGGGTCAGTGTGTGTATGTGTGTGTGTATGTGTTGGATTGGGAGCGTGTGTGTGTGTGTGTGTGTGTGTGGGGGGGCTGGGGATTTAAGTCAAAGCAACAATTTTCCTCTCATTCCTTTCAGCAGTCCCCTGAGCCTGTGCACAGGAGTGAGGGACGACATGGTGGAGCGCAGGCTGGCGGGCTGGAGAATGAGGGGCTTGTCATTCCAGTATATATTTCAAAGGCAGGTGTGGTAAGGCAATCCCCCGCATTCTTCTGGCCGATCCCGCAAGCTCATGGATGGGCGGATGGACGGATGCAGGGGGAGTGGGGGTGTGTGGAGAAGCCGAGTTAAATGGATTAATTACCTTTCTTTCTCTCTCTTCTTTTATTTCAGGAGACTCATGGGGAGTTCACAAGAGCCACATGGCTCTCTAATGACATAATCACCTCATTAGGTGAGTTCCAAATGCAATCACTTGGATAAGTGGGGGGTTAATTTTCCCAGCCATTCTCCCCTAGCAGTGGAGAGAGAGAGAGAGAGAGAGAGAGAGAGAAAGAGAGAGAGAGAGATAGAGAAAGAGAGAGAGAGAGAAAAAGAAAGTGAGTTGGAAAACATGTGAAGGAGAATTATTTTTGATTTTTTTTTTAGTTTAGTTTTGTTACAACTATTTCCAACAAATACTTTCAGACATGTAATACTAGTGGTGTGAAAGCAAATGTATTCTTTGACATAAATGAAAAAAAAAACATGAACAAAATTCAACACCCTATCAGCTTGTTGCCTCAGTGAACAAAAGGAGTGTCCATTAGCACTCATTTGGCCCTGGTGTGTGAGACAGTGGTGTTCCTCAACTCCACTGCCTGTTGCCCATGACCACGCCGTCGTTTCATACAAAGCCAGACAGCTACGTGCTGCTTGCTGCCCACTCAAAACCATTCACTTTCACCACCCCCTCTCTGCCCCATCCCCTATCCCATAATAGTCATCGACTCATCTGCGGACATTTCCGGAGAGGAGACCCCCAGATGAAGATTTCCGTTCGTCCCAAACAGCTTGAGGTGACACTACGGGTCTGTGGTCTCATTGACGGCCCATTAGGGTCCAGTGCCCCCGAACAGCGCCGCTCTTGGAGGACAGAGGGGGACAGAGTAGTGGGCCGTCCCAGGAGCCTCTCCTCCTGTCTCCAGCACAACGCCCCCTCCTCACTCCCTCCTGCCTCAGCACCTCTGCCTTTCTCTGCCTGACAGTGGGGAGGAGAAGGAGGCAAATAATTAAACGTGAGAAAGGGCCTTGAGAAAAGGAGGCACTGGAGGGGTGGTGTGTGTGTGTGTGTGTGTGTGTGAGAGAGAGAGTGTGTGTGAGGGAGGGAGGAAGGGGGGTCTTGGGGCCTGTGTTCTGCTCCAGTACCTTCCTGAGGGTACCTGCTCAGCCGCTGCCAAGTGAGGGGGTGAGTGTGTGTATGTGTGTGTGTGTCTGTGTGTGTGTGTGTTTGTGTGTGTGTGTGTGTGTGCGTGTGTGTGGAGGGGGGGGGGGGTTCGTTGGTGACACCGGTGGAGCGGCGAGGTGTGCCCCCTCCCCTCAGGAAATGCTCCAGCGGGTAAACACAAACAGTCATCAGGGGGCGTGGCAGCCAGCCGTGTCCGCCCCCACAGACGACACGTCTCGTAGTTCGCTGTGGAGAGGAATGGGGGTCGCAGAGGAGAGTGTGTAGCCACTTTTTCAACTCGTGTTTTGCTCCCTACTGAATGTGTTTTGATATCCTGATGGCCCAGCAGACACAGGGGCCAGGAGGAAGAGACACACAGTGAGTGAAAGTGAGAGAGAGACCACACCAATGTGTGTGTGTGTGTGTGTGTGTGTGTGTGTGTGTGTGTGTGTGTTTCCCATTAAAGAACACCACCACCAACAACAACAAGTGTGTGTGTGTGTGTGTGAGAGAGAGAGTGCGTGGGTGTGGATGGGTATGTATACTGTGTAGGGAGTTTGATTTTTATGCATGGTGTGTCGTGTGTGTGTGTGTGTGTGTGTGTGTGTGTGTGTGTGTGTGTGTGTGTGCAGGTGTTGATTGACCATGGTCTTTCTACAGGCGGCATAACATTTCTTACTAAACTTACTTCAATAGGCTGAGCTGGACTGTGACAGTACGGGGGAGATGCAGAGCCTGACTACGAGAGACCAGTTTGGAAATCACAAATAGAGAGAGAGAGAGAGTGTGTGTGTGTGTGTGTGTGTGTGTGCGTGTGTGTGTGTCTGTGTTTTAGACCAAAATATCTGTTTCC
>NC_063201.1:9832207-9872207 GCF_017589495.1 Alosa alosa
TATGCCAGTGAGTGTTATTGTAATGATTGTGAATGATAAAATTACATATATTTAGCCTGCACATTTGAAAGATATATGGCTTTTAAAAGAAGAAAATGATTATACACACTGTATGAAAATGTATCCACAGACAGTAAAACGTAACATTTCTACCATTGAGACTCTGATATGTATCCTATGGTATTTAGCCAAATCATTTCCCAGCTTCTGACATGTTCTGAGGGGCCAGTGGTTGGCTCCTGGTTCAGACAGGCGAGGCCCAAACTGAGGATCGTAGGTAATGAAACACTGGGCTTGTCTTATAAAGCCCGAGGAGACGACAATAAGATCACAGGGGTGACCCCTGACCCCCCCCTCCCCCTCCCCATCCTCTGCTTTTATCAGCAACAGTCCCCCTCTTTTCCTCTCTTCCTCCATCAGCTGCCACCAGAGCCCCATTATGGACCAGACTATTGTTTCGCAGAAAGGCTCCTGTAATGTACAAAAGATTGTGATGATTGGAAGAGAGGAACTCAGCGGCAAGAGAAAAACAAGGAAGAGGGAGAAGAAGAGAGGATGGCTGCAAAAGAAAATAAATAAATAAATAACCAAAGAAAGAAAGAAAGAAAGAAATAGTGAGAATGAAAGAGAAAAACCAGGAGAGCCAGGGATGTTTGGACAGAAAGAGCAAGTGTTAATTCTCGGCGCTGGTGTATCAAGCTGAGCCAGAGAAATAATGGTCTTTTTTATTCAGCTGACAACCGCTGCTGATGTTGAGCCTCTCCAATCGATGGGCTCCTATTGTCTGTCAGTAGTCTGCTTAGACAAAAAAAGCCCCTCTTGAATTATCTGCTACAGCCCCAAAACAGCTGTTTTTCAGCACGGCTGAAAAGATAAAGAAATATATTAGCCCTGGCACCCTGACCACTCTGACCCTGTGCTGAGAAGACATTGTCCTCGAGCGACGCTAATTTCAGCTCCTGTAAGGGGTTTTTAACAACCTCGAAAGGTTAGCCTATTGTGCTGTGCGCGAGGCAAACGTATGGCTAATTTGACTTTTATAGTGTTGAGAGACGTCTGGTCCCTGACAGGGAGACACAGAGAGGAACGGAGATAACTCACAGGCTTCCTGCGATATCTCTAAATTACGCGGAGAAGAGAAGCTGCATTGTTGAGGTCTGCTGGTTGATATACAGAACAATACAGCGATGACACAAACATAACAATGCCACGGCTATAATGGAGGTCACTATCAGCTTCCCATAGCTACATTGTTAGCAGTAAGCTAGAGTGTATATTACGAGTGTCTCGGGCAAAATATCTTTTGTGGTGACTTTTTAACAAGTCAAGATTAACTCGACCCTTTCACAAAATCCCACACTCCAACATTAAACCTATTTCATAGTGAGATGCATGAAACCTGCATCCACACTCTAAGCTGAGGCCATGTAAGGAGACCCACTGCTGCCCAAATACTTATTGTGTCCGCTCTATCCTACCAGCACTAAATATCCATGTCATAATGCCATCGACTAGTGTGAAAGGTTTCAAACACAATGGATCGCTCTGTCTGCAACTTGTATAATGGTGGATGGCCGACCATAAGTCGAGTTGTATAGATGCATTAAGGTGGTGGTGTGGGGTGGCGGGAGGGTGCCCCAACCCCCAATCCCAGTTCAGGGTATGGTCTAAGGGCCCCCTAAATATGGCGTATCATATTGATCCTCCTGGCCCCCGTCTCAGAAAACAGCAAGGCCAGCAGTGGACCTGGCTGAGTCAGGACTGTTGCGGTAACACCGCGCAAATCAATGGCCTCCGAGGAGCGGCTACTCTACTCTGCATGACAATGTCCGTCCTTGTGGCCCAGACGCATCCGCCGCGCCAATAACCGCCCGCGCTTTCAAAGGGAGAAACCCCACGCAAACGAGCCCGAGAGGACCGCATCCTCCTGGCCCCGTGCGCGTGGAATCGATTTAAGCTTGATTAACCACAGATGATGATGACAGTGCATTTGACCGTGTCTTTAAGGATCTTTAAGGATATGCTTGTCCTGCGAAAGCTGTTGAAGAAATCCTTACCCGAAGCTTTGATTCCAAGACACAGCGAATGACAAAGGCTGAGATGATTTGAAAAAAAAGAGGGGGGTTAAACTTCACAGAGAGAGCTGTTGCTGAGCGCACGTTCAGAAGTCGGCCTCCTCGCCTGGCACTGTCCACACACTGAGATTTGCAACCAATTAGTGCCTGGTATGCGGCCAATTGAACCTTATGATTCCAATGTAAAGCGTGTTTTCAACTTAACCAGCACCACATTTGCAGATGAACTTTCTGACTCTCGCCACCAGAACCCGTATAATAACTTGGCCGCGTCTCAAGTTAGCTCAACGGCACCATGCCTCCACTCCCCCGCCTGTGTGTGTGTGTGTGTGTGTGTGTGTGTGTGTGTGTGTGTGTGTGCGTTGAGCTGATTCACTTAGCAAACACAGCCAGATGTGTTTCTGGAGGGATTTATGTGGAAAGAAAACATCGAGATTTCTGTATTCCCAAAGACTGTGTTAAGTCCAATAGATGGCCATGGAGGACAATCAGTAGCCTGCGATAACACCTACCCACTGCAACTTCGCTCGGAAAGAGGACAAACATGCACTATTTGTGCACTTCTGCGCCTGAAGATTACAACTCCTGCCATATAGTATTGTTAAGCTCAAATAGATGTCACATCTTGAATTGTTGACAAAAAGGAGAAGTAAAAGTGGAATGGTGAACGAGCGTTTTGCTGTTTTGCAACCAAAACTCATAGGAAGAGCACTACAATGTGTTTGGCAAACTTCACAATTTCCCCCTAGGTGGGGAAAGGGGTAGGAGATAAGACGCACACTCAGAAAGCCCTCACGTCTCAAAGAAAACATCACAACATTTCAATTAACCTGCACTTACATCCTCACTCTCTGAGACCGTCACTTATTAAGTCTGGCAATCTACAGATGTGAAATTCCTGGTTAGTTTCAGCTCAGAAACCAAAGATAACCGGTTGAAATACCTGAGATAAAAAGGTTCTCCTAGCAGATGACGAAGCACAAGTTTTTAATCAGGAATTCTCAAATGAGACATACTCAACACCCATCCCACCCCCTCCCCAGGAAAAAAATGTGGTCAGGGGTTCAAAAGTTTTTCCCATTTGTCCTGGCTCTGCTTTGGCATTCAGACGAAGAGAGAGAGGAAGGCATTCTGGTTAGAGCGCCTAGGAAAGCTTGCTGATGAAAAGTTCTTCCTCCATATTAAAGTTGAGCGTTGTGCGTTATCTGCCGTGCGGAATGCCTTATTATCAGTGCTGGGGACGTGGCTGACAGATTGATGCTCTCGTTCCTATACCTGCCGACCCTCCTGCATGTGCTGCCCGGGCCACAACCACTGCAGTGGACAGATACTGTTAGAGCCGCCTGCCATTTTATACTTAACCTCCTCAAAAGCTGCTGACAGATGGCAGGGCACCCAGGATCGCGGCACAGACGACTGTCATACCAGGGAGGGGTGTGTGTGTGTGTATGTGTGTGTGTGTGTGTGTGTGTGTGTGTGTGTGTGTGTTGGGGGGCCGGTAAGGACCAGCTCACTGAATATATCTAGGAATGAATGGGAAAAATGGTTCCATGTATATATATTCACATACACATTCATGCAGAATATATATATATATATATATATATATATATATATATATATATATATATATATATATATTCATATATATATATAATAGAATAGAACATATTAACACTATATACAGAATATATCAACTGGACTGCATTTCATTGTATTTTAAACTTCAATTTGGTTGCTGTATAAACCATATATGATATCATTTTAACCTGGGTTGGGGAGCTTTTGTGGTATTTTTTAAAATATAAAGTGCTGACATATATGCAATCTGCAGATAAAACAAGCATGTCTAATATACAGTATGCTTTATATAATGTCTTGTGTCAGACAAAAACAACACAAGTGATATGCCAGAGATTTATTACACAAAGCTGATGATTGAACAGAGTGGCCGCTCTCTCTCTTCTCTTCAGAAATCCTTGTACACAGGTACGGGCTGCCTCCACATAAATTCTACTCTAAAACACTTAATAATTATAGTCCTTCTTATCCAATTCAGTCTTCCTCTGTCTGGCTTGCAATACCTGCAGTTGCTTAATCCCCCAGCTCAAATTGATCATCTCACAGATAGTTGGAAAAACAAGTGCAATGGCCCTTGAGATGAAGAATGAGATCGGGCTTGGAAAAGTAGCAAGGTTTCGCGGGGTGAGTTTTCTTTATAAATCCAGACAGGATTTTTCAGTATCACCATTCATTCTGTTTTATTCTGATTTTCCTCAACAGCCCTTTCTCACAGTGGATGGCTTATTTTTCTACTCTTCAAATATATATATATATACATATATATACATATATATATATATTAGAAATAGATTTTGTACTTGCAGTTGTTGCCGTTTTTTGGGCAAATCATGAACCAAATCTTGTTCATAGAGGACAATTAACTGTGTGTTTATTTTGGACATTTTGATGGTGTTATGGTGTTATGGTGGGCGAAGCTGTAAGGAGCCATCTTATAACCCTATCGTGTCATTTGAGACAGTGGGAGAGAGACACACACAAGCACTGGTCTGAATGATGGCCTCCCCATCAAGTGATCAGAAAGAAAAAGTAAAGAAAGAGAGAGAGAGAGAGAGAGAGAGAGAGAGAGAGAGAGAGAGAGAGAGAGAGAGAGAGAGAGAGAGAGAGAGGGAGAGAGGGAGGTAGAAAACTAGACGTGAGAACTAAGGGCTTGTCCTTCCACACCTCTATCTGCATGATCTGTCCCTGCATACCACGGTTGAGTTCACTTGTGGTCTGCACCTGCCCACGCTCCTTTCCACCGCAGTCTTATCTCACCGCCTTTCTCCCAACGCATGCAGTGCAGGGCTACAGACCCAGCAAGCTTCCCCAACGCATGCAGTGCAGGGCTACAGACCCAGCAAGCTTCCCCAATGCATGCAGTGCAGGGCTACAGACCCAGCAAGCTTCCCCACAGACCTCAATGTGTTATAAAGTACCAGGAAAAAAAGAAAGAAAGAAAAACATTAACAAACATTAACAGAAAATTGCATTTTGACAAAATAATTGGATAACCCCCCACACCCCAGCTGGTAGAAAATAACTCAGCTACTGTATGTATGCATAGCAGTAGAGTGTTCTAAATGCCCATACATCTGCCTCTGATACAGAAGGGAAGCGTGCGGATCTTGAGGTGGAAGTTCCCTCCTGTGTGTCTAAGCTGAGGTGATCAGCAAGCGTGGAGGAGTGACGGAGGTGCAGAGCTGCACAGGGAAAGAGAGGGATCAGAGAGACCTGACTGACGGAGGTGCAGAGCTGTGTGGGGAAAGAGAGGGATCAGAGAGACCTGACTGACGGAGGTGCAGAGCTGTGTGGGGAAAGAGAAGGATCAGACCTGACTGACGCCACAGTGAAATACAGGAGTCAGGGAGGAGAAAAGGAGTACAGGAGTTAAGGAGGAGAGGAGGAATACAGGAGTCAGAGAGGAGAGGATAGGAGGAATACAGGAGTCAGAGAGGAGAGGAGAGGAGGAGTATAGGAGTCAGGGAGGAGTAGAGAGAGGAGAGAGAGAGAGAGAGGGAGAGAGAGAGAGAGAGAGAGAGGAGAGAGAGAGAGAGAGAGAGAGAGGAGAGAGAGGAGCTGGAGGAGAGAGCAAAGACAGGAGTTAAGGAGCAGAGGAGGGGAGGAGTACAGGAGTTAAGGAGGACAGGAGAGGAGGAATACAGGAGTCAGGGAGGAGAGGAGTGGAGGAATATACTGTAGGAGTCAGGGAGGAGAGGAGTGGAGGAATATACTGTAGGAGTCAGGGAGGAGAGGAGAGGAGGAATATACTGTAGGAATCAGGGAGGAGAGGAGTGGAGGAATATACTGTAGGAATCAGGGAGAGGAGAGGAGTGGAGGAATATAGGAGTCAGGGAGGAGAGGAGGAAGACAGGAGTTAAGGAGGGTAGGAGGAATACAGGAGTCAGTGAGGAGAGGAAGAATATAGGAGTCAGGGAGGAGAGGAGAAGAGGATAGGAGAGGAGGAATATGAGGAGTCAGGGAGGAGAGGAGAAGAGGATAGGAGAGGAGGAATATGAGGAGTTAGGGAGGAGAGACAGAATTTAACACATTTGAGACTTTTAAGAAAAAGAGGACAGAGATTGAAGAGTGAGAGAGAGAGGGAGAGAGAGAGAGAGAGATTGCTGAGACTGTGTGAGGAGCAGGTATGTGATTTTTGGAGCGATTTACAGTCAGGGAAGCAGCCGGGAGATCCACAGGCATTAAGAACAGAGAGAAGAGAAGTCCGACGCAGAGGAGAGCAGAGCGAGGGATCAGGGTGAGGATGAGAGAGAAGAGGAAGGAGTCTGTCAAGGAGAAGGAAAGAGAGGGGAATCTCAGAAGGAGAGGATTAGAATGAAGGGCGTCTCCTCCATTTGACAAGGTTAAACACCACTTTATGAGCATATATGCCACATTAGTGTGTTTGTGAGAGAAAATTGTTTCTAATAGCACACAAGTCGACATGATGCTTATGAAAGCACTGCTGTTTTTTTCCTCCAGAATTAAATTAAATTACAGTAAAAAAAAATCACTTTTCTGAATGAAACAGAGTACTAGAAGTCTTGTCCAGTAACCTGAAGGAATCGAGCAAACTAGTGCTGGTTAGGATTTCCGTTTTCCAGGTGATTTGAAGGGATCCCCTTGGACAGCTGGAACATGTGAACATATGCTAGGCCTACGTTTCGGGTTGATATGAATTCTAGCGTTCCAAGTACCAGAGTATGGCCATAAAACCAGACCAGAAAGGTAGAGCTAATCATAGGGATCAAATTACATAGCCTGGTCCAGCTCCTCGGGTCAGAATATCCAATGATTTTATTGCGAACCACAAAGAGAATCATTTTCAGTCATATTTAATAACAAGGACATGAACATGAGCCGGCTAAAGCTCACCCAAACAACAGCCAGTTTGTCCTGTTTGGCTGTGCTGCCCCACTGAGTAATTATAATAATAACAATAATAAAAATGATAATGATGATAATAATAATAATAGTTTGCTGTTGTTGCTGTATGAATATGAGTAGTTAAAAATACTTGCTAAAAATGACTAAATCCAAAGGCATCGTCCAGGCTTATCACTTTTTGATAAGCATGCCACAAACGGACACCGGATTCCAACAAAAAAAGAGAAAAAAACATCATATGACATATGACACTGACACTGTGACGTCAAACTTGGTTTTGTTGATGCCCCAAGTGTTCTAGGTGAGACTAATCCATTTGTAATAAACATGTTATGTAATGTTAACATACTGGTAGCTGTCATTGTACACCATGAACAAATGCCTCTTGTCTCATCAGAAATTAATAAATAATTTTGCTGAATCTCACTGTTGTAGGCTGTATATATCATATGTTAAAATAATTAACAGTCAATGCATTAATGAAATAAACCTTAAGTAAATAAAGGTACACAGGATACAATGTGTAGCCAATCTCTTTTCTATTCCCATGACACAACAACAAAAACTGAGGTAAATAGACTTGTTTCATTTTCCTTCTCTTTAAAGGACCCAACAATAATGTTATTCTTACAGTTTTGTCTTTTTGTATTGTGTACTTATTCATATTAAAAATCACAAATGTAATGATACAGTGATGTAATTATTTCCCATCATAATATTAATAATAAAAAAAATATATTTAATAATCATGCACAATTTGTGTGTGTGTGTGTGTGTGAGAGAGAGAGAGGTTGTGTTGTTAGCAGCAGGTGATATGTGTGAAATGTCCTGGCAGAGAGGAGAGAGGTGCGGCAGACAGCCTGGGCCTCCCTCTCTTTCTCTCTCTCTTTCTCTCTCTCTCTCTCTCTCTCTCTCTCTCTTCCTCATCACCCTCCTTGGTGTTCTTGCACTCTCACCAGCTGATGTATTGCCTCCAGGCGATGTAATTTATTATGAAAGCTTCATGTAACTTCAGCTGCAAGATTAAATACCTTCAGCTCAATATATCAGTCACCCGTCAAGCACTGGGTCAATTTCCTTTTAACCCTTGTTTTGTGGTTCATAACCTTCTCATAAATGTGAGTCTGTCAATCACCTGTATAAAGGGCCAGACTTGCTGTCCTCTGCTATGTCTTAATCCAGATCTCTCTTTCCCTACAAAACCATGCTTTTACTGTAGAGGAAAATGCATAGCAAAATGGGTTAAAGGAGACCAGTATCCTTTCTTTGATATTATTAGTCTATGATATTATTAGCATATAGTAGTGTAGTATTGTATAGAAAAAGTTTCCCGTGTTATGTAAGCAGAGATACTGTTAGGTAGATTAAAGTTGCTTTTATTTCCAGTACCTGAAGAGGGACACCACAATGGTTTCCCTGAAATGAAAGAAAGCGTCGGCTGTCTTGTTAGGAGAAAGAATGAAGCGGCATTATGAGAGGTGGCATAAATGAATCTAAAGATCTATTAGCTTTGTGTGTGTGTGTGTGTGTGTGTGTGTGTGTGTGTGTGTGTGTGCTTGTGTGCTTGTGTGTGTGTGTTTCTGACTGCTGCAGTGATATGATAAACAGATTTTGTTTTTGAGGACTAAAGAATGGGATAGGTGAACATTCATCATGGGTGATTGGCTTTAATGAAATTGAGCCGTACTGATTGGCGCTAAATCATATCACTGTGTCATTTCTCTTTAGCACATGCAGGACAGAAGCCAGAGAGAGAGAGAGAGAGAGAGACCCCAGGTCTGTGGTCAGTGTAAGGGCAGTTAATTATAATTCATCATATTTATTGTACAGTGGACCTGTTCATTACCGCACACATTAAGTATAAGCACCTATCCATTCTTACCATAATAAAATGTTTCCAATAAGCCTAATGTCTGTATTGGCATTATCCACTTAAATCTGCTTAGCCTGTGATCTGTATGAGGCATATGCTCTGTGTGTGTGTGTGTGTGTGTGTGTGTGTGTGTGTGTGAGTGTGTTCTGCTGGCATGTGTTTCTATTGTGATATTGTCTTTCAGAGTGACTAACGATGACTGGGGGAGCGAGGTGGTGTGTATATGTGTGTGTGTGTGTGTGTGTGACTTCTGACTGCCCCTACCCCCCTAGAGCCCCAGGGCCCATGGCTGCTAATCTCCATCAATAACCTTCATTATTCAGATGGGATGAATGGGCTGGTGTCAGCGTGAATTTATGTGTGTGTGTGTGTGTGTGTGTGTGTGTGTGTGTGTGTGTGTTTGTGTGTATATGTATGATAGTGTGTGTGTGCTTGGAAGGGTGTGTGTTATTCTGACCTGCTGTAAATATTGCCCCATGGGCCGCTGGCTCTTCCGTCTCGGCAGTAAATATCTAAATAGCCCCAGTGTCAAAGGAGACTTACTGAACAGCTGTCTCTGGAAGCCATCCGGCATCGATCTGGCCCTCTTCTGGTCCAAAGCTGGCGTGAGTGTGCCAGCCATTCTCTGTAGAAGAGGTAAATCCCCTCTGTAAATCATAGCCTTTTACCAATAGAACACGGCTTTCCTCACTTAACTTGACCCTGAGCTGACAGTGAATTAAAATATGGGACGCCTCTAATGTTCGTGGTAGCGACACTGCCAAATCTGAGTTGACTGTATTTCACTGTATTTGAGTTATACGTTAACACTACGTTAATACGTTAATACAGAAATACTATGTTGATATTCGGTCATATTTCGGTCACATTTTAGTAAGAGCTAACAATTATGCTCTTATTTTTAATTTTCCAAAATTAAAAATGTGATATGTGACAATATGAAGCTTTAGTGTTTGTGCATGCGTAACTCTACGGACTCACATTTGGTAGTGACAGTTGCTAGTTGCTTTCATAGTTAGCAGACTCCAGTGTGTAAACTGTTGACTGTTCATGAGTACAAGAAAATGCAATACATGCAGTGTAAATTGTTGTGAATTGTGAGGAGAAAAAAAGGGTTTGAACAAAATATATCAAGTGAGATTTTTTGTTGTACTGAATGTCAACTAAATTAGTATTTATTAGAGCTGTCAAGTGATTACAAAAAAATAAAAAATAATAATAATTACAGTACATACATGTGATTAATTAATCTAAATGAATCACATCCATCCATTTTTGATATGAACGTATTTTTATATGTATATAAATTTAATTCAAAATTGGACAGATTAGTAAATCAATGAAAAGCCAAACCAACATTATAGACTATGGCAGTTTCAGGTATTTCTGACGACTCTATAGCTCCACCTAGAGTTGCGATAAAATATTTTACTTTGCTTTTGTAAATAGCCTAGCCTGGTCCTACCAGACTCTCGTACATTTCATAATGTACAGAGAGTCTGGGCACTTTCCATTGCCAACCGTTAACGTCCTTGAAGGCGAGTACTCTGTTGAAGTTTAAAACTATTGGATCTGCCCAGAGCCACTCTGGATCTGTCATAACCAATCGCTAACGTTTGGTCGTGACGTATGGCATGCTCAAACTAGCGCACAACCTCAATGTCATTGTTCTCAGCCACCCCCTCTGCTCTCTGATTTGACAGGTAAAATTTGGCCTGAGAAAACCCACAAATATACCGAAATCCCAGACAACGTACTAAAATTGAGCGGAAATACGTAGGAGGGCGGAGCCAGGCTATAAATAGATGTACACAATGAAAATGCTTTTGTTTTGGAGGTGAAGGACTAACAACAGGCAAAAACTATCTCCAAAGAGCTATATCTACAGTACTGATAAGGTAATGTTTCATGATTCTCACAAGATGTTTTTTTAGCATAGTATGCAAATGACTGAAGTTTCCACTCACTGTTGACTTGTCCAGTACCCTAACACTGAGGTAATGCAGTCGATTTAGTAAGGGAGCTCGTCAGTTACAGTAGTTGGTCGGTCATAGGCCTATGTAGCCTAAACAATACATTTGCAAAGTTAACGTTGACAAGGCTGGCGGCTAGCGTTATTTATTATCATCAAGAAGTGTGCTAACTCATACCCTACATCCGGGTTGTTTTGCTTTGAGGTAATACTTAGACTCTTATGGTATGGAAATTACTTAGGCCTAGGCCTACTGCAGAAATTGGAGAGGACATGCTCTTGTCGGCCCCGGTCGTGGAGCGACTGGCAGGGGGCCCTGGGTTCGAGGCCCGATCCCACCTCGACTATTCACTTCCTGGCATTCTTCACTGTCCTGTCATTAAAGGTAAACTTGCAGTATTGGACATTTTTTACTGTTTTCTCGGTTTTTGCTTTTTTTTCGGCCCCTGTCATGGCGAATGTCTGAGAAACTCCATCGCTACCTTTTTCTAGCCGCCTGGCGTGGTGTATTTGAATGCAGTAAAGTAATTTGTTACACCTGTTATACTTCCTGACACTGAGGCCGCCGGGTAGAAAGTTGCAAGGGGTGTTTTTCCGGTAGGCCACCATTCAACCCAAAAAGTCATATAACCATTCTAATGTCTCTGAAGCCTAAATGAAGGTAAATTAAGCTAAAAAACTTGCATATTAAGCTAAAACGCCTTTAAAGGCATAAAAAAAAGGCCAAAAAATATACATGTAAATATACATAAAAGAACATGCCTTCAACAGTCTATTTGGGCTTTTTCTGTAGCCCATTCACTGACCAGCTGCACTTGGTCAAAGGTGCACTTGGTCAAAGGTCACTACGAAATGTGATTAATTCAGCATTAATTTTTAAAATCCGTTATTCTTTCTGTTATTAATGAATCAAAATGAATCCGTCATTTTGATAGCCCTAGTATTTTTAAATTAATTATTTTAATCAAAGTTTTCTTCAAAAAAAAAATTCAAAACCTGGACAGATTTGTGTGTCTGTTTGTATGCGCGCAGGGCAACCGAACCTGCCACCTGTATGTGCATGTGTGAGTGTGTGTGTGTGTGTGTGTGTGTGTGTGTGTGTGTGTGTGTGTGTGTGTGTGTGTGTGTGTGTGCGGACACCAGGTATGAAGAAAAAGTAGTTACGTAAAGGAGTGCAAAGGAGCGCAGAGGAGCGCAGAGGAGTGCATAGGTGTTTATGGAGTGAAGGTAGCTGCAGTAGGCGGGGCCTCCTCCTCCTTCTGGTCCGGGTTGTCGTGACGGCGCGGTGTCGGCGTGATGGAGTGTCTTCGGTGGCCCTGAGAAGAGCGTGTTGGGCTGCTATTTCATCATCCCCCTGAGGCCGGCAGCCGGGAAAATAAGCACATCAGTTGTCATTATGACAGGATAAAAATGGAGCCGTCACATTTCAGAAACACAATGCAGGTCCCCTCGCCAGCTACACCCCCTCCGCGCACACACACACACACACACACACACACACACACACCTCTCGATGACTTATGGTGCCTTCTTTTTTCCTGTGCTCTCCACGCCCAGGCTATGAGTTAATATTATCTCCTCGGGATAATTATTTCAAGGTTCAATTACTGACCTGCAGTTATCAATGCGGGCCACCCCTTTCTACAGGGTTCGCTTTTGACATGGCCCCTTTTTTAAACACATTTATCTTAGTGGGGCCGGCACAGAGAATCTGCATGCTGGCAGTGATGAATCAGCCTGCTCTACCCCACCCCCCCTTCTCTTCACCTCTCTTCTTTTCTTCTACTCTGTCCATTCTTCTCATCTTCCCTTCCCTCCTCTTTTTACCTCCATTGCCTCTTCACTGCTCTTCCCTTTCTCTTTTCTCTCCTCTCTCTCCTCTCTCTTCCTCTCATCTCTGATCTCCTTTCCTCACCTTCCACTTCCCTCTCTTTAGCTTTTTTACTCTTTTTATCTTTTTTACTCTTCATTTGATCTTTTTCTCCTTACTCTCCTCTCTTTCTCTATCCTTTCATGCTCTCTCTTCATCTTCCCCTGTTTTAGCCATCTTCTCTTTGCTAACTCTTTCCTTTTTCCTACACTCCCCTTCTCTCTCTCTTTTCTCATCCCCTCCTCTCTCTCTCTCTCTCTCTCTCTCTCTCTCTCTCTCCTCTGCTCTCCGGCTGGCCCCCACAAGTCTCTCTCAGTCTAATGCGCTGTGATCCATTACCCTGTGTTTTCTCCACCAATTTGTGTCCCCACAGCAGTAGAATGAATGGGATGTGGTCGGGGAGGCGAATTTATCCTCTGAGATGTATGGCCCTCTGTGGCACCCCAGAGAGGGCCGAGGTGCGGGTGTGAATGACCCGTCATGGGAGACACTGGCCAGTGAGTATCCACCAGTTTGTTCGCCATTCTTCTTCTTGACCTGCAGAGCTCAATTAAACACATACATGTGTGTGTGTGTGTGTGTGTGTGTGTGTGTAGGTTGAGGGTAGGAGTGTTGCAAACCGCCAAAAGAATCAATGCATCAGTTTTTCATCTATTAATGAATGCATAAAATGTTTAATAGCAAATACTTTGGTGTAATAAACATAGAATAATGGAATAATTAATCAGTAATAATAATGTAATAAAACTAAGTATACATAATATTGGAATATCGTTTTACTTTGACATTCTGGATTACTCTATCAGCAAAATACTGCTAATATTATTTTGAAAAAAAAAAAAAAATCAAAAGGAAATCTAACATCCACTTTTCTATTATTAAATATCCAGGCTAACAAAATGCTAATGTTTGTAAAATATCTTAATTTTAAGATTAAATATCAATTTATTGAAATTAAAATTCAATCATGCAAACTATGACACTGCTTCCTTTGCCACTGCTGTTTGCAACACACTGTTTGATATGCAGCATCAGTCCTGCACCATCACCAAACCATGCCAGCTAAACCAGGAGTCAAATGCCACGCTCGGATGATCAGAAATACTGTCCACAAAAAGTTCCTTCACAAACCTGCGAAAGCCGTGGAGGTATCATCATGCAAACACATTTCCTGTGATGTAGCATTATTCTCTTTGGTTGAATTAAACATAAAAGAATATATATTAATATTGCATTAGGCGGAGTCCATTACAGATCAAAAAGGGAGTTAACCACTCCGTCCTGTTTCCCTGCTGCTGATTTTCTGTGAACATTTGATCCACAACATATTACCGCCATGCCCAGTTTCTCTGATATTTGCATAAAAATGGCTTAGTCCTGACAGCTAAGCAGTGTGTGTCTTTGGAATAAGCTGAAAGTGTAGACTCGGGGGGGATTCAAACGTCCAAACAGTCAAACAGGAACCCTCTGATACCGGGGTTTAATCATTGATGCACACACTGATGTCACCTTCAAACAAATCATATAGCTATTTTATGAGACATGTGTTAAAATGGTGTACACTTTCAATAATTATTCCATTAATACATACACATTTCCATGCAAATCTCCCCCAAAACAGACACATTAGGACTAGAGGATTCAATTTATGCCTTATGAAACACATGTTGGGGAGGAATCTGTACACTAATTATTTTGAGGGACGTCAGGTCTCTCACTCACTCAACCAGACTGGATATTACATTTGCTTAAAACTCAATCATGCAAAATTGAGGATTGGATTTGTGTGAATTTTAATAATGATAAGTCGGCGCTATCGCTGCATCTTGGGAATGCTAATCGAGCCTTTTCAGCCAGCAGGCTGAAGATACTGTCATCTCAGCTCCAGCCTCTTATTCTGCAATAATGCATTTACATTCTAATGGTTTTATTAAAGCTTCCATTGCCTGTCAAGCAACTGGAGACACACACACACACACACACACACACACACACACACACACACACACACACACACACACACACACACACACACACACACACACACACACACACACACACACACACACACACACACACACACACACACACACACACACACACACACACACACACACACACACACACACACACACACACACACACACACACACACACACACACACACACACACACACTTAAAAGAGCAAACAGTCACAGCTGCACTTATGCACATGCCTATTTGCACACCCACAAACTCACACACCTCTGACTCCCACACAGTTCTGTATAGAGGGAACACCCACACACGCACACACTAACACACAGAGAGAGAGAGAGAGAGAGAGAGAACCCTCCTCAGCTCTGCCACACACATCCCCTGAAATGGTGGGCTAAATTGTCTGAGCTATCAGTTCCTGGTCCTTTTATCATGGTGGGCCCAGCGTGGAGAGTGGGCCCAACACAATGAGCCTGGTCCTGCCGCAGGAGCTGCTATTTAATCATGTCCCTGCCGCCGCCATTGTTCTGCTTACAGTGCATAAATAAGCACTTCAAATAAGCCCCACTGCCAGCGACAATGAAGCAAAGGATCTGTCTTATTTATTTCTCTCGCCTCTCCGGCGGTCCTCTGTTTCTTTTTTCTCTTTTTGTTCTTTTTCCCCCCCGTCATCTCCTTGCAATTTTTTTTCTCAGTCAGTTACTCCTGAGCTCTTAATTTTTTCCCTGACAATGTTCTCTTTTTTTTATTATTGATTTATTTCTGTGTACTTTGACAAACACCACCTAGACATCATCACTGAACTGAAGGCCTGATCCCAGCCTGATGTGAAGTAGTAATTTGATTCTTGTTTAGTTCAAAATGCCAGCTAAGTTAGCATGCTGTTGGTCCCAGCGGTGACTGCAGATTTCTAGGGTAATAGGCTCAACTATGCAGCCTAAGTTTGCTTAATTATGTCATAATTACATTGTCATGGTTCACTGTGTGTGTATGTGTGTGTGTCTACATATCCGTGTTTGTATCTGTGTTTGAAACTATATAGCACACTGCCATGCTTCACACAGTAGATATAATCTCTAGAATCCTTGAAATTAGCTCACCATGAAAGCGAGCGAACAATGGCTCAGTATTCAGAGATGGTATAATTACCTTCTGTTGCCATAATTACATCATGAGCTGTTTTTGTGTCTGTACGGTTGATCTTGTTAGAGAGAACACCGAGGGGAGGCTAAGGTGTGCCACTGCACACACACACACATAAACACACACACACACAGGCTTACACACACACACACACACACATAGATACACACAGGCTTACACACACACACACACACAGTCACACAGTCACACACGCACACAAACACACACACATTAAACTAAGCACATAATGTGTGAATGTAATGTAATGAAACTGGAAAAGAAAGTAAATGTCTTGGAAAACCAAGAAAATAAAGAATAATTTTGACATCATGATATCATCATCAACCTGAGAGGTGGGCTGCATTAGCTTAGAAGACACTTTAAGATGGACAAAGCTGTGTACAAAATTCCTGAAGTATAAAAAGCAGAATATGTGATGCATGTTGCTACGTAATTCAGCAAACTGTAATATCACTTTCAAAAGAAGAGATTGAATCTGAAAATTTCAAAATTCAAAATTCATTCAACTGTGGTGTCAGTGTGGCCCAGTTTTTGAGTGAATGGATGAAGAGCGGTCATATCTGCGCATCTCCCTGGGATGAGATGAGATTAGATGTGGTAGAGCTAGTTTTACAGTCAGAGTGTGTGTGTGTGTGTGTAAGTCTCTGTGTGTGTGTGTGTGTGTGTGTGTGTGTGTGTGTGTGTGTGAGAGAGAGCTAGTGTTACAGTCAGAGTAGCACCTTTTTCCTAATCTCTCACACGCAAACAGCAAAAACACTCCACTCAGATTCGCCCAGTTTAGTTCTGAATGTCATAGCGATATCAACATTATCTGTGGTGTCATCTGAACAAATTTAACAAAGGCCAGGGTGTCTTCCCTGGACAAGCCTCTCGTGTAATACCACCTCTGACCCTAGGCGGCCTCACGGCATTGTCTCGGGGCTTTTAACACCGGGGTCTTTGAACTGTTGGACGCCGGGTCCCCGAGCAACGTGGTCATGTATCAACGCGAGATGGAAACCCCCTGACGGAGACAGTGACTAATTGGGAGGTGAATACCTCGGCCGTGAGACTGTAGTTAAGGCCCTCTGAAATATAATAAATGGGGAGCTGGACTCAAAAGCCAGGAAACATCCTTTTTTTTTTTTCATCTGAAAAGAGAGGGGGAGAGAGAGTAAGCGAGAGAGAGAGAGAGAGAGAGAGAGAGAGAGAGAGAGGGAGAGAGAGAGAGAGAGAGACAGGGCCAGGGAGAAAAGGTGCGGTATTGAGGTGGTGAGCAGTAGGGCCATCCTTCTTCTGTAGAGCGTTTAAATAGCTGCCATTGTCCCTCTATTGTGTCTGTTATTGCTGTTGTCCTCTTTCTTTCTCGCCAGACTCTATTTGGTGTATATGATTACGGCAAAGAGCTCCTTTTTACCTCCAGGCAAAACATCAAACCGGGGGACAATATCTGCTTCACAAAAGACCTTCAAACTCCATTGTGTATTTTTAAACTCGCAGAGGGTATCACGCTTCCCACTGCCACCGAACACACAAGCTTTGTGTCTGTAAAGTCACCTTGGGCTGACACCAGTCCCCCAGAGCCACGTCGGGAGTATTCTGCTCCAACCGAACCTCAGCAGTGGCCAAGAGTGCTGGAGTAAGATGTACAGATTAACATTTAAGGTCAGCACCTTATCCCTTGTGTCTAATACATCATATGCATGTACCCCAAAACTGTAATGAATGTCATCTTTAGCTAATGTGAAATAGACGGCAGGACGGTTGTAACACCGGATTAATATATATTCATTATGAAAGAAGATTTGCTTGTTGTAACATAGCTCTCATCATAACACCAGATGTGTTACTATATTGAAATATAATATGTTATGCCATTGTGTTATGAGCCACTGTTATTTCTTTGAGTGTGTAATAACATTTTTACATTTGTAATTGCAAACAATTTATTGTTTTTCTTTTTTCATTTCACATTTAGGAGATCAGGATGAAGATAAGTGATGGCATCATCAACCTCAAACAAGAAGAGAAGACCAACAGGAAGTCGATCACCAACCTAAAGGTGACTCTTCCGGCCCATAGTAACAGACTTGCACCGGCTATCTAGGAAACCATTATCTCATGACTCATGCACCTGTGGGAAGTGCACCTGTGGGAACCTGCCTTTTCCCCTAGTAAAAAGCAAGAGGAATGCTTACATAGAGGAGGCATGCACCCCTCTTCGCTCTCACTCATGTTGAGTGTTCCCCATGAGGTGGGGCGTTTTAATGAACTCTACCCAGCAGGGGCTGTGAGGGCGTGTGGCTTTATTTGGGTGAGAATTTATTGGGACTGCGGCGTCGTGTTGCTCTTTTACACTCTGGCAGGAGTTCATTAGACTCTGCTGTGCTTCTCTTACGAAGGCCCAGACCCTAAAACATCAGCTCAGGGCCTCAGCGAGAGGTTTCGGTCCATTCATGGGTGATCACAGGCCAGGAGAGCCTGTCCCACTGTCGACGCTGGCATAATCTGTTTTTAGAGTAGGCCCTAATTTAGTGTAAGGGCTTTTAGTGACATTTATCAAGGTCAATAAATAACTCTTGAGTAATGCATTTTACACACTGCTTTACAACACGGTCGATTAAAACTCCTCATTGTAAAGCATTGTATTCCACCATTGTATATTGCCCATAACCCACAGTTTCCCCCACTGCAGCCAATCCACATTCTAATATTGTTGAATGAATTCTAACTGTTTCATTACCACAGGCCTGATCCAGTATTTAGCTTGGGCTACTTCATTGTGTTTATTTAGTTTTGAACTGACAAGTCAGAGGTAAAATGCAATGGAATGAAGTGTGTTGAAGTGTACCGAAAAACCTGACAACGTAATGAAAACTGTTCCTACAGCGTTGTAATTTTTTATATGTGTGTGTGTGTGTGTGTGTGTGTGTGTGTGTGTGATAGGGAAAAAAGTCAACCCTTTTCCATCTCTCCTATGTTAACCTCAGTCACTTTATGTGTCGAATTATCTTCTACTTATCATTGGGTTCGATGTTTCTTTGTTCAATGCAAAACCACAAGCTTGGCTGCTCACGGTGAAGCAAAATTCATGCTTTATCACTAAACTAATAAAATAAGTAATATATTTCTGACAGAAATGATGTCTTCGTTTTTTAATTTCTTTCAGATTTGTGTTGACATGCTGACACAACGCTGCGGTATTGAAACAGTCAAGCCTGATAAATCTCACTTTATATATATATATATATCTATATATATATATATATATATAAGACATCGCACCTTTTCTTTTTAAAACGAATACTGTTCGTTTATGAGTAAATTTACATTCATCGCATCATAACTCTATACCTGTCACCTTCACTCATTGGCTTATCCACCATGTGCTCATTTCCTGTTTATCTGATCTAAGACGTGATGTCTTCCCCCAACTTGACACAATGGCGCTGATAAATTTCGGGCAAATTTACTCCTTTTGGTGACAGACAGCAATTGGAGGGAAATTAAGTTGTACCGCCCCATCGTAATACACACGCCACAAATAATGTAACCGGCATAATCACAGGCTCTGTCCACAGGAATGACGGTTTCGCTCACATTCAATTTCACAGGTATCCTTTGATATGGTAATGCTAATTCACGTTGTCCCACGGGCGCGGTCGCCTGGAAGAGGAAATGACTCGAGTAACAGTGTGTCAGTCAGTCAGTTGCTCTCTCTCTCACTCTCTCTTCATTATCCGCTTATCGCTCCGGTGGAGGATTCCCTCAGCACAAACACGCACCTAATTACTAATCAACCTGCTCCCAAACAGCTCACAGCGCTTCTTCTAGATTGTGCTTCTGAATGATTACATATTATTGTAATACCACCCCCCCTCACCCTCCACCCCGACGATAAAAATGAATTTGTGTACTTATGCATTTGGTAGGTATGACTAGCAAGAACACATGCTTTTGTGGAGAGGTTGAGTATAATAAAATAAACAAATAAATGTGATTATAAAAGCATCAACCTGAAAGCTACAGAGATAAATAATGATGTTCCCAAATCCAGTTTATGCTATCTGTATCCATTTAACTCCCCAAACCATTTCAAAGCAGCTAATGTGTGCTCCTAGCTTTTGGTGGAGTCAGAAGGCCTTTAAGGTCTTGAAGTAATAGATCACTATTACATTAACTGTCTGTTGTCATAATTGAGTTATTTTACCAATTCCAAACGAGTAAAAAGAAATCTGTTGCCCATGTGGACCATGTTGGACATGTTTACTTTACAGTCTTACTGTATGTTTGAAGCAAAGGTAGATATTCAGGTTTAGTGGTGCTTGCATTTTGGACAGAATGGATGGTTACCGCACAAGCTGTTGAAATAAACTGTACTCATGTGCTGACAGTTGATTGTTGAAATAGGCCTATGAATTCAAATCCTGTACCAAACGGCAAAAATAGGATCAACTGAATAATGCAAGTCACTCTGAGAGGTGAAAAACTCACATTTCAGCTATATCTATCAGTTTGTGAAACACGTGCTAAAATAATGAAGTTATAATTATGAAATTCTAAAGCTATCAAAATGGTTTGCATTCCACATGCATGCCGTTGTTCTTGGGGCCAGCAAAGCTACCTGCTGTGTTGCGACATGTCTCAATCTAATTAAATGGAGCTAGGACTCAACAGCAGGGACGTCATTCAGTGATAACCAATTACCCAACCTTCTTTTGTACAGGACCACGGCCTAATTATGCTTGCTGGATGGCTGTTTTGTGAGATATATCCATGTCTATCAAGTCTATTGAGCTCAGACAAAAAGCAAGGGCTCTCTTTGGCAAAAGCTTCCTATGTGTGCTTCACAGAAACATGATAAATGATTTGTACTGGTCAAATAATTGATACTCAACAACTTGAATATATTCCTTTTTCTGAATTCAATCATTCTACACCCTTACCAACATTCATTCAGGTTTCAAAATTGTTCCAATTGATTATTGATTAAGTTATGTTTCTTTTTATTGTTATTATTAAATGAATTATCATCGGTTGATTCTGTCTAACTTTGGTAAAGACGAGCTATATTTAGGTTATGCACTTCTCTGGATGCATGGTCTACATCCAGACATAATTTCCATCTCAGTTATTCCTGCTATATTCCCAGTTTCTACAGCCATGTCTGGTGTTGTTTTTACCAAACACTATGACACCAGCTACGTTTGAGCTCAGCTCTGTATAGCAAGCACACACTGTATTTTTGGATGTCTTCTTTTAGTGCCTGCTTTTGCAACACAAAGATAAGATTCATGTTGGGCCTGGGAAAAGAAAAGTACAAAAGAGGGTTATTTCTGCACATCACAATTCCCTCGTACATGATTTAAGCAGCTTGCATCTATCACATGCATTAAGATAATGGAGGGCTTGTGAAAGTTTCAGGAGCATTAACATTTGATACATAAAATCAGAGCAGAAGAAAGAACTAAAAGCACTCTTTTGAGTAAGAAAAGTACATATCTTTTCAATTATCTATTTCTATTTGTCAAGGACCAGTCTAGGGAGATTTTGGTGTGGGGCTAACCTGCTACCGGCCGATTTCTTCCCAGGGCGTGTGGGCATGCGGGGTCAGGGCATATTCACACATCACACATTGTGGAATTACCATCACGGTTCCATTAAATATATATCAATAAAGGGACAAAACCCACATAACTGTGGATGAACCCACGAGTTTTAGCTTGTCCCGATGACATGTCCAATGTCAGTATTTGTGTATAAACAGTGTTGGTGCGGCACAGCTGATGCAATGAACAGACTTGCTGTATGTGATTACTTTGATCTGATAGGGTCAGAACAGTGGCCCTGCCATAAGCTAACTAACAACAACCTCTTAAGAATTTTGGTGATTTTCACATATAAAAAACGAAAACAATCGGTTCTACCTAGCTCAAGTTGCTGCAGCCAATGGCTAGAGGTGCCAAGCAGCTACAGTGCTACACTCTAGAGGGATATTCATGAGCCCCCATGGTCATGCCCCCAGAGTGTAGCAATGTACATGCTTGGCAGCTCTAGCCATTGGCTGCAGCAACTCGAGCTAGGTAGAACCGTTTTTTTTTTGGGGGTGACTGCACCGAAAGTACTTAGAGAAACAGAGATCGATGTGAAAAATCGACAGAATTTTTAAGAAAGAGAAGTAAAGGACATGCAGTGAAAATGTCTGTCCCTTTTCAATATATAAATCAAATGTTATCATTTGCAAATAAAGATGAACTCACTGTGTGTGGTCGCTTTAACTCTATTTCAGTCAAGATCAATCAATCCCCATGGTGCTTTAAACCAGATGTGTGGAGCAGAGTGTGTTAAAGTGGAAGGACAAGGTAAACACAGAGAGAAAGAGGGAGCTGAACCACAGCACTAACAGCTTATGAAGGTTTCTGTTTTCTGTGAAAAGAGAGAGAGTAAGACAGAGTGTCCAACAGAGGCCATATTCCCTGAGGCCCAGGGTCTGACTCTGCACTAGCCCTTTCTTGTCTGTGTGCATAATAATAATAATAATAATAATAATAATAATAAAGCTTTATTTGTATAGCACCTTTCATACACAGAATGCAGCTCAAAGTGCTTTACATTTGAAGCATGTAACACAATAATAGTCAGTCAGTCATTATCAATCACTTTTCTTTGCTGTTTATGATATACTCAGCAACATATCAAAAATATAGAAAATGACGTCATAAGACTGGCAGCCTTAACCCTCTTACCCCCCACAAGCACGCCATATGGCAACTGTGGCAAGGAAAAACTCCCATATTCCAGGAAGAAACCTTGAGCAGAACCTGACTTGGTCAGGTTCTGCTGCAATGGTCAAACTGCTGCAAGTAGCAAAAAAAAAAAAAAAAAAGATAGGTAAGGGCAAAAATGAAAATCATCCACATTAACACAAAGACTACCGTCTGGAGCAGAGTATGTTTGTGGAACAGAAACATTGTGACTTTATTTTAAAGGGAAAAAAATTGTGGAAAAAACAGGAATGTTGAATATTGATCTGCCGTTGCTTCATTACCTGGTAACTGACATCTTAGATTGATGTCTTCTTAAACCGTGCCCTGGTTGGAGCTACCCAGGGAATCACGGTATTGACTTTGGCTGTTTGTGCTTCACAGCCTCTGGAGGCTTCCGGTTGCTTTTAATGGGGTCCATCCATTCAGCTTTCCTTTCATAATTATTGTTTTAGCGCTCTCTGGAGCCATGGACGCCTCGGGGGGCTGCCGCAGTGTGCCATGTGGGAATACTGTGCTCTAAGTAGCAGCGCTCGCTTTTTTCCCTCCTTTTCTCAACTCTCTTTTTTCAATCACACCGCTGATAATTTGTTAAAGTTTGACAAGCTCTCTTTTTTTGTGAGCGTGTGTGTGTGTGTGTGTGTGTGTGTGTGTGTGTGTGTGCCGTCGAAACCAAAGCGTGATGACTTGAGAAACAGAGACAGCAGCCTCGGAGGAGGGAGATAAACTCAGTCCCCTCGATAAAGGAGCGCAGTTAGCTGGAGTGGTGACCGGGGTGGGGAGCGACATGCGCCCTTCGCGCTGGATTAGCATGCCGTAATTGAAAGCCTGCGTTTGGTGCAGGCCACGGACAGGAGAGGCGCCATTGATTTTCATACTCTTGATGGGGGATTCCTGTTGTTGCTTTTAATGGAGTCTTTGATGTCTTTCAATGTTTGATGTCTCTCTCTTCTTGCCCAACCCCTCGTTGTACCAGACTGCCATCGGAAGCTGATGTTCTAAGTAAAAGCATAACCCTGTAGACCTTCAGTTCACCTTGCTGGCTGCAGGAAGCTGATTGCTTACCGGCTTAAGTGGTGTCTGTAAGCATAGCCAGAGACAGATAGAGAGAGAGAGAGAGAGAGAGATTGAGATTAGAGAGAGAGAGAGAGAGAGAGAGAGAGAGAGAGAGATGCATAAGTGATTCCTCAGATGATGAAAAGGAATGCATATGTTAAGTGCATTGATCATAGTTCAGTTCCCCTTAGCCAGCCTGTCCTAGCGGTATCAATACATTGGAAACATCATTTGTATCAGCAGATGTTTCTTTAATTAAGATCTCCCCTGAATCGCTGTCATTGATTCAAGCCATTACCTTATTGACATGGCTAATGCTGATCCCAGGCTTCTCCACAGCTGAGCAGGCCAGGACGGGGCCACCATAGCGTGAAAGTGAGCCATGAGGCCAATACTGTAGCACATGACCATGTCTGCCTTTAAGATTTCCTACCTCTGACAGACTGGGAATGAACAAGTACTGCAAATATAAGTGAATGTAAACAAATAATTACTTAAAGGTGCACTATGAGTTCCTGCATGACGTCACTTCTGTTGACGTTCCAAGAAAATACCAAACAAAACAGAGCAAGCTCGCCCATTCCCCCCATATTTCCATAACTGTAATGAAATGGAAAGTGGATTTGTGCTATGCTAATGTCACTAAGATGGCTGAGCTGACTCCAACCGTTCGCTCAGTGAGTAAATTTATATTCTAACCCTAACCCTAACTCTAACTCTAACCCTAAACCTAATCCTAATTTGTTATGACAAAAACCGAATGTCACTTAATTAGTTATACAAAAAAAAACACTTCTTGTAGAATTTATCCTTCCTGCGATCGAAAGTGCTAGCTAGCTAGGTCCTATAGACCTAGAAGAAGCTAGGAAGTAACTACAAACTATTACACGGAAAAAAGGCTATGGCTCACATAATTTCTTGTTTCGCCTCGTATAGGGCTGCAACCTCATGGAGCACTAACCCTCCACTAACCCCCCAACCATCTTGTCAGTTGTGTGCCCCTAGTGCCCCTAGTGTTTGTTTGACGAATTAGGGCCCCTGTGTTGTCTCTCGAGAGCGGGCTTTTTCACAGTGTATTCAGGGGGCAGGCAGCTAGCGGATCAAGCAGAGATGCCTACGATGAAATCGCACTGAAATCATGCAGGAACTCATAGTACACCTTTAAATACTGACTACTGTTACTGCGTAAAAAAACACACATGCTTAACACTTACTATTTCTGATTTCTGTCCCCTGTGACTATTAATAATTTGAGTTTACAGTGGGAATTTTAATAATAACTGGATTTCTTTCCTGACTAAATGTGTATGGAATATCTGCTCTATTCTTTTGTCATATATTCATGGTATGAACCATATAAAAATATAGAATAATTTTAACATGTGAGTGTTACAAGTAATGATGATATTCTAATAAGGCATTACTAATCATTTCATAGGTTGATGTCAGTGTTCCAATGGAAATCCTAGCTCTTTTAAAGGTGACAGAAATAACCTTTCTCAAGGGCTCTGTTATCAGCCTGGCCACATGGTCCACTCCCTGTAGAACTGCTGAAGGTGAAGAGGACCCAGTGGATTTCAGCACTGTACCACACACACACACACACACACACACACACACACACACACACACACACACAGCACACACACACACACACAAGCACACACACACACACAAGCACCGACTAAACTCACACAGACACTCACTCATGTAGAGACTCTCTCTCTCCCTCTCTCTCTCTCTCTCTCTCTCACACACACACACACACACACACACACACACACACACACAAGCACACACACACACAAGCACATTCACAAGCACACACACACACAAGCACAGACTAAACTCACACATACACTCACTCATGTAGAGACTCTCTCTCTCCCTCTCTCTCTCTCACACACACACACACACACACACACACTGGTCAATGTCAGCTCCCAAAGCTCTGACCAATGATGGAGTCCTATCGATGGAGTAGCGCTCCAGGGAGCACTGATCATCCTCTCCGAACACAGTTATTCATCACACACACACACACACACACACACACACACACACACACACAGATCACATACTGACCCTATGTAGCAGTTACATCCAAATTTCTCCTCGCTAGATGTTCATGCATATATCTATTGGTCAAACATAGATTGACTGGTCACCTAGACCGGTTTATCAATATACTTCAACATCTGACCTACAGATATCTAATTTACTGGTCTCACAAATATTGACTGGTTCGCAACTTACAACGCTCTTTATATTGGCACCCTTGGTAAAAGTGAGTGGTATAAAAGGTATAAAAGAATCATCTTTTGGCGCCAAAAGCAACATAGCCTACATCTCCCCTCACAACAATTTAAACTGTGCCCATATATCTGCTCTGGAGTGTAGGCTACTGAGAACACATATCTCTGTTCAAAACCCATGCATGCTGTTGTAACACACACACACACTCACACACCTAATAGTCACATTGGTTTACTGTTCAAATACATTCCTGCTGGTAATCTACACAGCTGGTCACACACATCTTTTTCAAGTCATACTGTACTCACTTATTTTCAGGATGCCTAACAGCCAGCTGTACTGTTGAATACAAGACCTAAACACTCTTGTTACAAACATACAGTAGTCACATACACACACGCACACACACACACACACACACACACACACACACACACACATACACGGTGCCTTCAGTGCCTCTCTCTCCTAATTAAAGGCCTGGTGCGAGCAGGGTGAATGGGATCGGTGGAAGCTTTGCATTTCTATGGGGCCATTTTGAACGACGCCTGCGCCTCTCAGATTGAAAAAAAACACCAACAAAATCCAATAGCAACTAATCTGATCATCTCATCCGCACTTTTCATGCGCTGCGTCCTTAGAACCCCCCACCCCACCCACCACCCCAACCCCCACCCCCCAACCTCCACCCCCCACCTCCACCCCCTCCAGCCTGCCAGACACTGATAAGACACTAGAAATTTAGTCATCATCTCGCGCACACTAGCTCAGAGAGAGGATTACGATACTCTTCTAACCTTACACTGGGGTGGGGACTGAGGCAGCGATGGGAAGCTTCTGCTGCCCATCTCCTCTCTTCTCTTCTCTCTCTCCTCCACTCTCTTCTCTCTCTCCTCTCTTCTCTTCTCTCTCTCCTCCACTCTCTTCTCCTCCTCTTCCTCTCTCCCTCCATCCGAGCCCGAGAGCTGCGTTTTAAAGGTTGCCTTTACAAGATTAGCTGCGACTACCGTGTTTATGGTTAGATAGCAGGGGGTAAGACAGTGTTTATTTGTTGTTGATAAGATTTTTTTTCTCATTTTTTCCCGCCTGGATGAACATTTCTGTCATTTTATTTTCGTGCATGTGTGTGTGTGTGTGTGTGTGTGTGTGTGTGTGTGTGTGTGTGAAGAAGAGAGATGGCCATCAAACAAAACAAGGAAAAATATTTATTGTCGGAACTTTCTCAAAATAACTTGAATATGTTTTGGACTTAGTTAGGTTTACTGTTTCAAATACATAAAAGACATTTCTTTCCCAGGAAACCAATACTTATTACACCAACATCTCACGGCTGTGACAGTTTTGACAAACCATTTACTTTGATATGAAGAGCAACTTAGCATTAATATTGCCATCCTCAGTAACCAGCAGATCAATAGATTAACCTGAATTTTGATGTGCTACTGTATTTTTTAATATTTCTCTACAATATTTTCCCCTACACCCTGATATAGCTATGCAGTGAGAACTTAGAAAGCATCACGACATCAGACTGTTGCCATGCAGCCTGTCTGCTCTGTTAGAGGATGTTTATACGACAGCATAAATTTGCAGGTTGTCAAAGTTAGTTAGAGAAGCAATTCAGAACCATAGCTTTCATTTCTGAAGAGAAAGTAGACTGAGAGAGAGTGAGAGATAGAAAGAAAGAGAGAGAGAGCTAGGGATAAAAGCAATGGGTAAAAAAAGAAACTGCATTCACAAAAAAAGCAGCATTAAATAATTTAGTCAATTCCCTAACAAATACACTCTGACGGGTCCAAACAGTGTACTCTGACTAACTACTGCCCAGGCCTTTCAAGATGGTTGGCATTCATTACAATAAAGTGATGGGCTCTGCAGTGGAGCATAATGCACTGTTCCAGGGTGGTCTAGACGGTAGACTTGCGGAGACGTCTTAATGTGGTAATTAGCAGTGAGCAAGACAGTGCTAGGTTCTCATCATACAGATGTTCAAAGAACGCCAAAGCCTGGACACCCCGTTCCAGAAATATGCTAATACAATATACACTTCCTGTATGTGCAGTGTGGAGAGTTACTGTGAGTGACATTAAATGGTTGCATATAATTGTGTTTTCGTAGAGTAGACAGTCATTTTCTGTTTAACTAATGCTGTGACAGGGAAGAGGTGTTTTGTGATGAAGAACTCTTTCTATTTACATTGTATATACACACACACAAACACACACATTGTCTCAAATAATTTTAGTGAGAAGAAGTGTGTGTGTGTGTGTGTGTGTGTGTGTGTGTGTGTGTGTGTGTGTGTGTGTGTGTGTGTGTGTGTGTGAGAGAGAGAGAGAGAGAGAGAGAGACATAAAAACCAAACATATGTACATTGCCTGTATGCACAAGCATAAACACATATAAATACACACACATACACACACACACACACATACACATACGCACATACCCTCAGGCATCAGAGGCCACCTACTACGTCTGAGCAGCTCTTATCATTGTAAACTCGAATTAGCGTTCAGGCCCGCATAAATAATCAACGGCTTTAATAAATCAGTGTAAGCAACTGTGAGAGCAGCGTTGACATGATGCTCTTTATCTCTGCAATGGATCTCCTCCAGCTTGTCTGACTTTCCACATGGAACAAAAGGCTTTGTGAATCACCCCCTGCCTCTCAAGACCCCCCCCTCCCCTCCCCTCCAAACAAAATCTCTATAGCGCCCCCGTCAGGCTCCCACGGGACCTGCATTGAGGTGGGGGGGATGAGGGGTCCATAATGTGTAATTAAGCATGTTGTCATGGTGATTGTCATGGTGATGAGGCTGATCTGTGGGGGTCTGATAAGAGCTGTGAGGGGCAGCAGTGGAGTGGGTGCCATGGTGATGGAGGAGGCTGATGGGAACGCAATGGGAGTCTACCATGGCAGGTAGGCATCATACGCTTTAAAAAAAGTCGGGTGTGTATGTATTTATTATATATGAAACACCCCCTCCCTTTCTCATTCTGTATGTGTATGTGAGCGAGAGAGAGAGAGAGGGACAGAGAGGGGAGAGAGTTCATATATCTGTTAAAATTATGAAGTGAGATGTCTTTCTGCTATCTACTATTTCACCAATTATTTGTGGTAATTTGCAGCTGTGCAAATATATTATCCATTCCCCACTGTTTAAACAACATATTAAAACTGCCATTCGAGTGAGACTTCACAGGGAAATAGTCCTGATTCAGCTGAGTCTGGAGCCCTAGGAAGGAACACACCGCGCCTGCACATTAAAAAGGACACATTAGCTGAATCTGACAGGCGTTATTAAATATTAATGAGACTGTGATTCAAAGAAATGATTTCCTGTCGGTGGGTATTTGGTTTGCTGCGCGTGGTAAATTCACATTTTCCCTGTGATATTGACTCATTCAGAGTCAGATTAAATTAGGCCACAAACTGGCTGCCAGGGACCCAAAGTGACAGAGATGTCCCACTGCAACAGGAAGCTGCAATTATACCCCACCCCTGCCCCTCATCTCCCATCAATATTTCATTAGGGTAACCCAAGAAGCAAACTATTCTCTCCACTGTCGCCGCCCTGAAGCTTCGCTTTGCTTCCGCCTGCCTCTCCAGACAGACAGAGACAGAGAGAGAGAGAGAGAGAGAGAGGGAGAGGGAAAGAGAGAGAGGAGAGAGAGAGAGAGAGAGAGAGAGAGAGAGAGAGAGAGAGAGAGAAGGAGAGAGAGAACACACCATCCAGGAGCATTAGACTGGCGGTCACTCAACCCCACATGACAATGACACAATCAATTGGGCCTGTCTAGGTGGATGCAGTCAGAATGATGAGCCAACTGAAAGAGGCTGTAGGAAGTGCTGAAGTCTGTTGGCATCACTACTATAAACTATTAAAAATCAAAATGGATGGTGGAATGATGCATACAATGGCATTTTAATGCTTGATAAAGGACCTTAGGACACACATCAAGTCCACATTATGATAAACATAGCATGTTGCACTGCTGAAACACACTGTATGTTTAGCACGTATAGCAGCATTATTTTGTAATTCTCTGTAACACTTTGTATTGTTGAAAAGCGAAACATTTTTTTACAAATATTATGTTGATAAACATGGAGATTCCATGAAAATATTGAAAATAGAAAAGAATAATGTTAATATTGTTGATGATGACTATTGTTATGATGATGGTGATTATGACACTTAAGCCCAAGCCTAAGGCCCTGATGGTGGTAAAATGTGCTGTAACTGCTTGAAAGAATCACTCTAAAAGCAGATAATAAATTGAATAACTAGAGGTGCCTTCTTTTATTAATGGTTTGTTATTTAAATGCCTGCAAACTGTTGATATATTTGCTATGTGTGCTTTCTGCCTTTAAGAGTTGGATGGGCCTTTGTGTCAACGCTGCATTCAAATGCAATGCCCACAATCAGGTAATAAGAGTGTAAACAGTGGCCCTCCAAAGACTGTTTGGGATCTCCTGCACTCATTAAAGATAAATAGACTTAATGAACAGCCTGACAGCTAACTCCATTCCTCTCCCTGGCGTCGACACGGCGTGCCTGTCGTCTCTGTTCACTGGGAGACTATAGCGAGGAGGCAGTGTAGCCTAGTCTTTTAATGTTGTTTGATCCTAATTTCTGTCAGACTTGCTTGACTTCGCCATTGGTTTGAAAATGTCTTTATTGCCTCAAATCCTTTTAGCGAGAAAGCGATAGAGAGAGAAAGTGAAAGAGAGAGGGAGAGAGAGAGGAGGGAGAGTGAGGCTGTAAGTTGTTGGCTGGCTCTGTTATCTTCGCCATTCCACTCCATCAATATTCAAGTTAGCGCGGCAGGAGCTGGGATTATTCAGGAGAGAGAACTCCTTAGTCTGTTTTTCATGCTTTGAAAAACATGCACCCAGCTGCTAGACCACTGAGCTCTTTCTCATTTCGACTGGGAGAATATCATTTTTCACTTTGCAGCTAAGTGTCAAAGCACATGCAATCCTCAGCACAGTGAAATTGATGAATTTGTAATGCATGCCAATCACAAACTTATTTTTTTTGCATTTATGAATTGTAGCTGATTTAAACACTTCAATCAATGAATGTACTGTAGAGTATACAACCAAGAAATGTACGCTATGTTGGGAGTTAGCATGTTCAAAATACACATGCTATTCATGGATGTTCATAGAATTAAGAACAGTATACTGTATCCATTAGTACATGATCAATGTACAAGTGCAGGTACATTCGCATTTGACAAAGCCTTAATTACATTGTAACCATACCAATAAACAGTAATTATTAATGTTTAATAGCAAACAGACACTATATAATGTGTTACTTTTAACCCTATTCCAAACTGTCTCAGCAATTTATATTTCATTTGATTTAAATTAGGTTTATATGCTCAGTGTTTTGTCGTCTATAACTAGCCAGGTTGCAACACTGCTTAATAATGTTGTTACCCTGGTAAGAGCATTGGTCATGTAATAAAGGCTGCATCTGCATATCTCTTGTGTGTAATCATAAAATCCTTACAATCATAAAAGAAGAATGTTGGAATGTGTGTGTATATATATATATATATATATATATATATATATGGTGGTGTGTGAGAGTGTGAGCCTCACTCTAGAATCTAAACTCCACTCATGCTCCCAGACGCGGTAATCGTGTCCTGCATCAGCTGTTGGAGATGCCAGGGTCAAGGCAGCGGATTTAGCCCGCAGTCTTTCCCGGGGCCATGGGCAGACTAGTCAAACACGCTTGCAGCGATCCTTATCCTGCCCCGGGACATCTGACTTGACATGAAAGACTATTTTTACCCATTACTCTGCAGAGACCCCCTCTTCCCCTCTACTGCAGGTGCCCCTGTCAGCCCCCCCCCCCCCAAACACACAGACACACACACACACACACACACACACACACACACACACACTCCCATCCTTTCCCAACCCAGAGCTGACAGCCATCATTCTTATTTACCATGAGAGGGCTGCCAGGGCAACTGAGTTCCAGGCTGTCAGTGGGTCCATGTATTGATACAGGCACAGCACTTATGCTTCCTACACAGATCTGCTTTTTTTAGGAGGCAGTGTATAGTATATAGTCAAAATTTATTAATAAATATTGAATTATGGAAAGAAGACAGGGCACAGATGAATCACAAATAACTGTAGTATAGATGTAAAAATGTGTTATAGAACATCTTTTGTTGATGCAGATGACTGACAGGTAATGACAACACACTGCTAACATCAGGAAGTGACTATTGACATTCTACATGAGGATGCATGGCAGTCATCAATACTGAAAGCAAGATAGTGATGGCATTTCCTCTTTAAGGAGACATCCAACTGCATACTGGACCAAAGCAGGAAACACAGTGATATGGAAATGGAGTAGAAATATTACCGAGTACAGAAATGAATGAAAGATGTTTCTTCCTGTAGATGTAACCTCCTGCTGAGGTCATTTCCTGTGGAGGTGGTGGAGCCACTCAGGCAAAAGAGACCGGTCCAAGACCAGTAGACTCTAACAGAGGCAGGTCCTACAGTAAAGGTTTGCACCTCACACAGGACACTCTAAAACCTTCAACATACTCGCCAGTCGCCACTCCTGACTGGTAGCACGACAATGTGACGTACACAATGACGGGAGCGCCGTCATGACCATTTATACTCGCGCGTGGTGGTTGCGACACTAGTTGCAATATTCCCCTGAATTGGCATTGGCCTCAATGGCAGTAAAAACTACCCTCTGTGATGAGACTTCAGACGGTTGCTGCTATTCAACTACCATCATTACCATCTAGTTTCCAAAGTGTGTGCAGCTAGATAGATAGCTAGATAGATAGATACTTTATTCATCCCGAAGGAAATTTTAGCTAGCTGGCTGGTACTGAGAGATGAGTTTGTGTAGCCTAATTTCCTGTGGAAAGAGATTTTTTTTCGGGTCTTAGATATCCTTTGGTTGAAAATACATATCTTTGTTACCTTTTGCTGGATTATTGGCATGTCTCTGGGTCCTAGTTCTTTCATCTTAATTCCCTGTGTTACATCTCTTTCTGGTAGCTTCATTAACTTATCCAGCAAACTATTTAAAAATCACAAACACTCGTTGGTAACCTAGCCAGATTAATTTCCCTCTCTTCTCAAACTGACTATTCAAACATCGTGTTTATTTAATATGTGGGCTAGGCTATATGTTTGTAGGCACGCATGCTCCCTGATATTGGCATCAAGCTCATCCTGCTTATCCTGCTTGTCGCGCGCATCTGAAAAAAAAATCTCCTGTGCACGACCTGTCTGCGCGAGGCTGAAATTTCTCGTGCGAGAGAGGAAATGACGCAATTTTGACGTCACATTGTCGCGCTACCGGTCGGGAGTGGCGAGGATGTAGTACCCTTTATAGAGACAGGTCCTGCAGTAAAAGTTTGCACCTCACGTGCTCTTTATCTCTTTTATTTACTAAAGCAGTCATTTAAAGCTGTGCAAGCATGCCTCACAAATCATTACTCTGATAAAGCAAGTACTTAAAACAGACACGCACGTTAAGGGCTGGAGGTAAATCAATAAGCAGACTTAAAGCCCCGAGCCTGCCTTTCTAACGCTGTTGCTCTCACTGTAGACACAGGCTTAATGTCACTCTTGAGAGTGCAAGAGGAGCCTGTCCAGGCGAGAGCACACCACCTCAGCCCGACGGAAAATCTGGGTAACACATATCTCCCCTAAACTTCTGTAAATAGAGAGGGAACCTAATATGCCATAAAAGCCGTCTGCGAGGCTGCGAATGCCTCCTAATGGTCCTGAATCATCCCCCTGTAACCCGGAGAGGAGCTGAAGAATTAGCTTTGGATCCGGCTCCAGAGTTTGTCCTGCTGTGATATCCGCCACTGTTTTCTTTAGATTAGTGGACGGTGGATGCTGAGCCTCCTTCAACCAGAGCTGACCGAGGATAAATCACACTCATATTAGTAGGAGTCTAGTGTAGTCATACATCAACGACAATGATGCGTTTTTGTGTGTATTATTTTGGGGGGGAAAGGTGAGGAAAAGGTGAACACAGCGGGTGTGTGTGCAAAACTCACAAAGAAAAAAATTAGCTAGATAATTTAATATAAATGACGGTGTTCCTATGTTCGTATACGTGTGTATGTATGCGTGTGTATGTGTGTGTGTGTGTGTGTGTGTGTCTGTGTGTGTCAGTATGAAAATGAAACGCAACACGATGGGTTTAGAAGCCTCCATAAGTGACTGTATATGTACAACACATGTTCTTGTTACATTTCGAATCGCTCATGTTAGTTTGGCTTTAATGTCTCACTCGATCTCACTTTGGAGGATACTGGAGCAACATGTGCTGCTTCTCTGATTACTGGCATTAACGGCTGGGATAAGAGTCCCCTATGCTCCTGCTGGGCCTATGACGTTGCAGGCGCTGAATGTTCCTCCTCTCGCTGCTGTGTGAGCAGGGGCCTCTTGAGAACCGCAGAACCGCATTAGTTTGCATTACCCAATCTGAAGTTTAGCACGCAGACGTTCCACAGTCGTAATCCTGGATCTGCGCGAGCTCCTCCCGGCACCGCAGACATCTTCTAGGTCACGGCAAAGGAGGAGGAAAAGAAGAAGAGGAAGATGAAGTAGAAGATGAAGAGGCGGAGGAGGAGGAGGTGGACTGCGGAACTGAAATCTCTCTCTCTCTCTCTCTCTCTCTCTCTCTCTCTCCGTGGACGTCAGTAGGGGACAGACGGCCTGCCGGCCAGTCGTCTTTGCGTGATGTGTGCGAAATGGAATGTGAGTGTGAGGATCAGTGTGCTAGCGACTCAGCTGTACAAACATGCCGGCGGCCAACAGCAGTCGCGCTCCGTCCACTCCCGTCCACTCCCGTCCGCGAGGGCTGGCTGGCGCGCCCGCCTTGTCTGGAACCATCTTAAGGTGCTAATTATGTTCTACTTTAGCCGCTGTGGATAGCCAGCCAGGGATTTAGTGTCAAGGCCTCTGGGCGTTCTCATTTTTAAAACGGTTTATTTATTTGTTTATTTATTTATTCATGTATTTATTTATTTATTTATTTACGTATTTATTTTTTCCTCACAGTGGTCGGCTGTTGTGCAGCACCCGGGCCCTTTCAAGGAAAGTTGGTTGAGTTGTCACTGTGTCACTTTGTTGTCCAGCGCTGCATTAAACAGGGCCGTGGTGCTGCAGCACAACGATAAGACACACCAGACGCTTCTATAAAGGACTTGGGGATTTCCATCACTTAACACCTCAGAAACATCCAGTGGTTCTGCCTCCCTGTGTCCTGCTGTTAATAGCCAGTGGTTAGTCAAGCTATTGAGCCTCCAGTCTCTCTGGCTCTCGCTGGTGTCTGAGTGTTTGTGGCATTAGCCATGCGGCGTGGCTCCTCTTCAAGGCGTCAAACGTGTCACCCCCCCCCCCCTCCCTTTTTTGTCCCTCCGCGCTCCCCTTAATCTCCTTGCCTCCGCTCCACTCCTCCTGTCGCCCGGAGGCCAAGCTAGCTTAGCCCAGGCTGAGGATGTGAGGCGCGGGGGCCTGCTGGGCCTACAGCCCTGACCTTGCGGCACATCAGTGCCACGCTGGAAGAAAGGAGAGAAATAAAAATGAACTTCCGCTGCGCTGAGGTGAGAGCCCTCGCCCCTCTCTCAGCCTCTATATCAGGGATAAAGAGAGTTGAAAGGGTGAGGATGGAAGGAGGGAGGGAGGGGGAGATTTATCTGTGGCCTGAGAAATTTCTTCCCCCATTTCCTCATTATTTCTTCTTCTTCTTCTTCTTCTTCTTCTTCTTCTTCTTCTTCTTCTGATGTAATCTGAGACGGGTGCTTGGGCCGGCGTACCTTACACAGGAAACAGGAAGCAGCTGACGGAGCCATAAAGGATCAGGCAGTGATGAGTTCAGTGTGGGACATGGCTCAGGCTCACTTCCTCCATCTGGGGCCACAGGGGTGTGTGTATATATGTGTGTGTGTGTGTGTGTGTGTGTGTGTGTGTGTGTGTGTTAGGAAGGCTGGGCTTTTCTCACTTGCTTTGCACTGCTCCACAAACACCAGCATAAGAGAAAAGAAAAGAAAAAAAGGAAGACAAAGAACATACCTGTTCCAAGTAACTCCCTTCAGGTTTTTTCTGTGCGATAACCAATCTGTGGTCAGCATCTGAACCCTCAATGTGGTGTCACAAACCCTCTGATGTAATATCTGACTTTTATTTACATGATACTACAACTATACACAATCGTGTACAGCATGATGTATTACAACAAGATCTATTACAGTCCATGAATTTTTATCCTTTGCAATATTCAAACCTACAACTGTGATCTGGGCTGAATTTCAGTCTTGTAGGGTCCACTTCACCACTACATGGCCCTCTGTGATACAGGGCAAAGCAGGAGTATGTGGCCACGATCAGGGTGCACGCTTGGTGCATTGTGAGTTTGAGGCCGGGTAAGGTGACTGCCCTCTTCCTTCGCTGCGTACGTCTATCCTATCTTGAGAAGCTCGTAAATAAAAGTGGGGAGAGATATATGGAGCTAGTAGCTGGTGCGTCCTGCAGTCAGAGCCAACAGAATCTGCTCCAGAGGCTTTTTATGAAAGCTGAAAGCTCTCCAGGGCACACAAATCAGCTTTGCTTCCAAACTGCAGCAGGTTACAGACCATCTCTCTCTCTCTCTGTGTTTCTCTTGCAAAAGATTAAGAGCAAAGTGTCTATGTTTAGATGGCTTCAGTGCTCTCTCCATATGTTCTTTTATGTTTTTCCTGGCTCAGTGGGAGTGTATATAACGCTGCATGGGGTTGAATTGTTGCGCGGCATGGGGTTGAATTGGAAATACTGGATAGCTCTGGGCCTGTTCTGGCACAGATGTGGCCTGGCTCCGTTTGAGTCTCGGCAGCCTCCTGGCACGGGCCGGTGATACACTGGACTGCTGTGCTGGCAGAGGAAATCGCTGCTTCCTGCCTCTTTTATTGAGCCTCCTCAATGTTGAGTCCAGATGCCGAATTGGACCAGGCTGTACACACAGACTACACACTCTTTTCATTAGATACTCCTTTGTGAGATGTCTGTCTCTTTCTTTCTTTCTTTCTTTCTTTCTTTCTTTCTTTCTTTCTCTCTCTCTCTCTCTCTCTCTCTTTCTCTCTCTCTCTCTCTCTCTCTCTCTCTCTCCTTCTTTCTGGCTAAGCTGAGGTGGGGATCAGGCGGAGGCTGCATGGTGCAGAGGCGTCCAGGCCTGAGGCATAGCTTCCTGTGTAAACACCTCACTTAAATCAGGACACCAGAAACACCTCAAGGGCCTTGCACACACACACACACACACACACACACACACACACACACACACACACACACATTCTTTGTCGCTGGCTACTCCTTAGCCATAATTTCATCCTCCTCCATGTTTTGTCTTTCTTCTTTCTTTCTTCCTGATTTCCAGTTGTTCTTCATTTTATGGGGCACTTCTTCATCTTCTTCAACTTCATCTTCTATCTCCTTCTTCCTCCTCCAGCTGGTTCCATAGGATGTGAATGAGGTCAATGTCTGTTCTATGATCTTCTGCCTTATGGACATTAAAATGACTTCCATCATCAGGGACATCAGCAACCATATACTCTATGAGGCATAAGCATATAAAAAAAGACACAGAACAAAAACATATGCACACACCAACCCCACACATGAGCACACAGAGAAGCATCTATGAACTGTGTTTGTGTCTGTGCACACATTGAATGACTCAGATTCATACGAGCTAATAATGGTTGTTTATCAAAATGTGTTATGAATGAAGTCATGTATGTTTATAGAAAATTCTATAGACTTATATGAGTTGCTAGCCTAGAAATCTAGACGCACCCTAATTTAATTTGCTGCCCGGTCTAGTCTAGCAACTCGCTTGCGAGCTGGAAAAATGAAACTTCGATAGGGCCAATCACATCGTGTATAGAGTCGTTAGGCGGGCTTAACATAATGATTGATGGCAGAGTTGAAACGGTTCAGGGTGAATTCCCTGCTACCTGAGAACAAAGAAGATGGATGTTGCGGAGTTAAGCTTTTTTTAAGTTGGCAAAAGTTTGAACTAGCCAACTAGCTCCGCTGGAGGGAAAAAACATGGGACTCATGAGTTGTAGCGCTATCCTATTGCGTGCAGAGGGAATTTGAAAGACAACTGATTATCCCGCCCCTCGGACTGAGCACTGCGAACAGTGAGTCCCCAGACCCTACAATTTAATGTGAGTCTGGCTCATCAGGCTAATGAGTTGCTATAGTGCATTATGAATATGTTAAAAACATTTATAAACATGCTTATAATACTGGATGCTGGGTTTAAGTGTAACACAATGTCTCCTTCAGATTGTCATACTCTATTTTTTGGGTTTTTAATTGGTTAGGACAGTGACAGTATTGTGAGTGGGAGAGAGAGTTGGGCACATGGACCCAAATGTGGTAAGGGTGCTGTAGCCAGTTGCTCCACAGCGCCCCCTGGGATTGTAATACTTCTGTACCTTTAGTTAACTGGCAGAGAAAGAGTGTGTAGGCTTGTCTCTAATTATCCCTAGTCTATATCTCCCCTCAATCTCTGCTCAGTAGTGTGTGTGTGTGTATGTGTGTGTGTGTGTGTGTGTGTGTGTGTGGGAGGTACTGATGGAGGTATCTGGGTATCAGGATATCTGCTGAGGGTGATTTAGGAGTTGCCCTCTGCACCTTCTTAAGTGCTGGGCCCAGACCTGCTGAAAAGTGTCAGATTAGTGGCGAAGCTTGTGTGGGTCACTCCAGAGGTCATCAACAACACCTCTGTCGCTCGACAGATCTGCTTTGGCTATTTTCTCGGGTTTGCTGCTTCAGTGCCTTGGAGATCAAGTCTGAGGTATTTCTTATTGCTTTATTTGATAATTAAAGAAGCATTATCTTCACTGAATGGTCCCAGCTTGAACATCAGATTGATGTTGTGTTTAATCTGGATGACTGGTGGGTATGACAGGTGTGTTTGGCCGTCCGGTTTATGACCATATATGTGGTCATATATACGGTACATGTGATATACATATAAATTAAAGATGAAACCAACAGTATTAGTGTATAAAAAAAAATATATCCAAAATATATCCGCTCGGGGAGCAGTGAGGGGTTAGGTGCCTTGCTCAAGGTCACTTCAGCCGTGCCTACTGGTCAGGGTTCGAACCAGCAACCCTCCGGTTACGAGCCCGAAGCGCTAACCAGTAGTTTTGGTCCTTTTGATGAGGACCAAAACTATCTTAATCTGAATAGCTTTGAAATGAAATAGCAAGTGTGAGTGCAATCTCACTATGTTAAAGTAAATTACCCACGGATTAGGCTCAAAATGTCATTACACTTCTATGCTACTGTGGAGATGGTCCCTAAAGACAAATCAAAGTATTTTTACCTTTTTTGCATTTGTAAAGAAAGGGTATAGAAAGCTGCTTGTGCAGTCGTTGCATTTCCTTATTCTTTTTCTGGTTGCCAGCAAGACCATCGAAGTAGTTTACCAAATGCAGCACAAACTACTGTCAATGCAAAAGAAGAATAGTTGGTTAATCGACTTGTACGGGCTTTCTCCATCCAGGATGATGGCAACCTTTAGGTAATTCTGTTTCTGATAGAAATCAGCTTTGTAGCAAATCTTCTAGACCATTTAGTTTGTCTTGTCTACAAATTTATAAACTTACTTGAAGAAATACCATTGTCAGCTAAATAGAAAGCCGTATAGTGAGAAATATACATGCGTATCTTTGTTGAACATTCACAGGCGCGTACGTGCGCGCGCACACACACACACACATACACACACACACACACACACACACACACACACACACACACACACACAGAGAGAGAGAGAGAGAGACAGAGAGAGGGAAAGAGAGAGACGAATACACAAACGTGCACAAAGATGCTTCCAATAGATACACTCCCTGCCATTGACTGCGGTAAACATCTGAACTAGATCCAGGGCAGATGCATTCCTGTGTCAACTGCCATTGAGGATGAAGTCCACACAGTATGGCTGCTGATGTGAAGGCAAAGCCCATCTCTCATCATA